>NC_091475.1:93648419-93959358 GCF_036971445.1 Narcine bancroftii
CCCTGAAAATGCTGCCAGATTGTGATAGTACAGATCTATTAACAATGTATATAGTGTATATAGTTACAGTATCTAGACTGTGCTTACAGCGATTGGCTGAGAGCTAAGCCACACCTACTGTCTGGGCCTTAAATGGTTGTGTCCCTAGCCAGGTCGGATCATCCCGGACTGGTCGGCCACCTGTGAAGACCTCCTGTCTTTTGCTAATAAAAGCCTTGGTTTGGATCAACAAGTCTTTGGTTCTTTCGACGAGCTCTACAATTTTATTAGCAAAAGAATTTTTTTGAAAGGGATGGAGCGTTTAACTCAGCCAGAAAAACTTGATATCGACCCACAGTCAGCTACAACCTTCAAAGCCTTTAAGATCTGGCTGCTGAACTTTGAAAACTTCCTGAGATTCATTGAGGTGGAGGAGGATAACCAGCGTCTAACAGCATTGCTGTCTATGGTGTCCTTGAGAGTCTACGAGAACATCCAGGATGAGACCACTTACACCGCAGCCTCTGGATTGCCTCGCCAGCACTCTTCGCAAACCTCACCCCTGGCTGGAAGCCTGTGGCCACGAAAAGTCGGCAATATAGTTACAAAAACAGACAATTCATTAAGAGTGAGGTGCGTAGATTGCTGGATGAGGGCATCATCGAACCCAGTTCAAGTCCCTGGAGAGCCAAGGTGGTGGTTGTCAAGAACGTGGAAAAACTACGGATGGTGGTCGACTATAGCCAGACCATTAACCGCTTCACGCTCCTGGATGCGTATCCCCTGCCACGCATCACGGATGTGGTGAACCAGATCGCCCAATACAGCATATTCTAAACCACTGACCTACGTTCGGCCTACCACCAGCTCCCGATCCGCTGTGAGGACCGACCATTCACGGCCTTTGAAGCGAATGGGCGGCTATGTCAATTTCTCAGGGTACCATTCGGGGACACGAATGGTGTCGCGGACTTCCAGCAGGAAATGGACAGGATGGTGGACCAGAATGGGCTAACCACTACATTCCCGTATCTGGACAATATCACCATCTGCGGCCACAACACGCAGGACCATGACGCCAACCTAGACAAATTTCTTCAAACTGCCCGTCGGCTGAACCTGACTTACAACTTGGACAAGTGCGTCTTCCGGACCACACGACTCGCTATTCTAGGTTGCGTGGTGGAGAACGGGATAGTCATGCCAGATCCTGACCGCATGCGTCCCCTAATGGACTTAACCCCCCCCCCCCCCCCATACCCAGTAAGCTCTCAAACGCTGCCTGGGTCTTTTCTCGTATTTCGCCCAATGG
Source organism: Narcine bancroftii (assembly GCF_036971445.1). Lineage (NCBI taxonomy): Eukaryota > Metazoa > Chordata > Chondrichthyes > Torpediniformes > Narcinidae > Narcine > Narcine bancroftii. The sequence goes on from NC_091475.1 coordinate 93,649,711, forward strand.
GTTCCACACTACGCCGACAAGGCGCGTCCTCTTATCAAGACCATCTCCTTTCCCCTCTCGACCGAAGCCAGAGCAGCTTTCGATTGAATCAAATCTGACATCGCCGCTGTGACGCTGCACGCGATCGATGAGTCTGTCCCGTTTCAAGTCGAGAGCGATGCATCCGACTTCGCCCTGGCAGCCACCTTGAACCAGGCCAGTCGGCCTGTAACCTTCTTCTCCAGAACCCTCCAGGGTCCAGAGAGTAAACACTCCTCGATCGAGAAGGAGGCCCAGGCCACAGTTAAAGCGATGCGTCGTTGGAGACATTACCTCGCTGGGAGGCGCTTTACACTGTTGACAGATCAACGCGCGGTCTCCTTCATGTTCAGCAACACCCAGCGTGGTAAGATAAAAAAACGACAAAATTGTCAGATGGAGGATCGAACTCGCCACCTTTAACTATGACATCCTGTACTGGCCAGGTAAGCTCAACGACCCACCTGACGCGCTCTCCAGGGGGACGTGCGCCAGCATACAGATGGACAGACTACAGAAGCTCCATGAGGCGCTCTGTCATCCAGGGGTCACTAGGTTTGCCCACTTTGTGAAGGCGCACAACCTACCCTACACAGTCGAGGAGATCCGCTCCATTACCTGAGCCTTTTCGGTGTGCACTGAATGCAAGCCCCACTTCTTCCGTCCGGATAACTCCCACGTTATCAAAGCCACCCGCCCCTTCGAGCATCTTAGCGTAGACTTTAAGGGTCCCCTACCGTCGACCAACCGTAATAACTACATCCTTACGGCCATCGACGAGTACTCCCGCTTCCCGTTCGCTGTGCCCTGCCCAGACATCACTCCCACCTCAGTGATATAGACCTTTCACAGTATTTTCGCCATTTTCGGTTACCCCAATTCCATCCACAGTGATAGGGAGTCCTCATTCATGAGCGCAGAGCTGCAACAGTACCTTCTGGAGTGTGGTATCACTTCAAGCAGGACCACGAGCTATAACCTACGCGGTAACGGCCAGGTCGAGAGGGAGAATGCCACCATATGGAGAGCGGTTACACTGGCTCTCCAGTCTAAAGGTCTCCCCACCTCTCACTGGCAGGTGTTTCTCACTAGTGCCTTATACTCCATCCGCTCCCTCCTATGTACCCTATGTACCGCATCAAATGCCACCCCCCACGAAAGCATGTTCCTTTTCCCGAGGAAATCCGAATCAGGAACCACTGTACTGGCATGGCTCACCGTTCCTGGCCCCGCCCTTTTGCGACGCCACTTCTGGCACTCAAATAACGACCCCTTGGTCGACCAAGTGACTCTACTCCACGCGAACCCACCTTACGCCTATGTTGAGTTCCCAGATGGGCGGGAGGACACTGTTTCGGTGTGGGACCTAGCTCAGGACGTGCTAGACCCAGCAAACCCCCCCAACCCAACCTTCCCCAACTCTTTCTTCCCCAGGCCCCGTGCCGCAACAGAAAGACCAACAGCACCCCAATGACACAGGCCACCCTGCCGACAACACGACTGGGGAATTGAGCGAAGGAGCGGTCGCACCAGACGAGCCCGCTGGCGACACCACTCCAGCGACCCCCAATCCCGGCACCACGGCGGTCATGCCGGATGGTCAGACCCTCTGACCGCTACAGTCCTACCCCTTCCTTTCATTCTCTCCGATTTTTTTTTTTTCCAGGGTCAGTTCTCCAAGAAGGGGTGAATGTGATAGTACAGATCTATCACCAATGTATATAGTGTATATAGTTACAGTATCTAGACTGTGCTTACAGCGATTCGCTGAGAGCTAAGCCACGCCTACTGTCTGGGCCTTGAGTCCCTAGCCAGGTCGGATCATTCCGGACTGGTCGGCCACCTGTGAAGAGCTCCTGTCTTTTGCTAATAAAAGCCTTGGTTTGGATCAACAAGTCTTTGGTTCTTTCGATGAGCTCTACACAGATGAAAGATGCTACGTGCGCCAAATGCAGAAAAAAGGGGCACTAAATGAAGGTATGTCGATTGCAGCCACCTTCCATTTCCAGTGTGCAGCATGGGAGCTGTCACCTTGGACACTGTCAGCTTCCGGGGATGACCATGCCACAACATGGGGGCTGCCATCTTGGGTGCCTCCAACTTCCAAGGATAACCATCCCACCATTTGGGATCTGCCATTATGCTCCCAGTCAATGAGCCAATATGGACCAGAGTATGAACTGGCACTAGCCTCTGTGGTGCTGGACCAGAAGAGCTCACCTCCACACTCCCAGTCTTTGATGGACATCTCAATATATTATCAAGTGCCTTTGCAATAGCGGGAGCACAGAGAGTTTTATCCACCCTAATACAGTGCAGAGTTACTCTTAAAGAAAATCCAGTAAGTTATAAAGTTGTCCTGGCCTCAAAGTCCCACTCAGCTGAGATCCACAGCTACACTAGCGTGATGCTGACCATGCAGGGCAGGACTTACAGGGACTTTAAACTCTTTATTATACCACAGCTCTGCGCACCGGTGCTGCTGGGTTTGGACTTTCAGTGCCATCTCTAGAATGTCACAATGAAATATGATGGTCCCCCTCCCCCCCATCACGGTTGGCAACCCACAGTTTATGAGCATGGCGCCCCCTTCCCTGCTGGCCTAACCAATATGCGGTGTCTCTACTCTCTGTATCAATTTCCCCCACCACTGTTTGAGAAGCTCACCCCAAACTATAAGCCAGTCACTAAAAGAAGCAAGCAATATAGTGAAGGGGGCAGGTGTTTATTAAAGCTGAGGTCCAGTGACTCCTGAATGAGGGGATCTTCGACCCCATTACCAGCCTATATTGCCGAAAAGTCGGTGGTGGTCAAGGGTGGGGGTAAACACAGAATGGTGATTGATAATAACCATATAACAATTACAGCACAGAAACAGGCCAGTTCAGCCCTTCTGTCCATGCTGAACACCTTCTCCCATCTAGTCCCATTGACCGACACGCGGACCATAACCCTCCACACCTCTTTCGTCCATATACCTATCCAAGTTTTCCTTAAATATTAAAATCGAGCTTGCATCTACCACTTCAGCTGGAAGCTCATTCCACACTCCCACCAACCTCTGAGTGAAGAAATTCCCCTTCATGTTTCCCTTAAACTTTCACCTTCAATCTCAATCCATATCCTCTTGTTTGAATCTCCCCCACTCTCAATGGAAAAAAGCCTGTCCACATTTACTCTTTCTGTCCCCCTCATAATTTTTTATTTTTCACACTATAAACCATATTAACCAAAATATGCACAAACATTTCCCTCTTGAATATACACAGTGTCATTTTCTCCCCTTCCTCCCCTCCCTTCCCTCCCTCCTTCCACCCCCCTCCCAACCCATTAAACGTCCAACATATACAATACAATAAACCCATTAAACAATGTCATCACACAATGAAAATAAACAAGAAAATTGTGTCATCTATTTTTACACACTGGGTCAGTTCATTTCGTCTTCTGATTCTATCATTTTAGGGGGAGGAGGTCCACGGTAGGCCCTCTCTGTTGTGTTACATGTACGGTTCCCATATTTGTTCAAATAATGTGACTTTATTTTTTAAATTATGTTATTTTTTCCAATGGAATACATTTATTCATTTCCATATACCATTGCTGTACTCTCAGACTCTCTTCTGATTTCCAAGTTGACATTATACATTTTTTTGCTCCAGCTAAGGCTATCATAATAAATCTTTTTTGTGCTTCATCCAGTTCAAGGCCTAATTCTTTACTTCTTATATTACTTAGAAGAAAGATCTCTGGATTTTTTGGTATGTTGCTTTTTGTGATTTTATTTAATATCTGATTTAGATCTTCCCAAATTTTTTTAACTTTCTCACATGCCCAAATTGCATGTACTGTTGTTCCCGTTTCCTTCTTACAGCGAAAATATCTGTCTGATACTGTTGGGTCCCATTTATTTAACTTTTGGGGCATGATAAATAGCCTGTGTAACCAAATATATTGTATCATGTGTAACCTGGTGTTTCTTTTTTTTAGTACCTCAAACAAATCACCCCTCAATCTTTTATACTCCAGGGAATAAAGTCCCAGCCTGCTCAACCTTTCCCTGTAACTTAAACCCTGAAACCCCGTCAACATTCTTGTAAATCCCCTCTGCACTCTCTATTTTGTTTATATCCCTCCTATAATTCGGTGACCAAAACTGCACACAATATAATAAATTTGGCCCCACGAATGCCTGATTTAACTTCAACATGACATCCAAACTCCTGTATTGAATACTCTGATTTATGAAGGCCAACATACCAAATTCTTTCTTCACCATCCAATCTACATGTGACTCGACTTTCAGGGAATTGTGTACTAGAATTCCTAAATCCCTTTGCTCTACTGCACTCCTTAATTGTCTACCATTGAATGTGTTTGACCTTTGCCGATTAGGCCTAACAAAATGTAGAACCTCACAGTAATCAGTTTTAAACTCCATCTGCCATTTTTCAGCCCAGCCTTCAACTATCCTTGTATCACCCTGCAAGCTTTAATAACCTTCTTCACTGTCCACAAGATATATATATATATATATATATATATATATATATATATATATGTGTGTGTGTGTAACAAACAACAATGGACCCAGTACTCCACTAGTCACTGGCCTCCAAGTTGATAAACAATTTTCCACCAGTACTCTCTGGCATCTCCCATCCAACCATTGTTAAATCCATTTCGTTACTTCAACATTAATACCTAATGCTTGAACCTTTCTTATGTGGAACCTTGTCAAAGGCCTTACTATAGTCAATTTAGACAACATCCACAGCCTTCCCCTCATCTACCTTCATGATCTACCATGCACAAAACTACATTGACTACTTCTAATCAGCCCCTAAGAACACTCTTCATTAATTTACCTACCACCGACGGCAGACTCACAGGCGTATAATTATCCGGTTTACTTTTAGAGTTTTATTTTTAAACTGTAGAACTGAGCTACCCTCCAAATCTCTGGCACCTCCCTCAGCTAATGACATCTTTAATATTTTTATCAGACTCCCTGCTAATTCTACACTAACCTCCCTCAAGGTCCTAGGGAATATCTTGTCAGGTCAGAGAGATTTATCTACCTTGATGTTTTTTAAAATAGCCAGTACTACCTCCTCATTAATCTGTATATTTTCCATGACCTCACTACCTCTTACTTCACTTGACTCAATATTCCTTTGAGAAATCATTTAAAAATTCCCCCATCTGATTCCTCACTTAGCCTACCCCTTTGATCCTCAAGGGGCCCAATTTTATCCCTCACTATCTTTTACTTTGAATGTACCTGTAGAAACCCTTTGGATTTATTTTCACCCTGCCTGACAAAGCAGCTTCATATCTCCTTTTAGCCTTTCTAATTTCTTTCTTAAGATTTTTTTTTAATAATCCTTATATTTCTCAAGCACCTCATGTATTCCCTGCTGTCTCTACCTGTTTTGCATATCCCTCTTCCTCCAAACCAAATTCCAAATATCCTATATTTTACACATATATTGTGTGTGTGTGTGTGTGTGTGTGTGTGTGTGTGTGTGTGTGTGTGTGTGTGTGTGTGTGTGTGTGTGTGTGTGTGTGTGTGTGTGTGTGTGTGTGTGTGTGTGTGTGTGTGTGTGTGTGTGTGTGTGTGTGTGTGTGTGTGTGTGACAAACAACAATGGACCCAGTACTCCACTAGTCACTGGCCTCCAAGTTGATAAACAATTTTTTCTAACCCTTCCTTTAATCCTCACAGGGACTTACCGACTCTGTATTCTCAAAATTTCCCCTTTGAATATCCTCCATTTATCAGTTACATTCTTCCCTGAAAACAAATTAGCCCAATCCATCCCCTCTAAATCCTTTCGTATCGCTTTGAAATTTGCCTTGTTCCAATCAAGAATCTCAACCTTGGGCCCAGCCCTATCCTTCTCCATAATTAACCTAAAATTAATAGTATTATCATCACTAAACCAAAAGTATTCCTCCACTCAAACCTCTGTCACCTGACCTATCTCATTCCCTAATAAGAGATCCAATACTGCCCCCTCTCGAGTCGGTTCTTCTATGTATTAATTTAGAAAACTTTTCTGAACACCTTTAACAAACTACAACCTTTCCATGCCTTTTAGAGTATGGGCATCCCAGTCAATGTGTGGAAAGTTAAAAATCTCCAACAATTAACACCTTATGTTTACTACACATATATGCTATCTCCTTACAAATTTGCTCCTTTTATTCCCTCTGTCCATTAGGGGGTCTATGATACACCCCCCCCCCCCATTAGTATTTTCATGCCTTTCCCATTCATCACTTCCACCCAAATAGCCTCACTGGATGAGCACTTAATCTAACCTGCCATAGCACCGCTCTAATGTTTTCTCTAGCAAGCAATGTGACTCCACCTCCTTTGTTTTATCATACCTAAAACAATGGAATCCTGGAATATTTAGCGTCCAATCATGCCTCTCCTGGAACCAAGTTTCACCGATGGTTACAATATCATCTACCTTATATACCATGCTCCTTGCACTGAAATATATACACTTGAGAGAATTTTCCCCGCAAACACTCCTTTGATTACCATCTACTTTTACCACCCCACCACCCCCCTCCCCCCTCCCCCCCCCCCCCCCCCCAACTCCTTCATTAAGTTTAACATTTTGGTTCCACTCTCTCTTCAAATCTAGATGTTCTTCTATGCAAATCTCTGCCCTCTCATTCCCAACCCCCCTTCCCCGCCAAACTAATTTAAACTCCAGCAAACCTGCCTGCGAGGATGTTGGTCGCTGTCCAGTTCAAGTGCAACCTGTCCCTTTTGTAAAGTCAGACCTCCTGCTGAAGGGATTCCAATGATCCATAAATCTGAACCCCTGCCCCCTGCACCAAATCTTTAGCCACACATTCATCCACCATATCATCCTGTTCCTACCCTCTCTAGCATATGGAACAGGTAGCAGTCCCGAGATTACCACCCTTGAAGTCCTGCTTTTAACTTTCCTAATTCCATATACTCTTTCTTCAGGACCTCCTCTCCACTTCTATCTATGTTATTGGTCCCCATGTGGACCACAGCATCTGGCTGCTCATCATTCCCCTCCAGAATGCTGTGTACTCAATCAGACACATTCCTGATCCTAGCACCTGGGAGGCAACATACCAACCAGGAGCCCCAATCTCGTCCATCAAAACTCCTATCTGCTCTCCTAACCAGTGAGTCCCCAATTACAAGAGCTCTCCTCTTCCCCCCCTTCCTTTCTGAGCCAAGGGGATAGCCCTGTGCCAGACATCTGACCAACTCAACGTGTCTCTGGTAGGTTATACCCCCACAACAGTATCTAAAACAATATGTTTATTATTGAGGGGAGTGGCTGCAGGGGTACTCTGCACTGTCTGTCTCCCCGTTCCCTTTCCTCACAGTCACCCAGTTAGATGACTCCTGTTTGCTTGAGGTAACTGTCTCCCTGTAACTACTATCTATGATTGCCTCTTCCTCCTTTATGATCTGAAGCTCATCCAGCTGCATGTCGGTCTCCCAGACTATTAACCGCTATACACAGCTGGATGTATATCCCCTCCCTCGCATTGCAGACATGGTCAATCAAATTGCCCAATATCGAGTCTTTCCAAGACTGAAATCTGTCTACCACCAGCTCACCAAATGTCTGGCGGACCATCAGTACATCGACTTTGAGGCAGACCGCCACCTCTACCAATTCCTCAGGATGCCCTTGGGGATTACAAACGGTGTCTCAATTTTCCAGCAGGAGATGGACTGGATGGTGGACCAAAATGAATTGAGTGCCATCTTCCCCTACCTGGATAATTACACGATCTGTGGCCATAACCTACATGATCATGACGCCAACCTCCAGAAATTCCTCTCAATAGCCAAACACCTAAACCTCAACTACAACAGGGATAAATGTGTTTTCCGCACAACCCACTGGCGATCCTTGGCTGTGTTTTGGAGAATGGGGTTATTAGCCCCGACCCCGATGGCATTCAACTACTGCTAGAGCTTCCCCTTCCCCATAGCCTCAAGACCCTGAAAAGGTGCCTGGGGTTCTTTTCCTACCAGACCCAAAGGGTGCCCAATTATACAGAAAAAGTCTGCCCCCTTATCAAGTCCATATCCCTCCCGCTGCGAAGAGGCCCGTGCAGTATTCATTTGGATAAAAGAGGACATTGCTAAAGCCAAAATGTATGCAGTGGTTGAATCTGCCCCATTTCAGGTTGAGAGGGATGTGTCAGATTTCACCCTGAACCAGGCAGATAGGCTCGTGGCCCTGAATTCTGATACTCCTCCATTGAGAAGGAGGCTCAGACAATAGTTGAGGTGGTGTGACACTGGAGGCATTACCTGGCCGGCAGATGTTTTACCCTGCTCGTGGACCAATGGGCCGTGACATTCATATTTAACAAAAAAACAGCGGGGTAAGATAAAGAATTATAACATCCTGAGGCGGAGGATTGAACTCTCCACCTATAATTATGATATTCTGTATCAGCCAGGGAATCTCAGTGAGCCTCCAAATGCCCTATCCTGAGGGATATGCCAATGCCCAGATAAACTACCTCAAAACCCTTCACAATGACTTCTTCCACCTTGGTGTCACGAGATTATTTTCACTTCATCTCGCGTTGGGACCACTGAGCCATCCTGGTTGATGTCCCCAGGGCCAGTCCTGCTACGGAAGCAGTGAGGGGCCATAAAACTGACCCATTGGTTAAAACAGTCCAGCTCCTCCAAGCAAACCCCCAATACATGTATGTGGACTACCCGGATGGCCACGAAGGAACTGCCTCCATCTGGGACCTCGCACGTGTGGAAGCACCCAAGAAGCATACCCACCAAACAGCACCCTCCCCTCCCATGGACACACACTACATACCATTGGCTGGATCTTATTTTCCATCTGCTAATCTTCCCACAGATGAAGCCTGACCTGCTGAACATTTCACAGAACAAAGTTCTGAACTTTGTTTTGTCCAAGCCAAGCATTGGTATGTAATATCCAAGTAAGTTTAATGTGAAGGAGAAAGTCTCTTATTAACAGGAGTTAATTTTCATATATACAGCATTTGCAATTCATCTTTTTTTAACAAATTTACATCAAATTGAAGCATTGAAGTCAAACCATGCTAATTCCTTCCTTGGATGCAGGCATACAATGGGCACTGTTTGCTCCCGCTCCAAGTGGAGAGCTTCATGAACTGACTGAAAATGTAAGTAATTTTTAACAGAGGGAAAAAAAACTAGTAAAATAAAAATAAAAATGAAAATCTTTTTTCTCTAATTGCTACATGGCAAACAGCTTTAAGAAGGAATTTTATTCAGTAAAATTGATTTTCTTTGATTTTAAAAATAAATCACGTAGGAATAGCCACCATTTAAAAATTATATAGTAAATCTGATTAGCTGACCTTGCAAGGTAATAAATTTATCCATTGCTGCTAAGAATTAGAATGTGCTTAATAACTAGCCTTCCTGTACTCAATACTTAAATAGAGCCAAATGAATTTGCCTATATAGATACATTGTGTTTACTCTTCTTTGGCTTGGCTTCGCGGACGAAGATTTATGGAGGGGGTAAAAAGTCCACGTCAGCTGCAGGCTCGTTTGTGGCTGACAAGTCCGATGCGGGACAGGCAGACACGATTGCAGCGGTTGCAGGGGAAAATTGGTTGGTTGGGGTTGGGTGTTGGGTTTTTCCTCCTTTGCCTTTTGTCAGTGAGGTGGGCTCTGCGGTCTTCTTCAAAGGAGGTTGCTGCCCGCCAAACTGTGAGGCGCCAAGATGCACGGTTTGAGGCGTTATCAGCCCACTGGCGGTGGTCAATGTGGCAGGCACCAAGAGATTTCTTTAGGCAGTCCTTGTACCTTTTCTTTGGTGCACCTCTGTCACGGTGGCCAGTGGAGAGCTCGCCATATAACACGATCTTGGGAAGGCGATGGTCCTCCATTCTGGAGACGTGACCCATCCAGCGCAGCTGGATCTTCAGCAGCGTGGACTCGATGCTGTCGACCTCTGCCATCTCGAGTACTTCGACGTTAGGGATGTAAGCGCTCCAATGGATGTTGAGGATGGAGCGGAGACAACGCTGGTGGAAGCGTTCTAGGAGCCGTAGGTGGTGCCGGTAGAGGACCCATGATTCGGAGCCGAACAGGAGTGTGGGTATGACAACGGCTCTGTATACGCTTATCTTTGTGAGGTTTTTCAGTTGGTTGTTTTTCCAGACTCTTTTGTGTAGTCTTCCAAAGGCGCTATTTGCCTTGGCGAGTCTGTTGTCTATCTCATTGTCGATCCTTGCATCTGATGAAATGGTGCAGCCGAGATAGGTAAAACGGTCAACCAGTTTACCTATTGTGTTTACTATGACCACATTAAAGACTCCATTTATTCTGTAAGGGGTAAAAGGAAGATATCTGACAATGGCAAGTGGCTACTTATAATGTGCCGTCTTCAACTTTTTTTCAGAAAAGTAATAGATTCAATCTTGTAAAAATATAGCTGCATATTTAACTAGTTTGCACATAATTCTCAAATATTAAAGGATGTTCTCTGTGCTATTATAACCTCCATGGCTCTGACAACCAGGTTGTCATTAAAATAATTACAAATCGAATTGTAAATGCCAAACTTTCAATATATTAACTTACATTTGACAATGTTAATCTGTGATATTATCTTAATTAAAAATAACTACTGGATGATTTGTTTGCCCAGTGCATTTTAAGTTGTAATTTAATGGCAGGTCGTGCATTCTAAAACCTGGATCTTATTACCTAGCCACACAGCAATTATTTATACAAAGTTTAGAGGGAGAAAAGGTTTTATGATTTGAAAGTTTTCTGGTGTACTGTGTCAATCAGAACAATGAAACCTTTGATACTCTCATCCACAATGTATTAAATAAGCAAGATAGAAATTGCATTGCGCTTAAATTGGAAGACTAATTTAATACTGCACTATTAAGCTACACCCATTCCAAACATACTTGTGTTCCTTTTAAAAGACATAATACATCTATCTTGTGGGGCTGAATCATATTGTTTATCAACTATTTACAGATGCACACACTTCAGACTTTTGCCCAGATATAGGTAGAAGCAGAAATTCACATTGAACCAGATGTCAGATGCCAATGCAACTGCCTGTCTGTAACGTCACTGAACTCATCGACACTTACAGTGCAAAGATGTACTGGAAAGAGTGCAGATACACTTCTCATCCAGCTATTTGCTGACACTATAGGAATGCCAACTCCATTTATTTGAATAGGGTGATACAATCAATGGAAATGTGCAAATACTGACTTATTTTGCTTCATTTTAGTGTTAAAAGTCATAGAATCATAGAGAATGAACATAGGCCTTCTAGCCCAACAAGTTCATCCCAACCTGTGTGCACCCACTTCCATCATGCACTATATTAATTATATTCTCTGCACATTCTCTTCAACTCGTCCAGGTTCCACAGCTCACAGACACAACAAGCATGGTTTTTAGACTGCAATGTCAGGAAAAATTGCAGAAAAAAATAGCATAATTACTGCCCATGTGGTTGTTCACACTGAGTGCCTCTTTAGACTGTCAGATCCTGAGTGCAAAGGTCCTGATGGTTGGACGTGCAGTTGAGTGGATGACCACCACTGAATTTTTCCAGTATGATTTACACTCCAGGCTTCCTCCAAAAAGTTGTATGGGTCCTGCAGGATAAATCGTAGTTCAGGTATTGACTCAAAATTCCTGGACATTCCTTTTTAGATTGCCCACCTGTGTAGTGACAAAACTCCTTGATTGTGCCGTTACATGCCTGCAGTCAAAAAAACCATAAAAGGATAATTTATGATGGTCAGTTAGACTACTGATCCATTTGTCTTGGAAGAAAACTGGAGCATCCTAGAGAAACCAACATGGTTGTGTGGAGAACGTGTAAACACCACAATAACACAAGCAGAAGTCAAAATTGTATTGAGGTCGTTGGAGTTAAGAGACAACAGCTGTTGGCTAGGGTACCATACCACACTATAAATCCGCATTTTAATAATTGGTGAGTTTTTAAAATTTTGATTTTAGTTCATAGTCTTGTTTAATTTTCAATGAACTATGCACATAAATTGAGAATGCTTTGTGCTTGTACTCCTGTTAGAATTGAGTCCTTTTCTATACATTGTTTTATCTCACCTCTAAAATCATTTAAATTTCACTTGTTACCTCTCTGCCAATTCCACCAGCCCATCTGTGAAGTTTTCTACAATTCTCCTCCTGGTTCAGTAAGCATCTTGGCCTTTATCATGGTTCAGTAAGCATCTTGGCCTTTATCATGGTTCAGTAAGCATCTTGGCCTTTATCATGGTTCAGTAAGCATCTTGGCCTTTATCATGGTTCAGTAAGCATCTTGGCCTTTATCATGGTTCAGTAAGCATCTTGGCCTTTATCATGGTTCAGTAAGCGTCTTGGCCTTTATCATGGTTCAGTAAGCATCTTGGCCTTTATCATGGTTCAGTAAGCATCTTGGCCTTTATCATGGTTCAGTAAGCGTCTTGGCCTTTATCATGGTTCAGTAAGCATCTTGGCCTTTATCATGGTTCAGTAAGCATCTTGGCCTTTATCATGGTTCAGTAAGCATCTTGGCCTTTATCATGGTTCAGTAAGCATCTTGGCCTTTATCATGGTTCAGTAAGCATCTTGGCCTTTATCATGGTTCAGTAAGCATCTTGGCCTTTATCATGGTTCAGTAAGCATCTTGGCCTTTATCATGGTTCAGTAAGCATCTTGGCCTTTATCATGGTTCAGTAAGCATCTTGGCCTTTATCATGGTTCAGTAAGCATCTTGGCCTTTATCATGGTTCAGTAAGCGTCTTGGCCTTTATCATGGTTCAGTAAGCGTCTTGGCCTTTATCATGGTTCAGTAAGCGTCTTGGCCTTTATCATGGTTCAGTAAGCATCTTGGCCTTTATCATGGTTCAGTAAGCGTCTTGGCCTTTATCATGGTTCAGTAAGCGTCTTGGCCTTTATCATGGTTCAGTAAGCGTCTTGGCCTTTATCATGGTTCAGTAAGCATCTTGGCCTTTATCATGGTTCAGTAAGCGTCTTGGCCTTTATCATGGTTCAGTAAGCATCTTGGCCTTTATCATGGTTCAGTAAGCATCTTGGCCTTTATCATGGTTCAGTAAGCGTCTTGGCCTTTATCATGGTTCAGTAAGCATCTTGGCCTTTATCATGGTTCAGTAAGCGTCTTGGCCTTTATCATGGTTCAGTAAGCGCCTTGGCCTTTATCATGGTTCAGTAAGCATCTTGGCCTTTATCATGGTTCAGTAAGCGTCTTGGCCTTTATCATGGTTCAGTAAGCATCTTGGCCTTTATCATGGTTCAGTAAGCGTCTTGGCCTTTATCATGGTTCAGTAAGCGTCTTGGCCTTTATCATGGTTCAGTAAGCATCTTGGCCTTTATCATGGTTCAGTAAGCATCTTGGCCTTTATCATGGTTCAGTAAGCGTCTTGGCCTTTATCATGGTTCAGTAAGCGTCTTGGCCTTTATCATGGTTCAGTAAGCATCTTGGCCTTTATCATGGTTCAGTAAGCGTCTTGGCCTTTATCATGGTTCAGTAAGCATCTTGGCCTTTATCATGGTTCAGTAAGCGTCTTGGCCTTTATCATGGTTCAGTAAGCGTCTTGGCCTTTATCATGGTTCAGTAAGCATCTTGGCCTTTATCATGGTTCAGTAAGCATCTTGGCCTTTATCATGGTTCAGTAAGCGTCTTGGCCTTTATCATGGTTCAGTAAGCGTCTTGGCCTTTATCATGGTTCAGTAAGCGTCTTGGCCTTTATCATGGTTCAGTAAGCATCTTGGCCTTTATCATGGTTCAGTAAGCGTCTTGGCCTTTATCATGGTTCAGTAAGCATCTTGGCCTTTATCATGGTTCAGTAAGCGTCTTGGCCTTTATCATGGTTCAGTAAGCATCTTGGCCTTTATCATGGCATGTTATTGCAGCAAAAGGAGTTGGAGTTTTTTATTCCTCTAAAGTGATGATATATCAGAATTAGTATGTGATGCCCAGCCTGAACAACACAACGGAAAGGTTGTTTATTCATCTCTAAACATTATATTCCAAAGTTTTGTATCATCTGCCCTGTATCCCCAAATTCAAATCATTTGTACCTGTTGCTAGTGAAGCTGGAAAGATCCCCATCTAGGCCCCAGCAAACTTTCCACTTGCCTCTTTCAATAATCTGGGATCTATCGCAACAGGTCCCTACAATTTATTCTGTTTAATGCCCATCTAGACACCCAGACCATCGCTTTTTTGATCTCAAAATACACCAACACTTTAGCATTCCCCATACTAGGATCCCCATCACTGTCGATGTAAAATTTTCATTTAGTATTTTGCCCACTTCTTCTGACTCCAAGAATAAATTCCCTCCCTTGTTCTTGAGATGACCTATCTTTTCCCTAGTCAATAGAAAACAATTTGGGATTCTCTTTAATCCTGCACATCAAGAACATCTCATTGCCACTTTTGGCCTTCCTGATGCTCTTTCCTGTCATCCTTGTATTCCTTCAGGGTCCTGCCCAATTCTAACTTCATAAACCTTACATATGTCTACCTTTCCTTTTTGACTCGATTTGTGTCCTCTTTTCATCCAGGTCAGGAAACTCTGATAATCCGTCATTCATCTGAAAGTGAACTCTTTTTTTTCTCCACAAATGCTGCCAGCATCTTCTGTTTTTATTACTGGGGTGAATAATTCCTGTACACTTGCTAAGATTTTATCAGGACTAATTGGCTGCTTCAGAATGAGATTCCTTCTCAAGATTAAAAAAAAAGTGATGCTTGATTGTTGCTTGGTCTCGGCTTAGCAGCTGGTCATGGAATGCAATTCCCATACTTCTTTACTGCTAGAGCATGTTTGTCCTGGATTTTCATTCGCTGGTCCTTAATGTCTCTGGTATTGGTCTTGACTCCTCTGTCCACCTCACTATCTCTTTGTTAAATTATTATCAGCATAATCCCTCAAATCCTATGATCACTGGAGTGTGGTACAGGGAGTCATTCAGATATTAGCATGTTTGATATCTTCCTTCATCTTTTTCCTAACTCCTTAACACGTCTCCAAAATATTTTATTACTTTTTCTCTATCTCCCCCTCTAGTTTTTGTATCTCCTCAGTTATCTCCTTAGCCTTGGCTTCAGAAAAGTGCTTTGCATTCCTGCAATTACTTCTGCAATCACAACTATCAGATTGCCCATATTGGTCTTCTGATTTCTCCTTCCATCTGAGTCATCCATGGTCTATGGTCTTGACTGTCCTGTGAGGAAATCATTTAAATTTAGACAAACGGCAGAATAACAGGCCCTTTCAGCTTACGAGCCTGCTCTGCTCAATTACACCAAATTGATGGACATCCCTCGGAACATTTCAACTGTGGGAGGAAACCAGAGCACCAGGAGGAAATCCATGCAGTCACAGGGAGAAGGTACAAACTCCTTACAGACAGTTCTAGATTCAAACCCAGGTCTGTATGCTAACTGTGCAATTTAAAGTACTGTTACTATAAGATTACCTACCATTTCATAGAGCTCAAAGCATCTTTTAATTCCTCACTTCTTTAAGCTCACTGAGGATCTGTTTACCCCTTTGATGGACATGGTATTTACTCAAATTATGGTCATCTTGCACTTTTAATTTTTATTCCTAGTTTTAAAAAAACAATTGTTCATTTTAGTTAAGTTAAGCACTATAAGGTGTTGAATTGTTTTCAAAATAGAAATTGTTAGTGCTTTAGATCAAAGAGCTTTCATGTTTCCATGCAGCCTCTGGCGTTTAGGGTACAATGATGTGGACAGAGAAACTCCAAAACTACCTTGTACATTGAAAATGGGCTTAAAAAAATGCCCAAAGATTATACTGTACATGAAGCACAAGCAGAATATGCTGAAGATACTTGACAGGTCAGGAAAATCTGATGATCGGTCATTCATCTGAAAGTGAACTATTTTTTTTCTCCACAAATGCTGCCAGCACCCATTTTTATTACTGGGGTGAATAATTCCTTTGCATATGCTAAGAATTTATCCAAATTATCAGAACTAATCGGCTGCTTCAGAATGAGATTACTTCTCAATGTTTTTAAAAAAAAAAGTGATGCTTAATTGTTGCTTGGACTCAGTTCAGTACCTAGTCAAAGAATGTTAAGCCAAGATTAACATAGAATCATATCTTCTTCTTCTTCTTTGGCTTGGCTTCGCGGATGAAGATTTATGGAGGGGTATGTCCACATCTGCTGCAGGCTCGTTGGTGACTGACA
Source organism: Narcine bancroftii (assembly GCF_036971445.1). Taxonomy (NCBI): domain Eukaryota; kingdom Metazoa; phylum Chordata; class Chondrichthyes; order Torpediniformes; family Narcinidae; genus Narcine; species Narcine bancroftii. The sequence continues at coordinate 93,666,016 of NC_091475.1, forward strand.
AGTCCAATGCGGGACAGGCAGGCAGGGTTGCAGCGGTTGCAAGGGAAAATTGGTTGGTTGGGGTTGGGCGTTGGGTTTTTCCTCCTTTGTCTTCTTCAAAGGAGGTTGCTGCCCGCCGAACTGTGAGGCACCAAGATGCACGGTTGGAGGCGATATCAGCCCACTGGCCGTGGTCAATGTGGCAGGCACCAAGAATCATATAGCAGAGAAACAAACCCTAAGGCCCAAAGTTTTTGCTGAATATCAAGTACCTATCTACATTAAGCTCACTTAACTGGTACCATGTCCTTAGCATATTATGCTAATGTTGTGATCAGCTTTGTGAACTGTTCAGCCATAAACATTGACTACATTTTGTTAAAAATGTAGTGTGCAACTCGCATTATAACTTCTTACCAGTTACTACACACCATCTGAACAATGGAAAAGGGTCTTTAAAAAGAAGCTCCAGACACCAAGATTGGCCCAACAGCATAATCAATGGTTGTCTTTTCATCATGATCTGGTGTGGTAGCAAATGGAGCAAAAAGAAGGGTGCCTCATCCACAGTTATTCTGACAGTTTGTTGAAGTTTCACATTTGGTCAGGCAGCATCCAAGGCCAAAGTGGATTAGACTGCAGAAATAAGTGTCAAGCGGTAGAGCAACCCTTTAAATAAAGTAGCTGCAATTAACTTGGAAATTCTGGGACCAATGATTTTCTGAAAGCAGAAAAGTGTGACTAATTCTCCATTGCAATGGATCCAAAAGCATGCTGCACAATGGATGATGCTATTTTCTGTATATTCTGGCCCCATTGCTGTGTGCTGATATGTACTGCAACTGGAATTGCTGGTTCATCTTTAATTAATTCTTGTGGAATTACTGTGATTTTAGGATTGAAGCATAAAAATTATTTACAAGCCATCACACAATTTCAAGATAATTTTGACAAAAATAGTCAAGGATAAATATAGAAGCCGGCATAGTTTTGATGCAACTTGTCCCGGATTGGTATGTGAGAAAGGCAGAATTTGGCTGCTCGATCAAGTGGCTATGAATTCCCAAGATGCAATAAGGATTTCCCATGCACTATGAATGTGTGTTTATGAGAAAGTTTGCTAGTCATCATCAGGGACTGGGCTATTTTGGGGATTACTATTTATTTCCCAACTGTGGGTATCTGGAAATCTGAACACGATCAGAATTCAAAATTGTTACCTTAGTTTTGAAAGTGAGCATACAAACGATCCAGCATGTGTAACTGTTGCTTGTCCTCTTGTTTCTGTCATATTTTTGATAATTTGTTTAATTAAGGAATTCTGAACAAGTATCACTGCCTATCTCCCTGAGCCTTCCTTGGCTTTAAATATTCATTAAATCAGTATCAGAATCAGAATTAATCGTCATAAGCACGTCATGAAATTTGCTGTTTTGTGGCAGCATTACTGATGCAAATATTGGTATTAATTACATTTTAAAAATCAATAAATAATGAAATGGATTAGTGCAAAGAGAAGAGAAAGTGAGTTAGTGTCTGCTGTTTATTCAGAAAACTCATGCTGAGGGGAAGAAGCTGTTTTGGTGCTGGGTGTTCGTCTTCAGTCTCCTGTATCTCTTTCCTGATGGTAACAGTGAGTAGAACAGTGGTGAGAGTCCTTGAGGATAGAGGATGCTTTTTTAAGACACCGCCTTTTGTAGATGTTCTCGAAGGAGTGAAAACTTGGCCGAGTTCACAACAACTCTATAGCCTTGGCATCTTGTGCATTGGCACCTCCATATCAGACGGTGATACAACCAATCAGAATGCTCTCCAACTGTAGACATTTGTAAGAGACTTTGGTGTCATACCAAAAATGTCCTCACGAAGTATAGCTGCTGGTGAGCCTGCTATTCAATGGACACTGTATATCACTCCCTGACACAAGATATCCACACAATAACACATTCACTTCTTCCAACTGTTCTCCACACAATTAATGACAATTTTAAACTGATGGATTTTTTAGCACTGATTTTTTTTCAACCAGAAAAGACAGTTTTTTCTCCAATTTAAAGAACCCTCTTTACACAGACATGAGCCTGGCAAAGCTAATCTCTGCATCAGGTGAGGTGGGAGGTGGATTGCACAGTCTTGCGGCTGATGGAATTGCTTCCTCACAGCTCCATGAAACCAGATTCAGATTTTAGATTTATTACCAGAGGACATACACAATGACATAGTCATTGAGATTGTATTTCCTGTGGTCAAAATAGAATTACACTTATTGGTAGTGCCAAGAAAAACTGTACACAACACACACATGTAAACAAATAAATATAACCAAACAGTACAATACAGATAGGGAAAAAAAAATCAATAAAGTATACAAATAAGAGTCCTTAAATGCATCCCTGATTGAGTTTATTATTGTGATGGTGGAGGTGTAGCACCAGGTCCTGAACCTGGTGGTACAAGTCTTGCAGCACCATTATCGTTGCGGCGAGAAAAGAGCATGTGCTGGGTTGTGTGGACCCTTTGTGTTTGCTACTGCCCTCTGACAGCAGTATTTTCTGCAGATGTTATTTCTGATGAGGAGGGTTTTGCCTGTGATGTCCAGGCTTTTCTCTCAGGGGTACTGGTGTCCCCATACCAGACTGTGATGCAGCTGGTCAGCACACTTCCCACCACTCATCTGTAGAAATTTGCCAGGGTTTCCAATCCCATATCAGACCTCTGCAAACTCCTGAGGAAATAGAGGTGCTGACATAGTTTCTTCATAATGCATTAGTGTGTGAGGTCAAGAAAGATCCTCTGAGATGCTGACTCTCAAGAACTTCAATTTGCCCCCCCTCTCCACCTCTGATTTCCCCCAATGATCACTGGGTCGTACACCTCTGGTTTTCCCTTCCTGGTCAACAGTCAGTTCCTTGGTTTTGGTTTTGAGTGCGAGGTTGTTGTTGGTGCATCATTCAACTAAATTTTTTTTTGATCTTTTTTTTCCCCAACTTTATTTAAAATTTTCAAAAAAACTTGTACAAAATACGTAATATAAAAAAAAACAAAATGCAACAACCTCTCCCCACACACCCTCAACATATCCTCCAAGGGGAGCATACAAAGAGCAATAAAAAAAACTTATACAACACTAAGATATTACTAAACCCATACAATTCAAATAAGGCGACCGCACCTTAATAAAAAAAATCATAATTATATCATACAAACTGTGTGTTATTTTCTCCATATAAATACAAGATTTCAACTCATTATTGCTAAAGAATTATATTCACCTCAACCTCATCATTCCATGAAATAGCCTCGCATTTAAGATGCTACTGCCAATGCTAGATGAAGAAAAGCTGTCTGAAACTTAACCAACCCCAAATCAGTAGTAGGGCAGTACAACCCAACAGAAATTTTTTTTGATCTCAGCCAAGTTTTCAATCTCCCTCCTGTATACTGATTCATCATCCTTTTTTATACAACCCACTACTCTGGTATCATCAGTACATTTGTAGATGGTGTTATTGTCATTCGAGCCACACAGTCATCGGTGAAAAGTGAGTAGAGCAGGGGGCTAAGAATGCAGGTTGAATCCAATCTCTGATACTGTTATTGTACTTTGCATCTTCTCCCTGTGACAGCTATTTTCCAAGTACTCCATCTTCTTCCAACATGTCAGGTGGCAGACTAATTTGGCCACTCTAAATTAACCCTCATGTGAATATTAACAGTAGAATTTAAAAATTACAAGACTAGTGCATAATTAGCTTAAATGCCTGCTTGATGTTGAGCAAGGGCTCGTTAGGCCAAAGGACTTATTTCCATAATGTATTTGTCACTGATTTTATGATTCATCTTTATTTTCCTTCCTCCCACCATATAGAGTTGGTGTGTTAATTTAGGTGTAATTGGGCGGCACAGGTTTAAATGTTCGGAATTGGCTTCTCCCATGCTATAAATGAACTATAAAATAAATACAATTACTTCAGGATTCTCACAGATACAGATGGACAAATGTAACTGACCTGGTCCAGGCCTTAAGTTAGCACTCTGTGTTTTTCAGACAGCTGGACAAAACTGTGTTAGCTTTGTGGGGTATAACTCATTCAAGGTTTTGCTTTTATGGTGGTCCATGAAACAGGGCATAGAGAAGACTCAAGCGGAGTATCTGAGGCCCCACCCCACCTCACCAAAGCTCATGTTGTCAAAAGACTTTTTTAAATATTTATTAAAAAGTATTTAAAAGCAGTTTAAATAGATTAAAATGAATGAAAATAAAACAAACTGTTCAACTTTTCCTGGCAGGTCAGTTATTCTATTAGATGAATGGGATCATATTAGATATTCTAGACATGTTTGGCTTTATACCATCTTGGTAACTGTAGCAATTTAATTAAAAGTTTAACTCTTATTTTTATATAGCTACTATGAGGAATAAACCACACCATAGAAATGATACCTTCAATCTTAGTCAATGTCTATTTTGGTTCAGAGTATCTACCAGTTTGAATTTTTTTCCTGCTTCTCAGCTCAGGATATGATGGAATGGCTCTTGAAGAGTTAATAGCTGATGTTTAGAAAAAACATATAATGTAATTATAGTTTCCTATATTGTGCAGAAATATATTATGACAAGATAATAACTTTAGAGCAGGATTTACGAACACCTAGATGAAGCTTGGATTTACTAGTGATTGGCGTAGATAGTGAAAAGGTGGCAAATAGAGTTTAAGAATGAAGAATTTTGCTGTTGAAAAGGTTAAGAAACAGTGTTGGTTGGTTGTCTAACTGCCAAAATACAATTCAAGAAATAATTTGGTTTTTATTACAGAATTTCACGTTTGTTATTTTATTTTCATAATTAATAGTTCATATGGGTTCTTTTTACAAGAAGGCAAAGTGCACTGTACTTTAAAGAATTCATGGCACTATGTAGTACAAATTTTGATTCATTGTGAATGATATTTTGATGGCAGCGCTACCTCTACACAAAGCATTGGTTAAGCCACGCTAAGAATATATTGTACAACTCCAGTCACCGCACCACAGGAAGGAAGAGTGCAGAGAGATTCACCAGGATACTGCCTGAAATGGAGGGCTGTTGTTATAAGGAGTGTTCATATGGGTTGGGTTTATTCTCACTGGAATGTAGGGGACAGATGAGAGATATTTGTAAAATTATAGTGGGGGGCGGGGGGGAGGGCTATAGATGGGGTTGATAGGTCCATTTCCTTGAGTGGAGAAATAAGAAACTCAAGGACATGGGTATAAGGTTAGAGGGGTAAAATTTAAAGGAGCTGTTTCAGAGGATGATGGCCAGAGGAAGTGGTAGAGGCAGATACAGATATAACATTTGAAAAACATTTGGAAGAGGGATGTGGCCTTAAAATGGGCATATGGGATTAGCATCGGTTGGCATCTTGGTCATCATGGACAAGTTGAGCCAAAGAGCCAGTTTCTGTGCTGTGGAATTTGCCTTTAGTAAACAGCAACACCAAAATATTATATAGTCAGAAGCCAAATCAGATCTATTATGGCTGTTACAGAGACTAGAGCAGAGGAAAATGAAAAAAAAACTCTATTGACTATGATCTTGATAGATAAAATTTATGCAAGGGTGGGGGGGGGGGGGAGGTGAGATACTCCATGATGGACTGAGGGAATTTGTAGGGTAGACATTTACTGTGAAAGTGGCAGAAGGTCTGGCCTCTAGGAATGAGTACCCGGGAGCATGGAGTATGACAAAAATAAAATCGATGATGTCATGAGGCACATCAACAGGAGTCTGAGTGCATGCCCTACTCCCAATCACACTGAAGCACTCACAATACAAACACAACCAAACAAACCTCTTCTAACTCCTCCTATGATCACCCTTTCTTCCAATGAGATCAATATAGGTTTGATGCACACCTCTGCTTCCATTTATACTTGCATACACTGCACAGATCCCTACCCTATGTCCACTAACACTTGCATGCATCCCCATATCCTCACACTCATACACTCCATATGCACTCAGCAACTACCCTCTATCCAACGCACAGATAGATATACACATAAAAATGCTACAAATGCCTACCTCAGTCAAATGAGGACATAACAAACACATGCACCTACTCACTTACACACAACCTGAAGACCCCAAGTTCAATCCCACTTACACACACGCTGCTCTCATTCTCACTAACAGACACACTACACATTTCTAATTCCACTTCAAATTTTCAGACTTATTGTCAGAGTTCAAACATGACATCACATACAACCCTGAGAATCTTGTTTTACGGGTATGCAGAATTACCACTTATTGGTAGTGCAAAATAAAATGAATATAAACAAGAAATGTAGACAGAATAAATGCAAACAAACTCCAACATAGAGAGAATTAAAAAAAAATCAATAAAGTGCACAAGTAAGAGTCCTTAAATGAGTCCCTGATGGAGTTTGATGGTTGTGGGGTAGCAGCTGTTCCTAAACCTTGTGGCACCGAAAGCTCTTTCCTGATGGCAGCAGCAAATGCAAATTGTGCGCTGGGTGGTGTGGATCCTTGATAATTGCAGCTGCCCTCTGACAGCAGTGTTCCCTGTAGATGTTATTTATGGTGGGGAGGGTTTTTCCTGTGATGTTTGGGCTGTGTCCACTACCTTTTGGAGGGCTTTATGCTGAGGGGTATTGGTGTCCACATACTAGACCGTGATGCAGCCGGTCAGCACACTTTCCACCACACATCTGTAGAAATTTGTCAGGGTTTCTGGTGTCGTACCAAACCTCCACAAACTCCTGGGAAGTAGAGGCGCTGATGTGCTTTCTTCATCATGGCTCTGGTGTGTTGGGTGCAGGAAAGATTCTCCGAGATAGTGACTCTCAAGAACTTTAAATTTTAAAAATTTAATCTTAAATTTGCTCACCCTCTCCAGCTCTGACCCTCAATGATCACTGGATTGTATACCTCTGGCTTTCCCTTCCTGAAGGCAACCATCTGTTCCTTAGTTTTGGTGACATTGGGTGCAAGGTTGTTATTGGTGCATCATTCAGCCAAGTTTATAATCTCTCTCTCTTTCATGTTGATTCATCACCTTTTTTTATACAACCCACTAGCGTGGTGACATCTGCATTATTATATACTCCATTATATAACCATATAACTATTTACAGCATGGAAACAGGCCAGTCGGCCCTACTAGTTTGTGCCAAACATCTTATCCTGCCTAGTCCCACTGACCCGCATTCGGCCCATAACCCTCTACATCTCTCCCGTCCATATACCTATCCAACTTTTCCTTGAATAATAACATCAATCTCGCTTCTACCACCTCTTCCGGAAGTTCATTCCATCTCCCCACCACCCTCTGTGTGAAGAATCATGCTTCCCCTAAACTTTTCCCCTTTTACTCTCAATCCATGCCCTCTTGTTTAGATCTCCTCCACTCTCAATGGTAAAACTTGTCCACATTGACTCTATCTGCCCACTTTATAATACCTCTATCAAATCATCCCTCAATCATATAGGCCCCAGGGAATAAAGTCCCAGCCTGCTCAACCTTTCCCTGTAACTCAAACCCTGAAATCCCCAGAAACATTCTCATAAACCTCCTCTGCACCTTCTCTATTCTGTTTATATCCTTCCCATAATTTGGCGACCAAAACTGCACAGACTTCCAAATTTGGCCTCTCCAATGCCTTATACAATTTCAACATAACATCGCAGCTCCTGAATTCAATACTATGATTTATGTAAAGCCAACATATTAAATGCCTTCTTCACTACCGTATTCACATGTGATTCAACTTTCAGGAAATTATGTACCATGATTCCTAAATCCCTTTGTTCCACTGCACTCCTCAATTGTCTACAATTTAAAATGTATGACCTACCAAAATGAAGCACCTCATTTATCAGCATTATTCTCCATCTGCCATCTTTCACCCCACTCTTCTAACTGTCCTATGTCACCCTGAGAACTTTAATAATCTTCCTCGCTGTCCACCACACCACCAATGCTTGTATCATCTGCAAATTTACTAATCCGCTTTGCCACCTGATCATCTAGATCGTTAATATATATGACAAACAGCAATGTACCCAGTACTGATCCCTGAGGCACTCCACTCGATGCTGGCCTCCAATTCGACAAACAATTTTCTACCACTACTCTCTGGCCTCTCCCATCCAACCATTGCTGAATCCATTTCACTACTTCATCATTAATACCTAATGCTTTCACCTTCCTTTCTAACTTCTTAAGGGGAACCTTATCAAAATTCCAAATGGACAACATCTACTGCCTTCCACTTATCAACCTTTTTAGTGACCTCCTCAAAACACTCAAGATTTGTTAGACCTGATCTAACACATATAAAACCATGCTGACTACTCCGAATGAATCCCTGTCTTTCCAAGGAGTTGTATATACCATTTCTAAGAACACTTTCCATTAATTTACCCACCACCAACATCAGACTTACAAACCTATAATTAACAGGTTTACTTCTGGATCCTTTTTTGAACAGCAGAACAACATGAGCCACCCTCCAGTCCTCTGGCACTTCCCTTGTGGCCAGTGACATTTTAAATGTTTCTGTCAATGCCTCCACTATTTGTTCTCTAAGCACCCTCAGGACCAGCGCTTATCCACCTTGATCTTTTTTCAATATAGCCAACATGACCTCCTTATTAATTCTTATATTATCCATAAGCTCCCTACACTTCATCTGGCTCAATATTCTTTTCCTTAGTGAATACAGAGGAAAAAAAAAAGTTTTAAAATCTCTCCCATCTCCTCTGGCTTCTCACAGAGCCTACCCCCCTCATCATCAAGGGGACCAATTTTATCCATCACTATTCTTTTACTTTTAAAGTACCTTTAGAAATCCTTTGGATTTATTTTTACTTTTCCTGCCAAAACAGCTTTATATCTCCTTCTGGCATTCTAATTTATTTCTTAAGATATTTTTTTACACTCCTTATATTCCTTAAGCAATTCACCTATTCCCTGCTGTTTACATTGTATACATCCCTCTTCTTCCGAACCAAGTTCCCAAGCTCTTTTGAAAACCAAGGCTCCCTACAGTTTCTAACCTTTCCTTTAATCCTCATGGGGACATACTGACTCTGTGCTTTCAGAATTTCTCCTTTGAATATCCTCCAGTTATCTGTTACATTTTCCCCTGAAAATATCTTATCTCAATCCACACCCTCCAAATCTTTTCTCATCCCCTTGAAATGTGCTTTCTTCTAATCAAGAATCTCAGCCTTTGGCCCACCTCCATTCTTTTTCATTACTAGCCTAAAACTTATAGTATTGTGATCACTAGGCCCAAAGTGTTCCCCAACACAGACCTCCATCAGCTGACCCATCTCTTTCCCTAATAGGAGATCCAATATTGCACCCTCTCGAGTCTGTTCTTCTACGTATTGATTAAGAAAACTTTCCTGAACACACTTAATAAACTCTACCCCATCCAGCCCTCTTTCTGTATGGGCGGGGTGGGGGGGGGGGAGGGGGGGGGTAGGGGTCCCAGTTAATGTTCGGAAAGTTATTACTCATCACTCATATATGCAATCTCCTTACAAATTTGCTCCTCTAATTCCCTCAGCCCATTTGGTGGTCTATAATACACTCCCATTTAATATATTCATGCCTCTGCCATTCCTCAATTTTACCCAAATAGCCTTGCTGCACGATCCCACCAAACTATCCTGCCACAGCACTGCTGTAATGTTCTCTCTAATAAACAATGTAACTCCTCCACATTTTATCCCCTCTGTTCTATCATGACTAAAACAATGGAATATTTAACTGCCAAGCATGATCTTCCTCCAACCAAGCTTCATTGATGGCAATATATTGTATTTTCATGTGTCTATCTTTGCCTGATATCTTCAAACTTTAATATGTACTATACACATCAGTTTCAAGTTACACCAACATATAATACATACACGCACTTCCATTTCCACATTGATAAGTGGACATCACGGGTTATGTTTACAGCATGAAAATAGGCCCTTCATCTCAAACTGTGCATGCTGTCTTGAGGTAGTCCCATGTGCCTGTAAACCCTTTCTTTCCATGTAACTCTCTAAGTGTCTTTAATCATTTTAATTGTATTCACCTTTATCACTTCCTCTGGCAGCTTATTCAATATACCTCCCACCCTTTAAATCTTTCCCCTCTCACCTTAAATTTATGCTCTTTCATTCAGATTTAACTTTATTGTCACATGCATTGAAGTGCCATGCTAAAGGTTGATTTATGGGCAGATCAGGAGTCTTCTCACATATAGTACAAATAAGACAGTACAAAAATCAGGGTTATAGGGAAAGATCAGTTGGATGCCATAAGGGCAACATAATGTTGTACTTTTAAAGTTCATTGAGGAGTCTGCTAATGGCAGGAAATAAATTATCCTGAAAGTGGCAACCCAGGTAGACAAAATGGTGAAGATGATGTTTGGGACTCTTGCCTTCGTTAGCCAGGATATTGAGTATAGGAGTTGAAGCATGTTTCAGCTTTGGAAGATGTTGGTGAGAACACACTTGGAGTATTGTGTACAGTTCTGGTTTCCAAGATCTTGGAAGGGTGTTGTTAAGCCGGAAAGGGTGCAGAAAAGATTCATCATGATATGGGAATTGGAGGGCTTGAGTTGTAAGGAGAAACTGGTTAGGTTGGGACATTTTCCCCCTTAGACTTGAGGAGGCTTAAGGATTAATTTATAGAGGTCTAAAAATATTAAGAGGTAGAGTTGAAGTGAATTGTCACAGTCTTTTTCCCAGGGTAGAGAATCTAAAACTAGAGGACATTTGTTTAAGACAAGAGAGTTCCAAGGGGATACTTTTTCCACAGTGAGAGTATGTAACAAGCTACCAAAGGATGTGGTAGTGGTGGGTACAATTACATTTAAAGGATATTTGGACAGGAGTATTGATTTAGGTTTAAAGTGATATGATCCAAATGCAGGCAAATGGGATTAGCTCTGGTTTGCTCCATTGTTGGCATGAATGAGTTGGAATTGCATGTTTCAATGCTGCATAACTCTATGACTCTATGATTCTATAAGTACATTTAACATAGAAACCAAAATTGTGTTCTAATCCAATTCTCTTTCAAATATTTTTTTAGCCTGCATTGAAAATTCTTATCTTCAAATATATCCAGTAGTGTCAGTTAATCTTGGGATGTTTGTTTCATCATGGGCTCTTATCTCTGAAACAGTCACTTACTTCAAAAATGTTCAGAGGTCAGAGATGGGAGGCTTGAAGGTAGAAGCACAGTCACTTTCCCAGTCAGCGCCTAGCAGTTGTCTGCAGTGCATGAACCTTGATTCTGCAATGGAAGAGTACAATATTGCACCAACTCAAAATCTATTGCCATGTGGGAACAGATTGGATTAGAGAACTATAACTTGTGTTCTTGTTTTTATTTGTTCTTGATCCTCCTATATATTCCATATAGAATTTAAACTGGAGATGGGGGAGGGTGTGGTTAAGGAGACTTTTGAAGAAGAACTGGGAGACATTAATGTGTAGGAAGGAATGGGAGGGAAACCACTGATAGATATTGACTCAAGAGGATTGTGCAGACTTAGAAGGATCTACGTCCATTTTATCTCAGGAGCTGCAGGAAGTTTTACTTACCCTCTGGCAGTGATTTCCTCTCCTTGCTACGTCTTCATAACTGAAAATCAGCAAGGCCATTTACAGCAGGCAAAAAATCTGTTCAGATGCAAAACTCTTGGGAGGATGTACTTATGATCTCATCTCAGTCAGCAAGGAAGAGGGGAGCATGCCATAGAATTTCAAATATGCTGTAATCACGATCATCTCCAAGAAAGGAGACAAGTATGGCAGTGTTATTTATAGTGCACTCTCCCTGCTGTCAACAACACAAAAGCCATCCTGAGGATTCTCCTCAACTGTTTCCTTCCTAGTAACCAAACAGCTCCCACAGTTGCAATGAGGATTTCAACTATCAAGAAGAACAACCTATGATTGTCATCATGCAATAAATTCAAGAAAAAATATAGAGAGTATGACAAACCATCATTCATGGATTTTCTTGACCACACAAAAGGATCAATACCCTTAGTTGAGAGGGATTGCAGAGAACCCTTCTCAAATCTGACTGTCCTCAAGAGTATGACATCACATACTTAAGATTTTACTGTTCCCTCCCTCCCTTCTCCTCCTATCACCTCCTGCCTTTGTGACCATGCCGCCCCCTGCTATTCTTTTGTTCGGATGCCTGCCAATAAGTTTCCATACCTTGATAAATGGCTCATACCCAAAATATCAGTTGTGTATTTTTACCTTTGCTATATAAAGGTAGTCTTGCTGAGTTTCTCCAGCTTTGTGTTTTTACTTCAACCACAATTTTGTACTTCAACTACGGATTTTCATGTTTTGCATCTGGTGTTTAATAATGTGCAAGCCCTGATTCCAACCCAATGGGTTCAGACTTTAGATTTATTGTCATACCACCCTGAGATTCTTTTTTTTCTGTGGGTGTGGCAGAATTTCCACTTATTAGTAGTGTATACATGTAAACAAATGAAGAACTGTAAACAGATGACATATATATGTAATATCGAGAGAATTTTAAAAAAAATCAATAAATTGCACAAGTAAAAGTCTTTAAATGAGTCCCTGATTGAGTTTGTTGTTGAGGAGTCTGATGGTGTTCCTGAACCTAGTGGCGCGAGTCTTGTTGCACCTATACCTCTTTCCTGATGGTAGCAGAGAGCATAGAGCACAGGTGGATCCTTTACACAACAGAGTCATCCCAGTGAATTATATGAACACATCATTGAGTTATTGCTATACCATTGCAACCAATCTATTTTTAACTTTTTGATTATGAAACAAGCTCTCACCTCCAACATGTTGAACTCAAATTGGAGTGGAGTTGACCATGAGGAAACTGCTCAGCCTTCATTTCCACTGCAGTTTCTAGATCCCCTTAATTACATTCATTGATTCTATATCAGTCCTGCTAACCCCAACATTCAGACTGCTGCAAAGCAAAAAAAGCCACTTCACAGTGAAATCTGGACATGGCTGGGGAAGGGAGGCAGTGGGGTGGTGGGCTTTGGGAGGAGGGGAGGAAGGCAAGGTGTTGTGAAGTGGTTTGTGGACTACAGTCTGCTTTGAAACCACCGACTGAAGCTGTTTCAGGGAGGTGGCCACTTACACAATGGTCATGTAAACCTTGATGAGTACAGAAGTTCACAGACTGGCCTTATTAGAGTGTGCATTTAGGATGTCACCAAGATCAACTCCTTCACAACCAGGGCTAACCAGAAACCATTGTTGGATGCAGAGTCCATGCACTTCTCAGAGCTGGTGATGCTGCCTTCAGGACATGAGACAAAATTGCACTAAGATCATTCAGGGCTGAACTCTCTCATGTAATTTGGAAGGCAAAGCGTGGGTTCACACCGAAGATCCATAGAAAATGGTGCGACACTGGTGACACAAAATGTGGCAAGGTTTCAAAATTATAATGGACCACAAGACAACCATTGCAATGAACAGACCCCTGCATAGCCATGGCCATGGAGAGGAGAACCTTATCCAAGGCGAACCCACACAAAGCAGTGGGACCAGACAACTTACCTGGCAGGGTGCTGAAGGGCTGTGCAGACCAGCTGACAGAGATCTTCACTGACATCTTCAACATGTCACTGTAGCAGTCCATTGTCCCCTTGGTTTCAAGATAGAAGGGCAACAGTAACAAGCCTCAATGACCACCATCCTGTGATATTGACCTCTAACATTATGAAATACTTTGAGTGTCTGGTGATGGAACACCTCAAAGCACACCTCCCAAAGACACTGGACCCATGTCAGTTTTCCTACTGATGGAACTATTCAACTAATGATGCTATAGCCTTGCCCGTTCATTCCATCCTGACCCACCTGGAGAATGACTCTTCATATGGCAGTCTGCTATCCATTGACCAGCTCAGCATTTAATATGATCATTCTTTAGAGGTGGTAGGGAAGCTATCCTGGAACTCAACACCCCTCTCTGTAATTGGATTCTAGACTTAGAACATATCAGTAGAGGCCCTTTGGCCTCCGATGTTGTGCTGACCTATATATGTACCTGCTTTAAAAAAAATGAAACCCTCCCTACCTCATAACCCTCTATTTTCCTTTCATCTATTTGCCTGTTTAAGAGTCTCTTAAATGTCACTATTGTTCCAGAATCCACAACCACCCTTGATAATATATTCTTAGCACTCACAAATCTGTGTAAAAAAAACAACACCCTGATGCCTCCCCTAAACTTCCTTACCTTCACTTTGCCCTGGGAAAAGGTGCTGCTTGTCTACCTTATCTATGCCTTAGAAAGAAAAAGACCAGCCTATCCATGTCAGCAGCAGAATGTTCAGCACCCTCACGCTGAGCACTGGCGTACCTCAGGGCTGGTGCTCAGTCTGATCTTGTTCATGCCACTGACCTATGGTTGCAATGCCAGGTCCAGCTCCAACAGGGTCATCAAGTTTGCAGATAACATGGCAGTAGGTGGCCTCATCAGTAATAACAATGAGTTTTATTAAAGGCAAGAGGTGGAAAATCTCATGGAATGGGGAATGAATAGCAACCTGAATCTCATTGTGGTCAAGACAAAAGAGTTGATTGTGGACTTCAGGAGGACCAGTGGCCATCAACCTCCACTACACATTAATAGATTGGTAGTGGACTCAGAATCTACTTAAGTAGTCACCTGTAGTGGGCACACAACATCTCCTCACTTGTCAGGAATGTCCAATAGTGACTGCAATTCCTGAGAAGACTGCAGCGGGCAAGGCTATCACCACTATCCTGTCAACTTTCTACAGGAGCTCCATTGAGAGCATCCTGGCTAACTGCATTGCAGTGTGGTACCTTTGCTGAAGAGCATCAGATCGCGAGGTCAATCCACAAGACTATAAGAGGGGCAGAGTATCACTGGAATCTGCCACACTCCTTCCCCACCAACACTGCGCCCCACCCCACGTGATCTACCAAGATCGTTGTCTGAAGAGGGCTCAAAAAATTGTTAAGGACCCCTACCAACCTGCACACAGCATCTTCCAGCTACTTTTGTTAGGAATATCAGAGCCAGGACCATCAGGCTGAGAAACAGCTTCTTCCCACGGGGAGTGAGACTGCTGAACAACTGATAAACTGCTCAAATAAGCACTCTGAGACTCGACTATTTATTTACTATTTATTTATTTTTATATATGTAAACCTGTACTGCAAATGAATCATTTGTAAACATGTAATGCTCTGTCTGTAAATGTGTTTGCACGTTTTTGCACCGAGGACTGAAGAATGCTATCTCATCCAGTTGTACTGATACGATCAGGTGAAAGTAATAAATTTGAATTTGAACTTCAAAATTGTAAATGGGGGAAAGCATAATTTCAATAGCACTGGTCAAGAACTGGTGAGAATAAATTGGGAAGAGTTGCTTGTAGATCAATTCATATCTGGGCTGTGGGATTCCTTAAAAATCAATAGTTGCAGTTCAGGATCTTCATGTTTCTGTGAGGATGAAGGGTAAGGATGGCAAGGTTTTGGTGCTTGGATGGCAAGATATAATGCAAGTTTAGTCAAAACACAAAACTAAACATGTATAATGTTTAGGACAAGGACTTAGAGAACTATAAAGGAAAAGGGAAATAATTTAAACAAGGAATTAAGGCATCCAAAAGTGTCCATGAAATGTTCATGGCAAGTAGGTTTAAGGATAATCCCAAGGCAATCCATGTGTATATTAAAAATAAGAGGGTAGTGTTGTAATAGTGTGCTTGTGATACTCATCACTGGATGGATTCAGAAACTAGTTTGTTGCAACTCGGCTGGATTCAATATGGTAGCCTCCATACAATTCTGAGTGAGTTCTATAGCTAAAAGAAACATCACATGGTACCAGGAATGGGCAGATCAGTAGTTGGGGGTGGGGGGGACCAGGAATGGCATTATACCAGGAATGTGCAGAGTGAGAATCAGTTGATAGCAGCAGAAAATGGAAAGCGTGAATGCTTCTGATGCTGTAAATTGGACTGCAAATGTCAACCATGAGTGAAAGGTGTTTAAATAAAGATTCATGCTGTATCTGCAAGCCATTAGACTCTATAGCAAAGATGAGGCACAGAGATCACACTGCTTCTTACTCTTATGGAGAGACCTCTAGGGCAAGTTTGACAAGGTTATCGTGATGTTTGATGAATTCTGTTCAACAAAGAAAAATGAAATGTTTGAGAGATACATGTTTCGATCATGCAGGGAGAGAGCTTTGATACTTTTTTTTAAGGACTTGAAATTAAAAGCATGAATATGCAATTTTGGATCACTACTAGATTCAATGATTCATAATCAAATTGTGTTCAGGACAATTGCTTAAAAAAGTGAGAGAGATGTTACTGCTAGAGACATAACTGGCCTTAGCTGGAACTGTGAAGATAATGCCATGCCAGTGAATTAGCTCTGCAGCAGGTGAAAAAGTTTGGTGAGAGTGCAAAAGCCAGTGAAAGCGAAGGCATAGCCATAGTGTTTGTCCACACACAAACAAAAAAACAAGATATAGGAAACAGCAAAAAGTTGGAAAGACATTCAAATGCAAATGATGTGGCACTAAACATGCTCCAAAATGCCCTACCTATGGAAAAGTCTGTAATAAGTGGAAAGGGCAGAATCACAAGGCAAATCAATGTTTTTCTAAACAGAAGTGAAAGTGTACACACTGTACACACTATAGAAGAAACTGTCCTTAGTGATGCACTTTCTCGTGAGCATGGTAGTGCAGAGAGATTCTAAACCAAAAGACACGGAACAGCCAAGTGTTAACAGAGTTTAGAAGGATAATTGGACTGTGTCATTGCATACAAATGGAGCAAATATTCCTTTCAAACTGGACACAGGAGCAAAGTCAATTTGATCTGTGAATGTGACATCAGGGCAATGAAGAAAAAGACATATCTCCATGCAAATCCTGTGCAGCTCAAAGCCTACAGTGGACAGAGCATTGACAAAAAAGGTACACGTAAACTCAATGTGAAAGTTAAAGATAAAGAGCACCACCTCAGCTTCGCAGTAATCTCAGATGGACATGAATCACTTATTGGTGACAAAGCTTGTGAAAACTTAAGCCTAGTCAAGAGGATGTAACACATTAACACTGCCAATGTATGGAACAATGTAGAGGAAATACTGGATCAATTTCCAGACATCTTCAAGTGGTATGGAGTTCTACCATTCACTTATAAGTCACAGTTAAAGGAGGATGCACAGCCAGTAGTACATGCCCCGAGGCAGGTTTCAGAGCCACTAACAGAAAAAAGCAAGAACTTGACTGAATGGCATCACAAGGGGTCATAAAGAAAGTGGAAGAGCCCACAGAATGGGTGAATTCAATCATGTGTGTCAAAAAGAATAGCGGTTCACGTTTCCTTCTTACAGCGAAAACATCTGTCCTGATACTGTTGGGTCCCATTTATTTAACTTTTGGAGCGCGATATATAGCCTGTGTAACCAATTATATTGTATCATGCTTAACCTCGTGTTTATTGTATTTCTCATAGTTCCGGAGCATAGCTTTTCCCATATTTAATTTTTTAATCTTTATGTTTAGATCTTGTTCCCACTTTTGTTTGGGTTTACAACTTATTTCGTCGTTCTCTTTCTCTTGCCGCTTGATGTACATGTTTGTTATCAATCTTTTAATTATCATTTTGTCTGTAATCACATATTCAAAGCTGCTTCCTGGTGGTAGTTTCAGTCTCCTTCCCAATTTGTCCTTTAAGTAGGCTTTCAGTTGGTGGTATGCAAACATTGTACCATGAGTTATTCCATATTTGTACTTCATTTGTTCAAAAGATAATAAATTATTTCACAAAAAACAATTTTCTATTATTTTAATCCCTTTTCTCTCCCATTCTCTAAAGGAAAGGTTATCTATTCTGATAGGGATTAGTTGATTTTTGCACCAATAATAATTTTGGTAGTTGGTAATTTGTTTTTTTCCTTCCTATGTGAATCTTCTTTGCAAATGTTGAGCAGATGGTGAAGTACTGGTGAACCAGTTTTTCATCCCATTTATAAAGTATATGTTCTGGTACCTTCTCCCCTATTTTATCTAGCTCTATCCTGGTCCAATCTGGTTTTTCCCTTGTTTGATAAAAAAATCTGATAGATATCTTAATTGTGCTGCTCTATAATAATTCTTAAAGTTTGGTAGCTGCAAACCCCCTTGTTTGTATCATTCTGTTAATTTATCTAGTGCTATCCTCGGTTTCCTCCCTTTCCATAAGAATTTCCTTATGATTTTCTTTAGCTCATTGAAGAATTTCTCTGTTAAGGGAATTGGTAATGATTGAAATAGGTATTGTATCCTTGGGTAGATATTCATTTTAATGCAATTTACCCTTCCTATCAGTGTTTGTGGTAAATCTTTCCAATGTTCTAAGTCATCTTGTAATTTCTTCATTAATGGCTGATAATTTAATTTGTTTTGATGGCCTAGATTATTATCTAGTCTAATACCTGGGTATTGGATTGCTTGTGTTTTCCATTTAAATGGTGATTCTTTTTTAAACTTTGTGAAATCCGCATTATTCATTGGTATCGCTTCACCTTTATTTGCGTTGACCTTGTACCCCGAGTACATGCAATTTGGGCATTTGAGAAAGTGGAAAAGTTTTGGGAAGATCTAAATCAGGTATTAAATAAAATCACAAGAAGCAACATACCAAAAAATCCAGAGATCTTTCTTCTAAGTAATATAAGAAGTAACGAATTAGACCTCAAACTGGATGAAGCATAAAAAAAGATTTATTATGATAGCCTTAGCTGTAGCAAAAAAATGTATAATGTCAAACTGGAAATCAGAAGAGAGCCTGAGAGTACAGCAATGGTACATAGAAATGAATAAATGTATTCCATTGGAAAAAAATAATTTAAAAAATAAAGTCAGATTATTCGAACAAATTTGGGAACTGTACATGGAACACAACAGAGAGGGTCTACCGGGGACCTCCGCCCCCTAAAATGATAGAATGAGAAGAAGACAAAATGAACTGACCCAGTGTGTAAAAGTAGATGACACAATTTTCTTGTTTATTTTCATTGTGTGATGACATTGTTTAATGGGTTTATTGTATTGTATATGTTGAACATTTAATGGGTTGGAGGGGAGTGGGAAGGAGGGGGGGGGAAAGGGGAGAAAATGACACTTTGTATATTCAAGAGGGAAATGTTTGTGTGTATTTTGGTTAATATGGCTCATAATGTGAAAAATAAAAAAAATATATTTAAAAAAATAGAACAGCGGTGACCTATGCATTTGCATGGACCCAAAAGGCTTGAATGTCAATATAAAAAGGGATCATTATTAGATTCCAACCCGGGATGAAACTACGTGAAATGGCTGGTACAAGTTTTTCACTAAATTCGATGCATCCCAGGGGTTCTGGAAATTAAAACTGCATGAAGATACCACAAAATACTACACATTCAATATACTGTTTGGCTAATACTCCTGTTTAAGAATGCTTTTTGGAATTTCCTCAGCTCCTGAAGTGTTCCACAGGACAATGGAGCACGTCATTGAAGGAATAAATCGGGTACGCTTGTACATGGATGATGTGGTCCTATGGGGATCCACACTAGGACAACACAGCGAGTATCTCAAAGTGATACAATGAATCCAGAAGTACGGATTAAAGCTAAACCAGGGAAAATGTCAGTTTGGTATGAAGGAAATCACCTTTCTGGGTGATAAACTATCAGAGGCAGGTGTAGAGCCAGACAAGAGCAAGATGAAAGCAATTCTAGACCACTGACAAAAAAGGCATATTGAAAATACTGGCAAAGGACATTAGTCTGATCATAGCAGACAGCTACGTGGAGAATTGTTGTTTTTCAGACTGAAGTTCTAGTGTTCCACAGGATTGGTGCTGGGACTGCTGTTGTTTCATATGTAAAATATATAACCTATAGTAGACAACTCAAAGTAATGGAGAAGTCCCAATAATGGTGTCTGCACAAAATTCACTTCTATAATTTTCAGTGATCTGCCTGATATTCAACACCATCTAACTGGGCATTTATGATAAATCTGGAGTCATCTTTAGGCTAATGAGTGCATATTCCCTCCTTGAAGTTCATTAGTGAGCGAGATGGTCAGATGACTCAAAGAAATGTGATGGAGAGCAGACAGCAGGACTCAGAGAGGCAGCTACATCAGACGAGGTGGAGCAATCTTCAACCACTCACTGCCACCGAAGGGCCTTTCTTTCGGTCTTTCTTTTTTACATTTTCTTTGTTGCAAGATGGTGCCTGTACATGATGACACTTTTCTAGCCTTTGAACTGTAGCTCTGCATTTGTGACAATAATAAATAAATCTAACTAACTAAACAATCTGGAAGTTTTGTGATCGTGGTTTCCAATGAAGAGATCTATTTTGTATTCCAGCTAACTAACTTAACTCAAGTGGTTAGTTTAGTGGTGCAATAATTTAACCTGAACACCAAGCATAACCCTATGATGCAAAATTAGGTTGGTGGTGAAATAGCATATGTAAGAGAAGTTGTGCAGAATGGTTAGCACAATGACCAGGGTTCAAATCTAGCACTGTCTGAAAGGAGTTTGTACTTTCTCCCCATGTCTGCATGGGTTTCCTCTGGGTGCTCTGTTCCAACCCCCTGCCCCCATCCTTCAAAACGTACAGGAATTGTAGGTCAATTGGATGTAATTGAGTGCATGGACTTGTTGGCCGGAAGGGCCTGTAACCGTGCTGCATGTTTAAATTAAAAACAAGTTGGTGATATATTTATCACAGCATACCCAAGTCTCTAGGTCAAAAGTTAAACTGGTTTAACTCCCCACACATGTTCTGCTGTTCACTAACGTCATGACACATCTTTTAATCAAGTGCTATTATTTTGCACTCATTTCACGATTCCTTTTGTCTTAAAGCACGCACATTCATTTTAAATTACTTCTGCTCTATAATCCCCAGATTTAAATGTTGGAAAAATTCATATTTAAAGGATTGTATTAATTTGCCAATTGATAAGTTGTGACAATTCTCCCATTTCTTACTGAGCATCTCACGGTTTCTGACTTCTCCCAACATGTTAAATATGTCATCATAAATGCATGCTATAATCTTCTGGCATGTAAATTCTGAATTGAATATTTTTGCAAATATGATTGGTTTAGTTTTCTTTATATTTTGCTAGATTAGTGAAATACCTGAAATTGATTTTGAAACAAATCTTGCTGAAAATTTCTTTTTACAGCCTATTGAAATATTTTTGGAGCACAACCAATTCCATGGACTACTTCAAGAAAATTCCTTCTCAAGCAAAAATAAATGATTCTCAATATAGATTTAGCAGTCAGTGAAACTTGGAATCACAGATGGACAATTTGTAAACAAAACATTCAGTACAAAACATTGGTTAGAGTTATTGTAATATAAGAAAGATTGTAGCGTCTGCTAACGGCAGCGCTACTGAAATGTGAGACATCCACACAGCGCAAGAATCAGTAACTGAATTTCATTTTGAATTACTTGCACTGCTCGAGGAGACCACCCACTTCCTCCAAGGGGTGCGCTGGCCTTAGGAAGTGATGTCAGTGCATCGCAGCGTCACTTCCTGTCCAGCAGCGCACAACGCGGAAGCGGTGCCGTCCGCCAGGCAACACATGTCGCCAACCGTGGGCTTCTTGGAAGGGAAGGGGGGACCGCGCCACCTTGTGTTGGACGACTGGGGTGGCGATCCGGCCGTCTAACTGTGAGGTCGCTCAGCTGGTTGCAGGGTGAAGTTGCAATGGACAGAGAGTAAGGGATAGATTCACCAGGCTGTCGCCTGTAGAGGAGAGCTGTAGTTACAATGAGATTTTTTTTAAAAAACACAGCCACTGCATTCTTAGAAATTATTCCCAATTTTCCATTAAACAGTCAAAGTCAAAAGATTGTAACATGAATTACTGTTCTGAAATTTTAACTCCGCGACCCCTAGATATTTTCACGGATCGCCTGCAGTCTAAACTGAACTGCAGGTGATCCGTGAAAAACAGGCTAATGAATAGGATGTAAATACTGCACTTCAGGTATTCTGTCTAAACTCACAGTGCGATATGGATATTTGGATCTTTGGTCATTCCTGTGTGAATGTAGAGAGACCGCTAACCCAGAAATAAACGCAAGTTCTATGTGAAAAACAATGAAATAAACTGGGTTTATTTTTCCTGAAACAGAGGTAGCTGAAATATGAATTCACAGAGGTTTACCAATTTATGAGGTATGTATGGGATAAATAGTAAATCTTTTTTCTTAGTGCAGGAAGGTCCAGTTTGAGAGACACAAGTTTAAGGTGAAAGGGAGATATTTAAAGGAGCACTGAAGGGTAGTTTTTCAGACAGAGGGTGCTAAACATTGGGAATGAGCTGCCAGAGAAGATATATTAAAACATTTTAAAAGGTATTATGAGATGCCCTGAGGTAGGAAAGGAGTAGAGGGATACAGACCTAACATTGGCAAATGAAATTAGTATGGACATGGTTGACATGGATGTGGGAACTGTGAGTTCCATCCCTTTGCTATAGGATTCTATGAATCTATAATTTTGTATAAAAAAACAGATTTACATTATGACTTCATTTCCAACAAAAAGTTATAATAAAGTAATTATGCACCATTTCCTCCTTGGTCTTTTTTGTCCCCTTTTCCCCCCTCCCTTCCCTCCCTCCTTCACCCCCCTCCCCACCCACTCAACATTCAACATATAGGATACATTAAACCCATTAAACAATGTCATCACACAATGAAAATAAACAAGAAAATTGTGTCATCTACTTTTACACACTGGGTCAGTTCATTTCGTCTTTTCTCACTCTGTCATTTTAGGGGGTGGAGGTCCACGGTAGGACTTCTCTGTTGTGTTCCATGTACGGTTCCCAAATTTGTTCGAATACTGTGATGTTATTTCTTAAATTATGTTATTTTTTTTTCCAATGGAATACATTTATTCATTTCTATGTACCATTGCTGTATTCTCAGGCTATCTTCTAATTTCCAGGTTGACATAAAACATTTTTTTGCTACAGCTAAGGCTATCATAATAAATCTTTTTTGTGCTCCATCCAAATCGAGTCCAAGTTCTTTACTTCTTATATTACTTAGAAGAAAGATCTCTGGATTTTTTGGAATGTTGCTTTTTGTGATTTTATTTAATACCTGGTTTAGATCTTCCCAAAACTTTTCCATTTTCTCACATGCCCAAATTGCATGTACTGTTGTTTCTGTTTCCTCCTTACAGCGAAAACATCTATCTGATACTGTTGGGTCCCATTTATTTAACTTTTGGGGAGTGGTGTATAGCCTGTGTAACCAATTATATTGTATCATGCATAACCTCATACTTATGGTATTTCTCATAGTTCCGGAGCATAGCTTTTCCCATGTTTCATTCTTTATTTTTATGTTTAGATCTTGTTCCCATTTTTGTTTGGGTTTACAACTTGTTTCTTCATTCTCTTGCAATTTGATGTACATGTTTGTTATAAATCTTTTAATTATCATTGTATCTGTAATCACATAAAGGCGGGAAACCGAGGATAGCACTAGATAAATTAACAGAATGGTACAAACAAGGGGGCTTACAGCTACCAAACTAAGAATTATTATAGAGCAGCACAATTAAGATAGCTATCAGATTTTTATCAAACAAGGGAAAAACCAGATTGGACCAGATTAGAGCTAGATAAAATAGGGGAGAAGGTACCTGAACATATACTATACAAGTGGGATGAAAAGCTGGTGCAACATAGGAATTCACCAGTACTGCACCATCTGCTCAACATTTGGAAGAAGATTCACGTAGAAAGGAATAAAACAAATTATCAACTACCAAAATTAATATTGACGCAAAATTAACTAATCCCTTTCATAATAGATAACTTTTCCTTTAGAGAAAGGGAGAGAAAAGGGATCAAAAGAATAGAAAATTGTTTTTCGGGAAATAAATTATTATCTTTTGAACAAATGAAGTATAAATATGGTATAACTCATGGTACAATGTTTGCATACCACCAACTGAAGACTTAAAACTTCTTCAAGGCTTTGACTGAAATGACGATCCTCATTAGGCCCTTTTGAGCAGGGAAACACCCATTTGTAAAGGTGGACGTTCTTCGCCCTTATGCCTAAAGATGCATCTTTCTGAATACGCCGTGGCCAACTCTGAGATGCTGATTCCAACCCTTCTTAGGGAAGGATAATCAGTGGAGCGCTGCGCTCTGCCACCTGACCTGAATGTACTGCCGCTGCAAGCGGGTGCTTAGGGGTGGGCTGATGATGCCTTCAGCCCGTGACCCATCTTCCCACTCACCGCTCTCCCTCCATGATGCCCTCAAGGCAGGGGTGGCAGGCAGGAGCCATTGGGGCGGCAGCGACCGTCGCGGCAACAGGAGATGTCAGGGGGAGGCCGTTGCAGTCTGGGATAGCCACACCAGGCTCCTTTGGTCTTCAGGGCTGCTCTCTCCAGCTCAAGACACAGCAGAGCAATGCTGTCTTCCCTACCCATAGTCCCCCACGCAGCTGGAACTGTTCTTGGAACCACAGAGTGGTTCCAGCTGCGTGGGGGTTTATGCGTAGAGAAGACAGCCATTGCTCTGCTGCGTATTTATGACAGGTGGCGCTATGGCACCAGTCGCTGCACCTCAATTGACTCCAGAGGACGCGACAAGGCGTCTCTCAATGTGAATGGGACACTGGAGCAGCCTTTTAGGGCTGCTGTCTGAAAGGTAAGTTTTAAGTTTTAGATCCATTCTTGTAGCTGGCCTCCAGGCAGAGGCCTGACATGAAATGGCCTACTGCTTCCCAGGTGAACTCTCACACAGATATTCAAATTGAGACATTTATACAACAACAAAAAAAAAACCCATTCCTGTTCTAGTTCGGCTGACATAACCAGCTTTGGAATGCCTGTGCCTTTTGATAATAGCCAGACACATAGCACAAATTTTCATGATGAAAAGAGACAATTAAATTAAAATGATGCAGATCTTCTCGAAGGGGCCTAAATGTCTTTTACGCTGAATGTAGTATTTCAGCCCAGTATGAATGGACATGTCAATTATGCCTCAGTATGCTGTCAGTATGCATCTTAAACTACTAAAACTAATATCTTCACACGCACTTATGGGACCTTACATGTGACATCAATATGTTGTAAATAGACAAGACCATTATTCTTTTTGAATTGTCAGTTCCATGGATTAGCTCGACTTGTGTATTTTTTGGTGACTGCTCTCCATTACAGTTCCCATTTTGGTGTGGAGAAGAGTGATGTGTCGTTTCCTTCTGTTGTCTTCAGATCAATTCATCAGTATTCTATGACTGAATACCAGCAATGAAAGCTTGACTATTTTTCCCATACACATGCCATCAATTTCAGGTTCACGATAATTCATACAGATTATAAGGCATTTGTACACAGCAAAACAAGCAGAGAGAAGTCCAAAACTTAGAAAATTTCGCAGTAAATATAAATTATTATCTGCAAACAGTGCATTCATCAAAAGTATATGATGTTCATGGCAAATTGAACAGTGTTTTGTTTCAACAGAATACCAGTCTCAGCTATGAAAAGCCTGTTGGTCCTGTTCTTCCACAAATAAACTAGAGGACATCTCTGATCTTGCAAGTTGTAGATTGGATCAATTATAATAGAACTAGTAATTTTTCACTGTTTTAGGGAAGAGGGGTCCAAAGGACCTTTTTGAATCACCTGCATCCTAACAACAAATAAAGATGAATGTTCTGCACTCGTCCTTCCACTAATACCTTATTTTTTTTTTAATCAATAAAAGTCAGAAATGTAGCTGATGGACAGCGCATTCAGCAAAATGGTGGGCAATCTGCTTCTTGCTCCCTCCCTGCACACCATATGTTGCAGCTCACACATCAGCACCTCGTGAGGGTTCTGACAACAACCCTTCAGTAAGTCTTTGTCCTTTAAGGCATCTTTAATGGGAGCAGTTTTTGACAATGTGATTTCCTTCAGATAGTAATTTTAAGGCCATCTTCCCTCTCAGAACAGTTGTGCAAATTAGAATTCAAAATGTTATGTGCAACATTTTCAGTTTAATTTACCGAGAAGCAACATCTTTATTTGGATAAAGTGGTACTAGCTCAGATAAAGATCCCTTGTGGACGCAAGGGATGAGTGTAGCACTTTTCTGCTGAGAGTTCAAAGCAATCACAGTGAAATTGAGAGGAGGGTGGGGGAGGAGAATTTGTGAAAACAACTCCAGTGGCCACATGGCATTTAATACCATTGTTGCAGTCTGCACAGCCATACCCTGCTGTGTGCAAGACAGAATGTCAAAAGCTCCAACCCTTGTCACTTAGCAACAATAGAATTAGAAATTCTCTTTGTACAACTGTTTACAGCTCAACTTAAAAAAAAACAAATGGTTTATAATTTTCTCTATTCAGTATATGACAATCCTTTTGTGAGTTTGTAACTATTTTCCTGCTGAGATAGGTGGTTTCGAGTAAACAGCTCCAAAATTCTTACAAAGTATGAATATTTTCCCAAATTAGAATATTGTATATTCTTTCATTACCAAGTCTATTAAAAAAGAAACATTTGTATTTCATTCCAATCTTGAAGGAGTGTTTTGACTCAAAATGTTTCCGTGAAGGATGCTGCCTGACCTCCAGCATTTTATTTATTGCTCTATGTTCCAGTAGCTTGTGTTGACATTTTATTTTACTTATTCTTTAAAGTTTGAATATACTGGCAGATGGTGGAAGCAAAAGAGTGAGCCTTAGCCAATGAAGGTGCCCTCAGAAAATAAAGTCTGATATTTCTCAGACTGGCATTTGCTCAGATTGATTTAGAGCCAAGAATTCTCTGATCCCATGGTTGACCATTAAAGTAAAGGACATGAGTAAAATTAGATGCTTCATTACAAGGAGGGAAGGTCAGCTGCCAATTAACTGACATGTCCTCTACTTACCTACCTGCCCTCTAGATTAAGATATTATCATGGCCATTTACCTCCAATGGCTACTGATTCAATTTCAAGTCACTTTCTGGTTACTAATTTTACTGAAAAGATATTGAAAGTCGAGTGGTGTGGAGCCAAGATAACAACATCTCTCTCTCATTGCCCATAAAGTGAGGGGATAATCACTGACATCAGGAGAGGGGGCAGAGCCCACACCCATGTACACATTAATTGCACTAAAATTGATAACTTCAAGTTCTTAAGAATAAATATCTCCATGAACCTGACCTGGGACAAGCACAGTAATACAATGGTAAAGAAACCATACCAAAACTTCAAGTTTCTTAGAAGGTAAGAAAATATGTCCTCAACAACCTTTACAGGTGCACCATCGAAAGCATACTTGCTGGATGAATCACGAGAGCTGCTGTGTTCAAAGTCAGAAGAAACCACAGAAGGTAATGAATGCAGCTCAGAGCATGTTAACTTTCCTCCCCTCGATGGACTTCACCTACATCTCCTGCTGCCCAGGAAAGACAGCCAACACACCCAGACAATCTCTCTTCTCCCTTCTCCCACTGGGGAGAATTCTTACGTGTGTTGAAGCATGTGCCAACAGTTTCTCCCCTACAACTATCAAGCTCCTGAATTAACTCCCTTACAATGCTCTCCTACTGCCCTTACTTGGTGAAAATTTATCTTCCTTTTCATTGCGATCCTACTTCTGTAAATTGTGCTCTGTACACGACTATCTGGAAGGTGGAGATTATATTATTGTTTTGTTTGCAGAGAAAACAATTTTATTGTATTAGGTATTTTGTGGCAAATAAACTTAAAAATATCTCTTCAGTGTTTTTGAGACATGACTAGGGACAAATACGCTATCAAATTTCCCAGCATTATTAAGGAAATTATTCAGTATTTTATTGGCTGTAGAGTGCAAGGACTTCAGAGTTGCTATGCACAGCTTTCTCCATCCCTCCAAAACAATATGGAAATACAGTGCCAGAGAAATTTGATCATGTTGCACTATTTAATGAAATACTGTGAAATTGAAATAGTACTTTGGATGGAGTGACAAATAATGATACAGCCATTTTCACATTGCTTTGAATCATTCAGGAAATTTGAGCTTACTGTAAGCACCACTTGCTCATTTGGCATAGTTTCCGCAAGAGATGTGATATATTTTGCCTGGAAGGGGATATGAGATCACATGGGAAGTCAACAATAGAACAAACATGTTTGAGACATTGTCAGAGTTCAATAGAAGGCAAAAATGAAGCGTCTTGTGAAGAGAAATCAACAAGAACCAGATCAGCCATTGTGTGCACTGCTGTGATGTAGAAGATCACACATTGTTGACCAGATTCTTAATTTTTCCATACCTTACCAACATATAAAAATTTATGAAGAATAATTGAGCATGTGCATATGCCTATAGAAACATGAGGATAAAATTTATAAAACTGAGAGGATCATTATCTAATATTATTCTGTCTTAAATAATATAGCGCGGAGTATAACTGATGGAGAGATTATTGTAATGGTTAACAATCTTAATTTCCTTCAGCAGAGTTAATTTATTGCAAAATATCAGAAATCATTTCAGGTGGAAGTTACATCTGAAAAAAAATTAAACCGTCTTAATTTCATAAGACAAGAAAGATTGTGTTGGGATGGAATGTTTCCATGGCTAGATAATTTTCCCTGGAGCAGAAGAGATTCAGAAGAGACATTACTGAGGGATATCAAATTATGAGGGCAAAAATAGACTACAGAAAACTTTTTCCTTTCCTCCTATCAGCAGTCGATAAAATGAGACAGCATAGATTGATGATAATGGATTTAGAGTGGAACCTTTTTCATCCAGAGGGTGCACTCACGGACTGAGAAAGTGGTAGAAACAGAATCACTGACATAATTCTCGAAGTGTCTAGATGAGCACTTGAATTGCCTCAGCATAAAAAGCAATGGTCCAAGAGGTGGAAGCTAGGATTTATATGTATAGGTCAGCAAGGATGTGGTGGGCCTGATTCCATGCTATATGATTCAAAAACACTAATATCCCATTGGGTTGGCCACAGTCATAAAACTAGCCACTATAACACAATTACAAAGTTCTAATGAGTGCATACATTTATTGGAAATGGAATTAATTCTTAAATTTAAATTAAGAATAAAAAGCCCAGAGCTAGTCAGCAGATGAGGTGGCATCATTGGAGAGGGAGAAACAAGAGACTATGATGCTTCATGAGAACTGGAAAAATGTGAGACAAAAGTACATTTTGTTGCAGAGCTAGGGATGGTGGAGAGAACAATGGGAACATTTGTGATAGGATGGGAATGAAGGGTTGCCATGGGACACAATGATTTGGTTAATCATGGCTGATATCTCTAAGGTGTGCATAAAGAGAAAGATGAATTAGTACAATTTAGAGAGAAAAACAAATTCCTACTAGAAGAATTAAATTAGAATGTGGCAGCTTGCTTGAAAGCTGAAATGATAGAGAATACTGGAAATTCTCAGCAGATCAGGTAACATACAAGATAGAAATCAAAATAGTGTGTAGGGGTGGATGATCTTGCATCAGAACTGACCAGTTCTGACTGGAGAGGGGGAAAAAAAGCCTACTTATTTGAAATTATTGAATTCAATATGAAGAAATAACAAGTGTTGCATGATCTGTTGAGTATCTCCATGTTCTGTTTATATTTCAAATTATATTTATATTTCAACCAGCATTTGCACTGTTTTGTGATTCACTTAAAGTTAGGCCGACTTAGAGGTGCAAGGATCTAAAAAAAAATCAAATTTAATAGTTTTTTGAATTTAATTTATTTCATCTTACTATGAATTTGAACAGTGTATGCATACCAATAGAACTCTGAAATTAACCTCCCTCAGTTTTTAAAGTAGTTTTCATTTACTCCAGGCAGAGAAGGACTAATTAATAGCTGCACTATCGGCAAACTAGATCAGAAAGCGTTGCTTCTTTCCAAACGAAGCAATTCAATTTTGCCAGAGTAAATTATGTTAGCAATTGTTTCTTGCGGAAATTGTGCTTTCTGAGGACTTGTTTCTCAACACATATTAGTACATGTATTTTTCCTGGCATCAGACAAATGCCCCCATAATGTCACTTTTCATGCAGTAGCCATTTATGCCCGCAGAGATATACAGTCATGCAACATAGAAAAAGGCCCTTCAGCCCAATGTGCAAATGGTGATCATTGGCCTTCTGAGCTAGTTCTGTTTGCCTGCATTTTGTCAATATCCTTCTTTTTTTTCTTTGGCTTGGCTTCGCGGACGAAGATTTATGAAGGGGTAATGTCCACGTCAGCTGCAGGCTCGTTGGTGGCTGATAAGTCCGATGCGGGACAGGCAGGCACGGTTGCAAGGGAAAATTGGTGGGTTGGGGTTGGGTGTTGGGTTTTTCCTCCTTTGTCTTTTGTCAGTGAGGTGGGCTCTGCGGTCTTCTTCAAAGGAGGTTGCTGCCCGCCGAACTGTGAGGCGCCGAGATGCACGGTTTGAGGCGATATCAGCCCACTGGCGGTGGTCAATGTGGCCTTCTAAGCTTTTCCTAACCATACATGTCCAAATGCCTTTTGAGCATTTTAGTTGCATCCACTTCTACACAGATCATCTACTGAGTTAAAAAAAAGTGTCCTTTAGGTCCGACTTAGATCACTCCCATTTCACCTTAACCCTATGTCCTCTATGTCTAAAATCATCTACTTTGGAAAAAATACTTTGAGCATTCATTTTATACATATCCTTCATGATTTATAAACCTCTAGAAGGTTACTCCTCACTCCCTTTATGCTCCAGGGAATAAAAACAAAGCCTATACAGCTGCTCCCTACAATTCAAGTCCTGGCAACATCCTGGTGAATTCCCTTTGCACCTCTTTCAACACATTAATCTTCTTTCTGTTGCTGGTTGACCGAACTGCATACAGTACTCTGTGTTCTCACCAATGCCTGGTACAACTGTATCATGTGCATTTGTGCCTGGTATACTGCCCAATGAAGGCATCATACCAAAAACCTTCTTCACCACCTTACCCACCGAGTTACTGCTTTCAACCCTTGTTTGACTTACTAATGTGTTTTGGAACAGTTTCACTCAAGGGAGGATTAAACCTTGATTGTTTCTTTTTCTTTTAAAAATATTTTTATTGAGTTTAACATATAAATCCTACATACAAAGTCTACAAATAAAACAAATAACAGGTCATATCATACGCATATCACAAATTAAATATAAATGCAAATTGAAAACGTATCCATATTTGATTAATATATATTTTTTAATAATTCTGAATAGAAAATAAGTAAAACTACATTAGGCAATACAAAGGGTAAGTTCTGTGTAATTTAATGAAATGATCTTTGACAATTATATTTAAACCCATATTTAACAAGCTAATCTAAAAAAATGGAATAAAAAGGAAAAAAATAAACAAAAAAAGTAACACTAAATCTAATCTAACCCTTTTCTCTAATCAAGGTTACCTTGTAGAAAAGGTTGTTAAGATATGGATTGAATAGTGACCTTCAGACACGAGACACAGAATCTCCAGAGCATCCAAATTTCTTAAATCTTCCAATCACGATAATATTCTATGAATGGGGCCCACATTTTTTTCAAATTGAAACTTTCTGTCTTTAATGTGGTATCTAATTTTCTCCAAGCTTTAATAGAACATTACATCATGTAACCACTGTGTTCAAGAAGGTGAAGAGTCATCTTTCCATTTCATTAAAATTGCTCTACTGGCTATCAACATGATAAAAGCTAAAAATTTCTCTTTTGTTGCAGGTAGAGGTATATCCAATTTTCAAGAAAAACCAAACAAAGCAATGAAAGAGCATGGTTCTATTTTGATCTTAAAAAATCATTGATAATGTTTGGAAAATATTTTCCCAAAATCTTCCTAAATTGGGGCACTCTGAAAACATATAAATCAGTGAAGCTTCAAAAATTTTACACTTCTCACATAGTGGATCAACATCTGCATAAAAACAGGATAATTTTAAGTTTGGACACGAATTCTGTGTACCTCCTTGAATTGTAATATGCAATGCCTTGCACAAAAATCATTAATCAAGCTGAGAGCAGAGTGCCAATCTTCACCTGAAAATGTTATATTCAAATCATGTTTCAAATCATTCTTAATCCAGCCATTGACGTTGATCTTAAATCCATTAGGTCATTATAAATACATGATATTAATCCACCATGAATGAACAGTAAGGTAAAAAGCTAAATGAAGAATATATGTATTTGAGATTCAAGGGAAATCAGAAAGCTTAGACTGAACAAAATGCCTAACCTGTGAATATTTCAAAAAAATGTCTATTAGGAAGATTAAATTTAGCTAATAATTGTTAAAATAGGCAATATTATCTTGAATAAATTCTATACAACTTTTGATACCTGATCTATACCATTCCTTAAAACCAACATCTAACATAGATGGCTGAAAAAATGGTTATCTATAATGGAACTAGCAAGAGAGAAACTATTATAACCAAAAGATTTTCTAAATTGAGCCCATATTCTCAACCTATTTACCTTGATATTTTTTTAAATTCACTTTTTTGGTTAAATTATTTTGCTACTTATCTACCGAGAAAAATCTACAGAGAAATATTTGGGATTGGCAACAACACAAAAGCTTTCAGGGAAAAGACTACTGTGATGTCCTTCCACAAGACATTGGGTGGCTAAGTCCAAAGTGTAAAAGCCAAATGGCTAACTTGCTATCCCTATCAATAACATTGTGGATGTCAAGTTCAAGTTCAAACTTATTATCAGAGTACATACATGGCATTGTGTAAAACCCGAAGATCCTTTTTCCTGCAGGGTAAGCAGAAATTCTACTTATTGGTTATGTTTATTTTATTGTATTTATGTAGCACATTTAAAACAACTCATGTAGATCAGAGTTCTGCACAGATCATAAATTACGTCTTAATTTAAGCAGCTATTTAAAGTGCACTATAAAATGGGTAGCTGAGGTTTAGAATTGTTCATACAACATGATAACAATCAAAATCACTTCAAAATGCTTGCGAATAAAAATACAACTTCAGCCTGGATTTAAAAGAGTTAAAGGAAAGTGTTGATTTGAAGGAGGGAGAAATGTTGTTCCATAGTTTGGGGACGGGGGGCGGGGGGTGCTATCTCGAAGACCTGATCTCTCTTTACATTTGAGCACGTGCCCAAAATTGGCTGATTTGAGGGGCCTTGAAGTGGAGTAGGACATTAGGAGATCGATGATGTAGGAGGGAGCTTGTCTATTGATTGCTTTATAAACAAACTGGAGAACTTTAAAATTTATCCTGTGCCATACCGGTCACCCATGAAGGGAGGCCAGAATAGGGATGATATGATCCCTTTTTTTGGCTCCTGTCAGGAACCTTGCTGCCACATTCTGAACCAGTTGCAGACAGGATAATGCCGACTGAGTAATTCCTCTGTAAATAGTTAGAGTAGTCTAAATGGAAGAAAATGAGGGCTGGATAACTAATGTAAACTGCCCTCAAGAAAAAGATATCTATACAAAAGAGAGAATTGTAAACAAAGGCAATGGCGACCACCTGAATTTGTAAATCTGTAAATATGGTTTTCTCTCCCAACTACCTGGTATCTAGCGGACACTCGGCACAAACACAGTGGTGGACACTGTTTTTCTTCCCCCCCCTCTTCTCATTTTAGGAAGAGGGTGAATGTGGTGATACAATCACTGGACTGTCAGCGACTGCTTGCACCTGCCCACACTCCTGCACTGCCTACTGCAGTGTACCTGCAGGGAGGTTGCCTGGGAGACTGGCTCCACCTACTTGCTACTAATCACCGGCCCTATATAAAGGCTCATGCCAGCCCTTGTTTAGGTAGTAGAGCACATGGAGCCAGAAGGGACACTGAACCTTGTGTGCAGGTTTTAAGCTAATTAAAGGCTGCAGTACAGTCTTCGTAGTTTGAGCTTGTTTGTTCACACTGCAGCACATCACATTTTTTGGTCTAGTAAAGGTCCTCTAAGATAATGACTTCCATTATTTTAAATTTGATCACTCTTTCCACCTCTGATTGCTCCAGTGATCACTGGATCGTACGCCTCTGGTTTTCTCTTCCTAAAGTCTACAATCAGCTCCTTGGTTTGGTGACATTCAGTGAGAGGTTGCTGTTAGTACACCATTCAGACAAGTATTCAATCTCTTTCCTGTATGCTGACACATTGCTTTTTTTTTTAATATAGCCCACTACTGTGGTATTGTCAGCAAATTTGTAAATGGCATTGTTGTTGTAGTGAGCTATGCAGTTGTTGGTGCTAAGCAAGTAGAACAAGAAGCTAAGTACGCATCCTTGTGATGCTCTAGTGCTGATAGAGATTGTCGAGGAGATGCTCTTGCCAATCCTCACTGATTGGGTCTGGAGGTGAGGAAATCCATGATCCAATTACACAGCAGGTTAAGGCTCAGGTCTTGGAGGTTGCTGATCTGTTTTGAGAGGCTGGTGGTGTTGGATGTAGAATTGTAGTCATTTGTTGCCAATTATTGTCTTCATCTTTGTTGTACAGATGTTCCAGGGTTTTGTGTAGGGCCAGTTAGATGGCATTTCCCATAGACCTATTCAAGTGGTAGGCAAATTGGAATGGATTTATGGCACTGATCAGACAGGAGCTGATATGCTTAAAGCCTCTCTAAACACCTCATTACTATGAATGTCAGTGCCACTGGTCGGTTGTCATATTGTATATATTGTTTATCAAATATTCCAGAGAAAGAGCATAACATCTCTTCTTTAGCATTGTGATATGCCCGAGGGTAGCTAATTAGATCAACCTCTGCTCAGGAATCCCGATCACAGAAGCATACAGATGCAGTTTCGGAGATTCTTGATTTTTGAGATTATATTTTCTTTGCCTCCTCTATTCAAGCTTCAACATTCGATGCGAGCGCTCCAAATAGGACGATCTAACACTCATTGTTCCCAGTGGTGCATTTCAATAACATTTGTCTGTCGTGTTCTAAGAAAATCTTTGGATCTCTTTTCCAGTTCATCACATGACAATTTGCCCTTAGTCAGTTTTCTATGAAGTAGCCACTTGGATATTCTATTCTTCTAACATGTTCAAAAGATGATAAGACCACAAGACATAGGAGCAGAAATAGACCATTTGGCATATTGAGTCTGCCCCACCATTCAATCATGAGCTGATCCATTCTCCGACGCAGCCGCACTCGCCAGACATCTCCTCTTAAACCTGGATGCCCTGACTGAAGAACCACCTATCAATCTCTGCTTTAAATACACACAATGGCTTGGCTTCCACAAATTCCACAGATTCACCACCTGCTAGCTAAAGAAATTCCTCTGCATCTCTGTCCTGAAGTTGCACCCTCTTGTCCTACATTCTTCCACCATAGGAAACAACCTTTCTATATCTACTCTCTCCATGAATTTTAACATTCAAAATGTTTCAATGAGATCCCCTCCAGTGAGTACAGGCCAAGAGCTGTCAAAGGCTCATGAAAATTCTAATTCCTGGAATCATCCCAGTGAACCTCCTCTGACCCCTCTATACCATCAGCACACCCTTTCTTAAATGAGGATCCTAAAATGGATCACAGTACTCCAAGTGATGTCACATATCCCTGCTCTTGTATTCTATCCCTCTTGAAATGAATGCTAGTGTTGCATTTGCCTTTTACACCAGCAACTCAGCCTTCAATTTACCTTCAGGGTATCCTGCATGAGGACTCCCAAGTCCATTTTCATCTGGGAATTTTCAATTCCTTGCTATTTAAAAAAATCATCTGTCCATTTATTTCTTCTACTAAAGTATATGACCATTCACTTCCCAACATTGTAATTCATTTGCCACTTCTCTGCCCCATTCTCCTAATTTGTCTATCCTGTAGCCTCCCTGTTTCCTCAGCACTAAATGCTCCTCCACTTATCTTCATTTAATCTAAATCATTGATATATTGCCAATTTCACGGCCTTCCATACCATTGTGTTTTCCTTTTCAATCTGTCTGCTCCCCCAGGGATTGCAGCTAGTCAGCCTGCTTGAGTCAATGCCCCTTACGAGCATGTACTGGCATAGCTCTTCGCTCAAATGATGAGCCCCAGTCACTATCGACATAACTGGGATACCCAAACAGGGTGAAAATAGAGTGCGAGGCCCCGATGACCATGGTGGTGGCCATGTTTGGGAAGGGGATGGTGAACAGAAAACGTGAATACACGATGACGTTGAGAAAGTATGCATTTCCATCGGTGGAAGGGAGGGGACCCTTGAAATTGACACTAAGTCGTTCGAAGGAGAGGGATGCCTTTATCAGATACACTTTGTTGGGGTGGTAAAAGTGCAGTTTGCACTCACCACAGACCTGGCAGCACCTGGTAATTTCCCTAATATCCTCAATGGTGTAGGGCAGGCTGCGTACCTTGACGAAATGAGCCACGTTAGTGATGCCTGGGTGGCAAAACTCATCGTGCAGTGAACACAACTGGCTGGTGTGTGCAGAGGCACAGCTTCCTCTTGATAGTGCATCTGGAAGTTCAATGAGAGTACCTGGCCTGTCTGCTATATCATAATTATAGGTGGAGAGTTTGATCCTCCACATAGCAATCTTATCATTCTTTATTTTGCCTTTTTTGCGTTATTAAACATAAATGCCAATGATCGCTGGTCGGTGAACAGTGTAAATTTGCTGCTGGCCAGGTAATGCCTCCAGTGCCTGATGCCCTCTACAATGGCTTGGGTCTCTTTCCCCACAGATGGGTTCTGAAGCTCGTGGTCTTGTAGGGTGGGAACAAAAAAAGGCAACCAGCCTGCCCGCCTGGTGAAAGGTAGTGGCCAGAGCTATGTCAGAAGCATTGCTTTCCACCTTGAATGCTCCATTCTTGTCCACTGCCTGCATGGTGGCCTTTGCGAGGTAGCTCTGAATGTAGATGAAAGCCACCCGCGTTTCAGCTGATAATGGAAGGAGGTGGATTTAAAGAGGGGGCAGATTTTATCCACGTGGTGAGGGACCCAGTGGGTGTAGTAAGAAAAGGAGCCCAGGCACCTCCTTAAGGCCTTCATGGTCCTTGGGATGAGGAGGACTAACATGGGGCACATTCAATCAGAGTCAGGAGTAATGATGCCATCCTCCACCATATAGCCCAGAATCGCCAGATGTTTAGTCCGGAACACACATTTACTGGAGTTGTATGTGAGATTTAGGGATTTGGCCATACGGAGAAACTTCTGGAGGTTGGTGTCTTGGTCTTCCAGAGAGTCTATCTGTTTCTGGAAGACAGAGACCCCGTTAATGATACCAAAAGGGAACCTCCGGAACTGATAAAGCCATCTGTCTGCCTAAAATGCTGTGTTGGGGTGGTCCTTGGAACGGATCAGTAACTGCTCGTATACAGCTTTCAGATCGATGGTTGAATAGATTCGATACTGCACAATTCCATTTGCCATGTCCCAAATTTGAGGGAGGGGGTAAATGTCCAGTACTAGGTACTGATTAATAGTTTGGCTATGGTCAGTAACAAGCCTGGACTTTTCTTCCCCTTTTACGTTTACCACCTGGGCTCTCCATGGGCTGTTGCTGGGCAGCTGCTGTGTCTCGGCTCTAATAAATTCCTGATCCCCGCACTGTATCGCCTGCTCTTTGTGGTTGTTGGTTTGCAATCAGAAGTCAGGTTCAGAAACAGTTGGGGGGGGGGGGGGGGAGAATCAATATTTAGGGTGGAGGGACTGCATGTGGCATCCGGCTTTTGAGACCCTCCGTTCCACATCGTGATTGGAGGAAATGGGCCAGAGTACTCCATGGTCTCACTTTTAAGGAGACACAGGAAGCAAGCCCAGCAAAACGGAAGCACACAAATCCTTCAGAACTTAAAAAATCCCACCCCCTTTACAGTTAGACGTATTATACAATACCCCTGGATCGTCGCAGAGTGCACATCCATCAGATACAAGTTTACGTTGTACCGCAGAGCAGTCGCAGAGTTTATAAAGCTCTCATTAGAGTCAACGTCTATCAAGCAATCAGTCAAGTGTCCGATTACCCTCACCTCCATCATCGAGTTAGTCAATTGGTGAGGTATAGCCTGATCCAGGACGACCAATGCCAGTGCTCTGAAAACCCCAGCACTCCCCATGTTGATGTCGACTCTCTCCTCTCAACCCAAGACAAGATGGCATTGACCACATGGTGTGGCAAGATGGCCACCCTCTGTCTTGATCCAAAGGAGGACTAGGTGGTGTCAACCACAAGGTGCAGCAACATGGCCGCCATTGCTTCCTGTGATACTTTACTTCTGGTGGCAGGCCTCACCATGAGCCACAGCAAGCTGCAGATGGCTGGGCCAGCACCTCAGGACTTGGGCATGGATCAAACCCACGATTTGGGGTCATACATGAAGTTTCCCCCTTTGCATTCCCCGTCCTTGCAGACCTTCACCCAGTGCCCTCGCTTACTGCATCCTGAGCACACTGAGTCCTTCACAGGGCATCAGACGCGGGGGTGCTGTGCCTGTCCACAGAAATAGCAGCCCTGGTTGCAACATTTGGTACAGGATCTGCGGGGGCCAATGGTACCCCACTGACCTGGTCTTCTGAAAATGTGCTGCTTTTGCTCGTGAGATCGTCATCTCCTTGTTGGGCCTGTTCAAGGGCCAGAACCCTGAAGCTGGCGAAAGCCAAGTCTTTCTTCCCCAACTCTAGTGGTCACTGCCTTGCATACCTTGACCTCACTCCTGCCTCGAGGTGGTCCCAAATTTGTTCCTCCTCTCTCACCCCGGCCATAACCACTTCATAGTGGGATTTCCTAGTCAAGGCCTAAAGCTCAAGGACCTAATCGTCCAACAACTCACCCAGGCGTTGCCGACTTTGAAAGAGCCTGTGTCTTGCCAGCATGTTGTTCTGAGGCCTCAAGTAATGGGCCTTCAAGCCTTCTATGGCCGACTCGTAGGTTGCACAGTCCCTGATGACTGTGAACCCCTTGGGGCCAACAGAGAAGTGCAGACCTTGGAGACTATCAGAGTTGAAGATGTCTTGGATGGCCATCAGGTAGGACTGCAAGCACTCTAGCCAGGAGGTAAATTGCTCCGGAGTCTCTCAGGACAGAAGGTCAACCTGGAGCAAGTCTGGCTTCAACAGGGCTTCATCCTGCTTCAAAGTTAAGCTATTAGAATTGAAACATGACTGATTTCACTCACTTTTAATAGCTTACAATTAACGGCCAGTAGTATCAATAGTCCTCAGGTGAATCTGAGGTAAGGCAGGAAAACCAGGGTTTAAATTGGGGTAGGTAAGGGTGGAGCCAAGAAGCCAGCCAGCTGAACAACACACGGACAGTGAATTCCAGTTCACTGAACTCGGCAAATGGTGTCTGGGATTAAATGCATATGGGATGCTCCCCACTTCCTCCTGGAATTAAACCCTGTCCAGGTTAGAAAGTCCCTTTAAATCAGCGGGCTCATGTTTCTGTTCAGCAATGTTATCGTTGCATCATGGAGTATTACCCAAAAAACACATGGATCCTTTAAAGTAACCTAAAACCCACAACTCACAGGCACTCACAGTTTCTCACAGCTCATCTTCAAAACTAGCCCGATTTTGCATGGAAATCACTCAACTGCCAACTTTATTTGCCATTTTTTTTAAAGGTGGGGGTGGGGTGTGCAATTTCAGTGTTTGCCATAACTGCTGTTTCACCTAGTTATGCCACTGGGTCTGGAAAACTTACCTACCCTTAGAACATTCAGCTCTGTGAGCATCTTCTCCAGTGTAATTTTAACTGCACTCATTCCCTTCCCTAATTCCCTTGGACATCTGGCACACTGTTAATATCTTCGACAGTGAAGACTGAAGCAAAATACTCCTTTAGCTTCTCTGCCATCTCCCATTGTAGTTTCTCCAGCATAATTTTCTAATTTTCCTATATCTACTCTCACCTTTCTTGTGCTCTTTATATACTTGAAGAAACTTTTTATATCCCATTTGATATTTTTTGTTAGCCTATTTTCATCTGTACCCTCCTTATGAGATTTTGAGTTGCCTTTTGCAACTTTTTAAAAGATTCCTCAATCCTTTATCTTCCCACTAATTTTAGCTTCTTTGTATGCCCGCTCGTTTGCTGTTAGCTTTGACTTCCCTTGTTAGCAGCAGTTGTTACATTTTTCCATTCGAATAAGTCCTCTTTTTTGGTATGAATTTATCCTACACATTCCTCGTTTCTATTCATTACTGCTCTGCCATCCTCCCTACTCGTGCTTCCAATCTTCTTTAGGGAGTGCCTCTCTCATGCCACTACAATTCCCTTTACTCCAATTAAATACTGATACAGCTGACTTTATTTACTCCTTGTTAAATTTCAGATGGATCTGTCACATTGTGATCACTGCCCCCTAATGGTTACTTTACTCCAAGCTCTCAACTCACCTCTGCTACATTACACAACACCCAATCCAGTAAGTCAGTCCCCTAGTTGGCTCATCAATAAGCCATCTTGTAGGCATTCTACAAATTCTTTCTCTTGAGATCTAGTCCCAGCCTGGTTTTCCAAATCTATTTGCATGTTTAAATCCCCCATGAATATCATAAGATTGCCTTTCTGACAAACCTTTTCTATTTGCTGTTGTAATTTGTTGTATGCATCCTGGCAACTGTTTGGAGATCTGTATATAATTGCCAACAGTGTCCTTTTACCCTTGCCATTCCTTAACTCAACCCACAAATAATTCTGATCCTCTGTCACATCTTGTTAATGATTTAAAGATATTCCTTACCAAGAGCCACACCATCCCCTCTGGTTGCCTACCTATCCTTTTGATACTCTGCCATTGCTTGGACAATCAGTTCCAATGGCATCCAACCTTAAGCAAAGACTCTGTGATGCCTTCAGCATCATATCTGCCAATCTGCAGCTGTGTGACAAGGCATTCCATTTTACTTCTTATGCCACGTTCATTTAAATACAAAACCTTCAATCCAGTATTTGTTACTTTTTTTTGCCGGTGTTCCTGTTGCATTGCAACTCATTCCACTGGCTACAATTTTACTTTATCTGCCTGCATTCCCACACAAACACTTCCACCTGCTCTCTCTATTTCTGCACTAACTGCCTCTTCACTTTGGTTCCTATCCCACTGCTAACTGCTAATCCAGTTTAAATGTCCTGTCCATCTAATCTGTTATTCCTTCAACAGTGTGTAGATACTGGGGAGGTTTGCCCGGGAAAGTATCTGCACAGCTGCATCTTGTCTTGCCGCTTGAAGTGTTTGGTGCAGATAAGTTGGCATGTTTGGCATGTCTGTTGTACACTGCCCTCATCTCACAAGCATAGGTGGGTATGATAACCACACAGTTTGGTCTTTAGGTTGATTCCCCTTCCTTCCCACACCTCTCAAACTTCCAAAAGCAGCGATAGACCTGAAATGTGCTGTGCTGTTCCCTGCTTGATGTTCTAACCACACTATGTCCAAAAGACAACCCTGCACTGTTTATTTGTTTTTATTGAATATAATCTTTACAAAAAAGGTTTATATTTGAAAGAAGTATGATCGTCAGTGATTTGATAACATCATATGATGCCACTATTTGGAGTTGTCAGCTGGCACAGATGTTCACAAGGTGGGTTGAGAAACATGAGGAACCACATTTATTTGTTTCAGTGACAGAGAAGCAATATGGAAAGGAGTGAGCGAAACATGAAAATCTGCAGATGGTGTGAATGCAGTAAAAATAAAAAAAAACAGATGGAGGACCTCATCAAGTCTTGCAGAGTCCATAAGAGGTAAAGATGACTAACCAATATTTTGGGCCTGAGCCCTTTTTCAAGGTCTGAGTAAAAGGCAGGCAGGTTAGGGAGAAGGAAAGAAATAGCAGGATGAAGGGCACAGACCAACAGATAAAAGGCTATAATTGGAAATGGCTGGGAGGACAGGAGAGGAAAGGTGAGAATCAATCAGGGGAGGGGGTGAATACAGAACTGGAGGAAAGGAGGCTGAGAGAAAAGGAAAGAGAAATTGAGTTAGGGGAAAAGAGACCGAGGGAAGGAAGTGGAGTGTGTCTCTTGGAATCCGGAGAAGCTGATGTTAATGTCACCCTGTTGGAAGGTGCCCAGACGGAATAGGAGGTGTTGTCCCTCCAATTTGCAGGTCATCTCAGTCTGGCAGTGTATGGGCAGACATGTTGACCTGGGAATGGGGCAAGGAATTGGAATGGTTTGTCATCGGAAAATCTGCACTATTGCAGCAGACAGAGACAAGGTGCTCAACGAAGCGATCTCCCAGTCTGTGTACTGTCTCTCTGATTTAGAGGAATCCATAATGGGAGCACTGGATGCAGTAGATAACCCTCATAGATTCACAAATGAAGATTTGTTTCTCTTGGAAGGACGGTTTTGGACTTTAAATGGTGGTGAAGGAGGATGTATAGGTGCAAGTGTAGCACTTCCTGCAGTCACAGGGGTAGGTGTTGGGAATTGTGATAGACAAGGAAATCATGGAGGGAGCTGTCCCTGTGGAAGATGGAGTGAGGAAGAGAGCATAAAATGTATCTGCTGGGGGGAATCATGTAGGAGGTTGCACAAATGGCAATGTATATGATACGTTGGATGCAAAGGATGGTTGAGTGGTAGATGAGGACAAGAGTAATCCTGTCCTTGTTGCAAATCGGGGCAAACGGAGCCAGGGCAAAGTGCAGATAATGGAGGAAATTCCAGATGAAGGTCAAGTTAATAGTGGTAGAGGGGAAGCCACATTTTCTGAAGGGGGACATCTCATGGATAACCTCATCCTGCGAGCAGATGTGTTGGTGATGGAGCACTTGTGGGAAAGGAAAGAAATCTTTACAGGGGACAAGATGTGAAGAGGTGTAGTTGAGGTTGCTGTGGGAGTTGATGGGTTTGAAGAATATTTCTGTTGAGAGTTTATCTCCCAGAATGGAGACAGGGAGACTGAGAAAATGGAGAATATTGTTAGAGATGGACCAAGTGAATTTGTGATCAGAGTGGAAGTTGGCAGCAAACTGGATAAAGTTAACAAGTTCATTGCAGGTACATGAGGCAGCATCAAAATAGTCATCAATGAAGCAGAGAAAGATCTGAGGAGCTTTGCCTATGTACACTTGTAACTTGGATAGCTGGGGCCCAAGAGTCAAAGGAGAAGTTACTGAAGGGGAGGGCAAGTTCTGCCAGCCGGAGGTGGGTGGTGGAGGAAGGGGACTAGTTGGGTCTGTTGTCATGGAAGAAACGAAGGGATTCCAGGCAACAATAGATATCCTAGTCATCTGTTACTCTACCAGTTGAGGGATCCTATTTATTGCTTGTAAACAATTCTGCCTGGATGTTACAGAATAAATGCTGTCACACCCGATTCCCCACGTAGAAAATGAACCTCTGATACGAATGGCCATTTCTTAATGATGATCTTCCTATGCTCTTATGTGGCACAACCTCCCCCTGTGGAAGAAGTTGTTG
The DNA here is from genome assembly GCF_036971445.1 of Narcine bancroftii. Lineage (NCBI taxonomy): Eukaryota > Metazoa > Chordata > Chondrichthyes > Torpediniformes > Narcinidae > Narcine > Narcine bancroftii. Next base: position 93,709,506 of record NC_091475.1, read on the forward strand.
TACTGCCGATTTCCTACTGATGGTGATTGACAACAACAGCTTTAAGAACATTAGTAAACAAGAAACATGGAATTATTACAGCTTGTTTGAATTCACCTGAAGTGCTTTATAATAATAAAATTACAATTATTGTATAATGTATGGAATAAGGAAGCCAATTTTGTCAGGAGGCATTTTTGATAATGATAAAATGATCACCAAATCTGTTTTCGTGATGTTAATCAGTTAAAAGCTAGAGATAACTTACTAACTCTTTTTGAAGGAAATGGCTTGGGACCTTTTTGCATCCATCTTAGTAAGGTACAGTATGTTCTTCAGGGGAATGCAAAGTAGGCAGTGAATTATGTTAATTAACATGGAATGTCAAGTTGATGGCAGTATTTTCACTTTGGAACTTTATGTTCCAGCTAACACTGAAATTTAATCTTGCACATTTAAACTTTATCATCATAGAAATGGGTCCAACTCCACCACCAACCTACTCTACCCTGCAAACCCTACTCCACCTCTCAGTACAATTAAAGGCTTACAGTTTAACTGGCAACTCATTTTGTTAGGCTATTCCCATACTTCTATACATATTTGAGACTTTCCATAATTTATTCATATTTCAAAAGGGAGCGAGTGATGTGGCAAGAATTGAGGTCATTTTTACGAAACAAGGCTGAGGGCTGACGTTACAGAGGTTTGAAAAATCATGAGGGGCATGGATAAAGTGAATGCTCACAGTCGTTTTTCCACAGAAAGTGGTTTGAAATCATGTGGGCATAGGTTAAGATAAGAAGGGAGAGATTTAAGAGGGATGTGAGGGGCAACATTTTCATTCAGAGAGTGGTCTGCATTTGGTACCAGATGAAACTGTGGAAGTGGGTACGATTTGATGTTGAAATTACACTTGGACAGATGGCGTGGACAAGTTGAGCTGAAAGGCTGGTTCAGGCTGTATGCATCTATGATTCAATGCCTTTAATAACTCATCTCATGCCTTTTGCAAATCTTTCCAAAATCTACAAGGCACAAGGAAAGACTCGAATTGAATACTTTCCACTGGCCTGACCTCGATCAGTGAAGCCCCAAGAGCATTCTTCCAGGACAAAGCATTCCATTTGACTGCAAACATTGAATTAAAAGGACTAAAAGGGGCCATAAATTGTCCCTAGGAAATCAGATTAAGGAGAATACCAAGTTATTTTATGTCGACCAAAAGTAAGAGGATAGATATTGAAATGTTTATTGGATTGAGTTATTGAGATACAGTGAAAATCTTTGCTTTGTGTGCTATCCAGGCAAGTCAACACATGCATAATGAAACAAAAGTGCAGAGTGTAGTGTTACAGAGGAAAGATTCGATTGAAACAGGGCAAAGGCAGCATCATTTTTAACTGGTGCGTGTTTTCAAACTCATGTACCTGTATTTTCTGCCTGACAGAAGGAGGGAGATAAGAAAGTGATCAGGGTGGGATGTGCCTTTTAATATAATGGCTGTTTTCTCAAGGCACCTTTTAATATAATGGCTGCTTTCTTATTGACACCTCAGCAGGAGGGTACATCTACTCAAAGACAAAAAGAGGGAATCTATGTCTGGAGTCAGAGCAACTGAGAGAGGTTTTAAATGAGTACTTTGGGAGATCAGGGAGGAGTACGTGTTCAGTTTCTTGTGAAGCATTAAATTGGTTCAGTCCTCGGGGCCTGATGGAATCTATTCCAGGATGCCGAAGGAGGCAAGGGAAGAGAATTCTGAACTTTTTGACAGCTTGATGACAGTTTGGCTAAAATACATTCAGATGTTCACATTGAAATACATTGAAATACATTAGAAATTCTGAAATCAGATTAAAAATAGAGTATCAAAACCAAGGTGGCACTTTTCAGAAATTTCCCACTATCGCCATCAGTAACGACAAAAAGTTAAAGAATTTGATTCAGTGATAAATATCATAGTTGCCAGTGCCATTGCACAATTCTTCAAATAATGCTCAGAAAATTATGTAATTTAATTTAGAATTACAGCACAATAACGGGTCCTTCCAGACCATGAGTGGATGCTGCCCAAGTACATGAATTAACTGACTAAGCCTGTACATTCTTGGAGGAAACCAGAGCACTTGGAGGAAACCCATGCAGGTTATCGGGAGAATGTACAAACTCCTAAGAGTCAGTGCTGGATTTGAAACTGGGTAGCTGGCGCTGTCGTAGCATTGAGCGAATCGCCACGCTAATCGTGCTGTCCTTTCATGTTCTTTTTTTTTCCCCCAAGGAGGTTCTGAGGAATTGATTTGAATTTTGTCCTTTGTGTACCTTTGTGCGTCACTAGCTATGAAGGACTTTGAAGAAGATTGCCTAGTTCAGGGTTTTGTGTTATGTTTGCAAAGTACATGGCCTGACTATCATAAACATTTAACTGTGGGCAAGGTCTCATTGCTGCCAATATTAGATAGAATGAAGGAGGATTTTGCAGACATAATTGATTGCACCTCCCTAGTATTTTGAGGTGCCTGTTATTGGTAGTTCATATCTCAGAAGAGTAAAAGAATGTGGGGATCACTGCTGCCCTGGAGACATTGAGATTTGAACAAGATTTGGGGTCTTGATCAGCAAGCTCTCATTTACCCAAAGGGCCAAATACTTTACTAAAGGCAGTGCGGAATTTCAACAGCAACTTCTTTTGAGAGGTAACTCCTGAGATATAGGAGGTATTGACATTGGTCTGCAGCCTTATTATCGACCTTTTACTGTAGTGGGTGGTGTACTGTCAGAGGTCATATACTTCAGTGAATAAATAAAGAATGTCTTGCTCAACCTCTGTCTAACTGCACAAGCTTTGGATGCTGCAGCTTGATGACATAAGTTGGAGAGTGACCTTGGAACTGTAGTGGAAGTAACATAATCCGAACAGATTCCAATTTAATTTGTAAACAAGGTCCAATACAATTTGGAGTTTTTTTTGGAGATGAGGTCTCACGTTGTGGCAGTAATGACTGAGAAATGTGTTGAGGTGATGACATTGTTTAATGGCAGCCGGCACTGAGATTTGGTCTGTTATATACCTGTTGAAAGTAGGAGGCGGCGGCCCCGGTCCGGGCACAGGGAATGCAGTGGCGGCCTCGGCCCCGGTCCGGGCAGTATGGACCGACCTAGGAGGGGAGACAGACCCCTCCAGCCCGGGTAAGAAACCTGCATAGGAGAAGGCCACTCCGATATAAAACCTACGACCCAAGGACCTCGCTGCCACGTCCCAGCTTGCTTGGCCATGGCACACGAACCATGGGTGTAAAGGGTGGGTCCAGTACTGCGCGCACTGCACTCAACCTAAAAGCTCCTTTGCGCAGGCCCGAGGACAGGTCCATGTCCTCCCCCTCCACGTCCTCCCCCTCCACGTCCTTCCCCTCAAAAGATGCTCACAAACTCAAGCTAGCATGCTGGAACATCAGAACCATGCTAGACAAGGCTGTCAGCCACCGACCTGAACGTCGGTCTGGCCTCATTGCACATGAACTCCTCAGACTTGACATCGACATAGCCGCTCTCAGTGAAGTCCGCCTTGCAGATGTAGGCAACCTCCAAGAACGTGGTGCGGGCTACACACTCTACTGGTCTGGCAAGCCTATGGATGAACGACGCCTATCTGGTGTAGGCTTCATTGTCAAGAACTCCATCGCCTCCAAACTTGAAAACCTCTCGACAGGCCACTCGGACCGGATCATGACAATGCGACTCCCCCTTCAAAACAAGCGTCGCATCACCCTCATCAGTGTCTATGCTCCAACCCTCCAGGCGGAACCAGCAGAAAAGGACAAGTTCTACACTGACCTGCGCAACCTCATTCAATGCAGCCCTATAGCCGAAAAGGTTGTCATCCTTTGCGACTTCAACGCTCGCGTCGGCAAAGACTCAGAAACCTGGCCAGGAATCCTGGGCAAGCATGGTGTCGGCAAGTGCAACGACAATGGGCGCCTCCTGTTGGAGCTCTGCGCAGAACAGCGGCTAGTTATTACCAACACCCTTTTTCAGCGGAGGGACAGCCTGAAGACTACCTGGATGCTTACCCGATCCAAACACTGGCACCTCCTGGACTACGTCCTGGTACGAGAAAGAGACAAACGAGATGTGCTCCACACCAGGGTCATGCTCAGCGCGGAATGCCACACTGACCACCGGCTGGTTCGCTGCAAGCTCAACCTTCACTTCAAGCCAAAGCCCAGGAACAGTAAAGCCCCCAGAAAGAGGTTCAATGTTGGAAACCTGCAGTCAGATGAAGTGAGAGGAAACTTCCAGGCAAACCTCAAACCAAAGCTCGAGGATGCAATCCGCCTCACGGACTCGTCCCCTGAAAACCTCTGGAATCAGTTGAAGACTACCATACTGCAATCCACTGAAGAGATACTGGGCTTCTCCTCCAGGAAAAACAAGGACTAGTTCGACGAAAACAGCCAGGAAATCCAGGAGCTGCTGGTACAGAAGCGAGCTGCCCACCAGGTTCACCTTACAAAGCCGTCCTGGCCAGAGAAGAAACAAGCCTTTCGTCGCGCATGCAGCCATCTTCAGCGCAAACTCCGGGAGATCCAAAATGAGTGGTGGACTAGCCTCGCCAAGCAAACCCAGCTCAGTGCGGACATTGGCGACTTCAGGGGTTTTTACGAGGCTCTAAAGGCTGTGTACGGCCCCTCACCCCAAGTCCAAAGCCCGCTGCGCAGCACAGACGGCAAAGTCCTCCTCGGCGACAAGATCTCCATCCTCAACCGATGGTCAGAACACTTCCAATCTCTTTTCGTGCCAACTGCTCAGTCCAAGATTCCGCCCTGCTCCAGCTCCCTCAACAGCCCCTAAGGCTAGAGCTGGATGAGGCCCTCACCTGGGAAGAGACATATAAGGCAATTGAACAACTGAAAAGTGGCAAAGCAGCAGGTATGGATGGAATCCCCCCCAGAGGTCTGGAAGGCTGGCGGCAAAACTCTGCATACCAAACTGCATGAGTTTTTCAAGCTTTGTTGGGACCAAGGAAGACTGCCTCAGGACCTTCGTGATGCCATCATCATCACCCTGTACAAAAACAAAGGTGAGAAATCAAACTGCTCAAAGTACAGGGGAATCACGCTGCTCTCCATTGCAGGCAAAATCTTTGCTAGGATTCTCCTAAATAGAATAATACCTAGTGTCGCCGAAAATGTTCTTCCAGAATCACAGTGCGGCTTTCACGCAAACAGAGGAACTACTGACATGGTCTTTGCCCTCAGACAGCTCCAAGAAAAATGCAGAGAACAAAACAAAGGACTCTACATCATCTTTGTTGACCTCACCAAAGCCTTCGACACCGTGAGTAGGAAAGGGCTTTGGCAAATACTAGAGCGCCTCGGATGCCCCCCAAAGTTCCTCAACATGGTTATCCAACTGCACGAAAACCAACAAGGTTTGCTTTTGAAAGATTCAAAGGCTTTTGTGTCACCACAGTTGTCGGCAGAATCACAATTGGCAATGAGGAAGGATATTGGAGGGAGATAGACCAGCTCGTTGAGAGGTGTCATGCGCTCAATGATAGCAAAACTAAGGGGATGATTTTGGATTTCAGGTGGAAGTCAGGGGAACATGACCCAGTTTGTCATTGAGGGTTCAGTGGTGGAGAGGTCAAGAACTTCAAGTTTCTGGCTGCTAACATCTGAGGATCTGTTCTCGAGCCTCCATGTTGATGCAATCATGAAGGAGGCTCACCAGCAGCCACACTGAGGTGTCTGAAGAGATTCAGTTTGTCACTAAAGATTCTCAGAAACTTCTACAGGTGTACTGTGGAGAACATTCTGGCTGGTTGCATCACTGTCTGGCATGGTGGTGTCAACTTTCAAGTCACAAATAAACTTCAGGGGGGAAGTCACGTGATGGAGTAGAGACCGGTAAGAAAATACCAGTCCTCTCCAGAAAAGTTAAAAGTAAAGAAAAAGCAATGCCACAAACACAGAAACTATAACAAATTAAAAATAAAGGTGTGGAGAAAATGGCAGCAAAGAAAGAAAAACCAAAAACGGGAAGAAAAGAAGGAAAGATGTCAGAAAAGAAAGGTGAAGCCCTTACCTGAATGAGGAGGCCCACCATGGAGAGAGAAGCCCGCTCCAAGGTCAATGGAAACCCCGAGCGCAGGACTACAAAGGTGGCTTACGGAGCCAAATAGAAGTGCGCAACCGCGCATGTGCAAATCCTCACACATGCACGATGCACATGACAAAAATAACACTGACAGGAGAGGGGACCAGCTGAGGAGTAGATCTTCACAGCTTAAACAGACAAGAATAACACGACAGCAAGACTCCCAACAGGAAAACGTAGAAAATAATGGGAACAAGAAGGAAGAGAATTTAAAAAAAAGGAAATCAGAGAAACAACAGATGACCAACCCAGAGGAAGAAGACCAACACCAAGACACCTTTAATAAAAATAATAAAAACAAAAATACCCATCAAAATAAAATAAACAACCCAACAAGAAAATCAGAAGGGACAGAGGTAAAGGACACAGATCTTGGACTGGACTCAGAAGAAGAGGAGGGAGAACATCAAACTCTTCACAAATGGAAGATGAAGGGAAGGGACAATACGTGAATAAATTTTTTTTCAAGAATATATGGAATCATTAAAAGAATGTCTGACACAAGAATTCAGTGAAATAAAAAGAAGAATAAAGGTACAGAAGAAAAAGTGAATAGATTAGAGATGGTCATGACAGAAATAGGAAAAAGAGTAGACAAGGTGGAAGAACGAGAAACAGCCAAAGAAATGGAAGTAGATGACTTAAAAAAGGAATTGGAAGTATCTGATAATAAAGTTAAAGAAACACAGGAGCTGTAAGCTCAGAAGATAGATATAATGGAAAACTATAATAGGAGAAACAATATAAAGATAGCGGGCCTTAAAGAAGATGAAGTCAAAGATATGAAAGAATTTATAAAAGAATGGATCCCCAGGGTCCTAGGAATGCCAGAATTACAGGAAGGAATGGAAATAGAAAGGGCTCCCAGAACATAAGCCCCTAAACCACAACAAAAACCAAGATCCATTCTAGTAAAATTCCTAAGATATACGACAAGAGAAAATATATTGGAGAAGGCAATAAAAAAATAAGACAAAAAACCACTGAAATACAAAGGTCAAAAAATTTTTTTCTACCCAGACATAAGTTTTGAACTCCTGAAGAAGAGGAAGGAGTTTAATGCAGCAAAATTGACCCTATGGAAAAAAGGTTATAAATTTATGTTAAAATATCCAGTGGTGCTTAAAATAGTTATCCCAGGGCAGCAAAGCAAACTGTTCTCGGAACCGAAAAAATCACGAGAATTTGCAGAACACCTACAAAACAGACAGAGAGAACAAAAATGACAACAAATTATATATAAAGAAGAAAAATAAAGTATAAGTAAGAACTAAGAAGGGAAAGAAAGGGAAGTAAGGAGGGAATTAAGAGAGTGAGCTTTATTATATGTGAAGATTAAAATCTTTTCTTGGTGGGGAAGAACAACAGTCACTGCGTAATCAGTTGACGCTTGCAAGTAGGTTCTCAATCCAAATGGAGAGGGGAGATGTGGTTGCCCGACAAGGGACAAAGGGCAACTCAGAGAGGGGAGGGACTATTGGGGTTAAAGGAATTTTAAATATGGGAATAGTGAAAATATTTTATGTTTTAGAAGTGTTGACTTACAATGTGTTCAAAAAAGAACAGAAATGGATAAGAAGGGAAGGTGGTGATGAAGAAATGAAAAGGAAAGGTAAACAAAGTATGAAATGGCCATGTTGAACTATATGACTTTAAATATTAATGGAATACATAACCAAATCAAAAGGAAGAAGCTGTTAAATTTACTGAAGAAAGAAAAAAAATTGATATAGCATTCATGCAAGAAACACACCTAAATGAAGTGGAACACAAGAAATTAAAGAGAGATTGGATAGGGCATGTAACAGCAGCATCGTATAATTGAAAAGCCAGAGGAGTAGCTATATTAATCAATAAAAATGTACCAATCAAAATAGAAGAGGAAATAATAGATTCAGCAGGGAGGTATGTAATGATAAAATAGATGTATTCAGAATTTTGGAATTTACTCAATGTAAATGCACCTAATGAAGAAGATCAAAAATTTATGCAAGATATCTTTTTGAAGATCACAGATATGCAGGGGAATATACTAATAGGAGGGGATTTTAACCTTAATTTGGACTCAAAAATGGATAAAACTGGAAAAAATACTAACAGAAAGAACAAAGTAACCAAATTTATAATTAAATTGATGCAGGAAATGCAACGTTTGGATATATGGAGGAAACAACACCCAAAGGAAAAGGAATATTCATATTATTCAGGTAGACACAAAACATACTCAAGGATACACCTATTTCTGTTATCAGCCCACATTCAAGGAAGAGTTAGGAAAACTGAATATAAAGCAAAATTGTTATCGGATCACTCACCCCTGTTATTGGCAATAGAGCTGGAGGACATCCCACCGAGAATGTATAGATGGAGATTAAACTCCATGCTACTTAAAAAACAGGATTTTAGAGAATTCATTGAGCGACAAATTAAAATGTACTTTGAAATAAATACGGAATCAGTGAAAGATAAGTTTATACTATGGGACGCAATAAAAGCGATCATCAGAAGGCAGATAATAAGTTATGTAACTAAGATGAAGAAGGACTACAATTGGGAAATAGAACAGGTGGAAAGGGAAATAAATACAGAAAAAGAATTAGCAATAAAAGAAGATACAACTAAAAGAAGAGAATTGGCGGACAAAAAAATAAAATATGAAACACTACAAACATATAAGGTGGAGAAGAACATAATGAAGACAAAACAGAAGTATTATGAGCTAGGAAAAAAAAATGCACAAAATACTAGCGTGGCAGCTTAAGACAGAACAAACTAAAAGAACGGTATTGGCATCAAGGAAAAAGGACAAACAAATTACATATAACCCAATGGAGATCAACGAAAACTTCAGGGAATTCTATGAGCAACTACATAAAACTGAAAATGAAGGGAAAGAAGACAAAATAGATGAATTTTTAACTAAAATTGAACCACTGAAATTGCAAACAGAGGAGCAAAATAAATTAATAAAACCATTTGAAATAGAAGAAATACAGGAGATATTAAAAAAAAAAACTACTGAACAATAAAATGCCAGGAGAGGATGGACTCCCAATAGAATTCTATAAAACATTTAAACACTTATTAATTCCTCCTCTCCTGGAAGTAATGAACCAGATTGAAAAAACACAAAACATGCCAGATTCATGCAAAACAGCAATAATTACAGTAATAACACTAACATCCACTAACACCAGCATCGTATAGACCAATATCTCTACTTAACACAGATTATAAGATAATAGCTAAATTATTAGCAAATAGATTGACCAACTGTGAACCAAAAATAGTAAAACTAGATTAAACTGGATTTATTAAAAAAAGACAAACAACGGACAATATCTGTAAGAACATTAACTTAATCCATGCAGTACAAGGAAACAAAACTCCAACAGTGGTGATTGCTTTAGATGCAGAGAAAGCCTTTGACAGAGTAGAATGGAATTATGTATTCAAAGTACTACAAAAATTCAACCTACCAGAGAAATATATTAATTGGATTAAAGCATTATATGAGTGACCATTGGCAAAAGTGACAATAAATGGATATATATCAAACCAATTTAAATTAAGCAGATCAAAAAGACAAGGATGTCTACTATCTCCCTCACTGTTCGTGTTAGCTATAGAACCACTAGCAGAACTGATAAGAACAGAAAATAAAATAAGAGGGATAAAAATAAAAGAGAAGGAATATAAAATCAGTCTATTTGCAGATGATGTCATAATATACTTAACAGAACCAGAAATATCAATAAAAGAATTACATAAGAAATTGAAGGAATATGGAGAAGTATCGGGGTTCAAGATCAACACAAATAAAAGTGAAGCAATGCCAATGAATAATGCGGATTTCACAAAGTTTAAGAAAGAATCACCATTTAGATGGCAAACACAAGCAATTCGATACCTTGGTATACAACTAGATAATAATCTCGGCTATCTATACAAACTAAATTATCAGCCATTAATGAAAAAAATGACAAGACAAATTAGAGCACTGGAAAGACATACCACTAACACTGATAGGAAGGATAAACTGTATTAAAATGAACATCTTCCCAAGGATACAATACCTATTTCAATCATTACCTATTCACCTAACAGAGAAATTCTTCAAGGAGCTAAAGAAAATAATAAGGAAATCCTTATGGAAAGTGGGGGGGGGGGGAACAGAGGATAGCACTCAATAAATTAACAGAATGGTACAAACAAGGAGGCTTACAGCTACCAAACTTTAAGAATTACTACAGAGCAGCACAATTAAGATACCCATCAGATTTTTATCAAACAAGGGATAAACCAGATTGGACCAGATTAGAACTAGATAAAATAGGGGAGAAGATACCTGAAGATATGTATAAATGGGATGAAAAGTTAGTGCAACATAGGAATTCACCAATATTGCACCATCTGCTCAACATTTGGAAGAAGATTCATGTTGAAAGGAATAAAATAAATGATCAACTTCCAAAATTAATATTGACACAAAATCAACTAATCCCTTTCACAATAGATAACCTTTCCTTTAGAGAATGGGAGAGAAAAGGGATCAAAAGAATAGAAAGTGTTTTTCGGGAAATAAATTATCATCTTTTGAACAAATGAAAGACAAATATAATATAACACGATACAATGTTTGTATACCACCAACTGAAAACCTACTTGAAGGACAAATTGGGAAACAGTCTGAGGTTACCAGAAGGAAGCAATTTTGAATATGTGATTACAGACACAATGATAATTAAAAAAATTGTAATGAACATGTACATCAAACTGTAAGAAAAGGAGAATGAGGAAACAAGTTGTAAACCTAAACAAAAATGGGAACAAGATCTAAACATAAAGATAAAGAATTAAACAAGGGAAAAGCTATGCTCCAGAACTATGAGAAATACAATAAACATGAGGTTGCGCATGATACAATACAATTGGTTACACAGGCTATGCATCACACCCCAAAAGTTAAATAAATGGGACCCAACAGTATCAGACAAATGATTTTGCTGTAGGAAAGAAATGGGAACAACAATACATGCAAATTGGGCATGTGAGAAAGTGAAAAAAATTTGGGAAGGTCTAAACCAGGTATTAAATAAAATCACAAAAAGCAATATACCAAAAAACCCAGGGATGTTTCTTCTAAGTAATATAAGGAATAAAGAACTTGGACTCGAATTGGATGGAGCACAAAAAAGATTTATTATGATAGTCCTAGCTGTAGCAAAAAAATGTATTATGTCAACCTGGAAATTAGAAGACAACCTGAGAATACAGCAATGGTACATAGAAATGAATAAATGTATTCCATTAGAAAAAATAACATATAATTTAAGAAATAACATCACAATATTCGAACAAATATGGGAACCATGCATGAAACACAATAGAGAAATCCTACCACGGACCTCCACCACCTAAAATGACAGAAGAAGACAATGAAACTGACCCAATATGTAAAAGTAGAAGGCACAAATTCCGTGTTTATTTTTATTAAGTGACAACATTTTTGAACGGGTTTAATGTATCATATAGATTGAACTTTGAATAAATGGCGAGGGGGGTGAGGGAGGGAGGGAGGGAGGTAAATAGGGGAGAAAATGACACTATATATTCAAGAGAAAAATGTCTGCATGTATTTTGGTCAGTATGGTTCATAGTGTGAAAAATAATTAAAAAAAAAGAATAAACTTCAGAAGGTTGTTAATGTGACCTGCGACATCACAAGGCACCAGGCTTATCTTGATTGCGAGTATCTCCAAAAGGTGATACCTTAATAAAGAAGCCTCTATCCTCAAAGATCCCCCACCACCCAGGCCAAGCCCTATTCACTCTGCTACCATCAGAAAAAAGGTGCAAAAGCCTAAAGATGAGCACTGAATGGCACAAGGACAGCTCTTCCCCACTGCCATCAGATTCCCGAATAATCAATAAACCAAAGACACTGGCTTACTTTTGGTGCACTTTTTTTGAAAAATTAATTGTTGAAGTGGTTTATATGAATGTTTACACTTCGATGCTGCCACTAAACACCAAATTTTGTGGCTTGTTCATGACAATAAATTCTGATTCTGAAAAGGTCACATACAGTGCTTGATTCTACTCCCAGCACTTCTCTCAGAGTAGTCACATGACTTAGGTCAGCTGTTTGGCCACTGGCTGCAGATAATTGAGAGCACTTCTTTCAATGTCTTTTATTCCATTGATCTTATTATATGGTCGTACTGAAAACTTCAGCATATATTTAGTGTTTAAATCTCCAGAATTGAGCATCAGGGATTATTTTAATAGGACGAAAGAAACTGGTAACTCGCTGGGAATTTTTGAAAATCTGTAAGATAATGACATGTTTAGTGTTGTGGTTAGCATAACACTATAACAGAGTTAGCAATCCAAATTCAAATCCGGTGCTGTCTGTAAGGAGTTTGGATGTCCTTACCATACTTGAGGGTTTCCACCCACATTTCAACAGTGTACAGTTAAAGTAGGTTAATTGGTCATGTGAGTGCATTCAGGCACCACGAGCTCATGGGCCAGAAGGGCCTGTATCTCTAAATTACAATTAAAAGATATTTGAAACCTTGGGGTTTGAACATGATTTTCAAGCTAAAGAATTGTTAACATGATTTAAACATGCTTCAAACTGGCAACTGCAGGTTTAGGACTAATGTGTTGATCAGATACAAGTTTTGGAGCTGAAGGTGTGGTGTGCAAATTTCAAAATTACCCAATGTGGAAGAATGTCCTCAGGATCTAGAGCAACCATACTCAACAGGGTCCTCAAGTGACCCTGGGGGCCAGAGCATATTTTAGTAAAAGCATTGTCCTCATTTCACCTCACCTAACAAATATAGTCAGCAGATGGAGAGCATTCTGGCTGGTTGCATCACCATCTGGCATGGTGATGTCAACTATCAGGACAAGAAAAAACTCCAAAAGGTTGTTAACGCGACATCACAGGCCACCAGGCCTTTTTCCTCACCAAGATGTTCTTTGTGTATTTCCGGAGCATTTCCTTGCATAGTAACACTGGAATCACAAACCTATTCCCTTTGAAGACCATAATCTTTTGCAACTAAAAGTTCACTACATTCTACAGAGGACGTATTGCGAGCATCCTGTATTACTGCCTCACCGTCTGGTTTGGAAGCTGTACCTCCTCAGACTGCAAGACCCTGCAGAGGATAGTGAGGTCAGTAGAATCACTGGCGGCTCTCTTCCTACCAACAATGACATCTACAACACAAGATGCAGGTGAAAGACAACAAACATTGTGAAGGACTCCACACATCCCTCATGTAAACGGTTCTCCTTTCTGCTATCTATTAGGGGGTACTGCAGTACTTGTGGCATTACATCTATATTGGGCAACTGCTTTTCCCCCCAAGCCACCAGACTCCTGAAGTCCCAGAACATTTGTGGATAGGGTAACATGGACTGTTACTGGATAGTTTTACGGTAGCCTACTGGTGCATACAAGATCCCATATGGTAGCTGAAGAAAGTGGCATCTTCCTTGTGGAGTATTGAAATTGCATTGTCTCAGACTTGCCTCATCAAACTTCATCTGCCAAAACCCTGATATTGCCTTGAGCTTTGCTAAAATACTTGGCCCCTGCAAACTGGGACACGATTTCCTCCTGTGTCGGCATTTTAAAATGCTCTCTGTTGATGACTTTATTGGGTCCAATCATATACACAATGCTCCATTTTTCTTTTGCATGATGACCAGTGAGCTGACCCAACTTGTAGATTCTTCAATTTTCTGGATGATTTTTAATCATTCTATGTGTACTAGTTCTTGTTTAAGTTTGCCTCTCATGGAAATGGAAGTTTCCTGAATGCATGGACAACAGGAGCCACTGGCTCATCCATATGGATTGTGTGTATGCCAAGTACACATCCAAGCCCCTCAAAGGCAGCTGCGTACTCTTCCATCTTCTGTCTGTGAAGCCACTATGTAAACTCTTTTCACTAGGTCAAGCTCTTCACAGGCACTCAGATCAAATATTGGCTGCACTCTCCACCATCAGTAGCTGTGACTTAAGATGCTGTCATTTGTGTTTGAAGGCAAGCCCTTTTACTCAAACATTCTCTCCAGTGTAGTCTTAATTTCACAGGATTAATCTTGCTCTTTACAGTGAAGGTCTTGTAATTGTCCTCTGATAACAGATTCACCTGGGCTCCGGTGTCAAGCTTTAAGTGGAATTACTGTCTCATTCATTGTCACTGGAACAATCCATTTCATTTTGCTAGCAACAGCCGTCTGGAGTGAATCCACGAAGATCCACTTTATTCAATTCACTGTGTACATCTTTTTCTTGGTATCCCCTGCTTTGCAGCACTTTGCAAAATGATTCTTCTTCTCACATTTATAGGAGGACTTTCCATGGGCAAGACACATCTTTGGAATATGTCTCCCTCTGCACCTGCTGCTTGAGCCAACCTCTCTGCTTTGCTGTCACTCTGGGAAACTCCTGGTGCTCTGCTTATCTCTCTTTTTTGTTGCATGCTCTGTTGTATCTGTCCTGTGCAGCTCCTAAGCTTGTACTCGTGTGGTTTCTGCTGCCCTACACATATTCACAGTCTTTTCAAGAGTCAAATCTTTTTAATGCAAGTCCTTCTCCAATTTCCATTATCTGGGATTCCGCAAACTCTTTTGTCTTTAATGAGTGAATTTTTCAAATCTCCAAATTCACAGGACTTGCTCAGTGTGGGAAACTCGCTAATTATTAGTCAATGTGCATTCCTTGTTTATGGTTATAGGAGAAAAAGTTGAATCTCTCAAATGTGATGTATTTACTTGAAACAAAATACTCATATTTTGTCATTAGAGTTTCCAACATGAAAGCTATGTCATCAATTTGAAAACTGTTATAGATATCAAAGGCATCTTCACCTATCATGTGCAGAAAATAGATGGCTTCCATTTTCCATTGGCCTCCCCTATTTCACCAGCTTCTAAATAAATGTTGAATCACTGTTTGAAGTGTTTCCGATTATCAGCTAGATTACCGGTAAACTGTATCAGTGTGGGAGGACTCAACTTATCCATGCTTATGAACTATTGTCTTTTATGACTCACTCAGATACTTCTGATGCTAGTGTTAGGTTTGTTCTTTCATGAAGAAAGACTACGTGGGTTTAACACTTCACTTTATTTTTTCTTGAGCTGCTTCCACCAACTTCTAATCTGTCATATGTCACTTCCGGTTTCCTACCGACCACACAAATTGCATGCTAGGAAATGTAGTTCCGATTAACACTCAATAACACAGGGTCCAGGAAAGATCCACTGAGATAGTACCTCCCAAGAACTTAAATTTGCTCACCATCTCCACCTCTGATTTCCCCCTAAAGATCACTGGATTATATACCTCTGGTTTTGACTTCCTGAAATCAGCAATTAATTTTGGTGACATTGGTTGTTGTTGGGGCACCATTCAGTCAAGTTTTCAATCTCCCTCCTGCATACTGACTCATCACCTTTCTTTATATGAACCATACCCTGGTATAATTGGCAAATTTGTAGATAGAGTTATTGTTGTATGAGGCACACAGTTATTGGTGTAAAGTGAGTAGAGCAGGTGGCTAGGATTGCAGCCACATTTTCAATCTATCTCCTGTATGCTGGATCATCATTATCAAAAGAAAACAACCATTGTTATACATCTTGCAGCAGTGAGTTTATCTATCAAACATGTACATTTTATAATTAACAATGAGGGGAATTAACAAATAAAAAGTGGAGATGCTATTAATTTGAATACTTTGTATGTGGAACTTACATCTTTGGCATTGAATTTTAATCAAGGGGATTTGGTCTCCTGCATGTTGTGACTGGAATTCAGTTAAACCTCATTCCAAAATATAATTGACTAGCCCACAGATTGTGTGTGCCATCCAATGTTGAAAAACAACCAGTTATGTTCAATATGTTCACCACATCAATGCTACATTCACAAATTGGGAATATGCAAATGGTCGAGTCAACCTCATGTCTTTTGAGGCACTTTCTGAGCCATCCTCTGTTTTGCTCGTTGGGAAGTGTGTTTCCTCATGTTAAAGGAGCAGTGACAGGATACGAACACGCAGAAGGTGATATAATAAATACATTGCCATTACATAACAGAGTTGAGGTACTGCAGATTTTTCAATTGAAATGCTAACTACACAAAAGTAAAATCGGCCCTGACTGGATATTTCACCACCTCAGAATGTGAGACAGCTGTGATCCACTGCAAAAAGAAAGAAGCAAATAAAACAAGGAGTGTGGGGGGTAGGGCTCCAAAAGAGCAAATAAGAGTTCAGGTATTAGACAGAAGGTGGAGAGACAGGTGTAGGAAGAGATCATTGGGAGGGGACAATGGGTGAGAGCAATGTTCTCAACCTTTTTCTTTCCACTCACATACCACTAAGTATTCCCTATACTATAGGTGCTCTGTGTTTAGTATGGGATTGCTTAAGGTGGTATGTGGGTGGAAAGAAAATATTTGAAAACCACTGTTTTAAATCGTCCCTAATTCACTTGTTATGTGGCTATGGTTTCATAACCCCAAAGGAAATGAGCCAGTGACAATTTTTCTCAAGCAAAATATTTCAGTAACAATTGGGTCAAGAGCAGTGATTCTCAACCTTCCCTTCAAACTCACATCCCGCCTTAAGTAATCCCTTACTAATCACAGATTGCTGAAAGTTGTATGTAAGTGGAAAGAAAAAGGTGGAGAACCACTAGGTTAGAGAGAAAAGTAAGAGTGGGAGTAGGTAAAGAAGGGATGGAAACAGTGGAACTAGATAAAGGGAAGGGTTACCTCACATAAGAAAAATCTATGTTCAAGGTTCTTGAGTTTAAGGCTCCCCAAGAGGAATGAGATGTGCTTTTCCTTAATTTTACACACAGCTTTAGCCCGGCAATGGATGAGGCTGATGACATGTGGGAATGTTGAGGGGAATTTAAATGGTTGGCTCTAGGAAGTTCCAGCTTGAACCCACAGAGCACAGCTAGACTTATTCCTGTGAAAAGCAGATGGGATGGAGAGGGGGAAATGTGGAGAGTGGTGGATTTGCACTGAAGTTGCTGGAAGTGTGAGAGGATGATGTGAAGGCAGAAAGGAGAACCAAAGGGAGGCTGTGCTGGATCTATCTGGTGGGAGGTTGGATGAGTGTGGAAGTACGAGAAATGGAGGGATTATGGGTATGGGCTTAATCAATGACAGATGGGGGAATTCATCTTTATAAAAAGGATGACACCTGGGACGTCCTGAAGTGGAAGGCCTCACCCTTTTCAATATTAAAAAAAAAACAGTCCTACTGTTTTTGTGAATATGACTTTTGGGAGTATACAAAATTGTTGTGGCTGAGCTCAGAGCCAGGATCTTATTTAATGGCAGAGGAGCTACGAGAGGCTGTTTAGCCACTTCCTGCTTACTTTTCTAATCTTCACATTTGGATTAATAGAAGTCTAGCTATGTTACAAAGAACTGCAATCAAAATTTATGTTCACTACAAATTGGATTGTTAACTTTCTTTTCAGCCATCATTGGTCAAAGTAGAAGGTAATGTTATGATAAAGCTCACACAAACTCAGGAAGTCCTAATTGATGCAGATCTAAATAAGTAGTTTGGAATGATTATAAGGCTGAAATGTAAAAAAAAGTTCAACTATTGTTCTGTAGATGTTTAATAAAATATTGAACACTGCAGCACAGAAACAGTATCTTTGGCCCATCTAGTCTGCATCCACCTATTTTTTCTGCCAAATTAACTTTGTTGATTTTCTGTCAATCCATTAAAGTATTGACTCATCAATAGAACACAATACTACTAGCAGTAATCGAGATGATCAATGAACACTTCCCTCATTATAATCCTCAGGAAATAGTTATACAAATCTTGCATCATGAACGTGGTCTATGCTAATCCTGTAGTTATGAGGCACCTATGCAATTCTAATGGCCTTGATAAGCATCATAAAAGCACAAAATATTGGGAAATTATTGCATAAAACCATTAAATAACACTTGATTTCATCTACTATTCAAACAGAAAGACAATGGTTTCCAATAAAAATAATTGCAAAACCTGTAAAATACCTCCTTATTCTGACAGAATTATGACCTAAATCGTGTAGAAAATGTTTGTGAAGAAAGTGCCAAAATAGACTTCAGATGGAATAAAAAGTGATGTTTTTTTAAAAATGTAAAACCCAATATATTGCAATCAGAAACTGTGAAGAATGCGTTCTCACTGCACACATGATTTCACGTGAATGCAAAGCCTGGTGATTACTGGAATACTTGGGATGATATGTTTATCTATAATGATAAATTGCAATGATCATACATTGAATTATTTTCATGACTCAATAGTCAGAGGATGAGCAAAATGTCAATGCAATATGGTGTTTTCTACAATGCTAATATCTTGGTGGGGTTGGTGAGAAGTACTTGCAAATAAACAATGTTTGAAGGAGCACATCATTGCTTTTAAAAAGAAGGGATAAATTAAGCATGTTTATTTTATGAAGAAAAGTGAGATAACCTTTTTTTACTAGATTCAGTTGTTTGCTTGTTGAATACATAATCTCAGGCAGAATATTACTCAAATGTATAATGAAGACAGGAGTTGAGAAATTTTTAAAAAATAGTAGAAATGTGCTGTTAATCACACACAGTAAATACAGTTGCTGAAATCTGGAGCAACCAACAATCTGCTGGAAAAACTCAGAAGTTTGAGTAACATTTGTTCAGGGGAAAGGATTTGTGAACATTTTGGGTTAAGAACCTACATCAGGACTGAGAGTGGAGAGAGAAAGTAGCCAGTATAAAGCAGCAAAGATAAGGGCAAGTAGGGGAGAGGTGAATATTTTATATTTTCTGTAAGTAAGCTTTGCCATTAGCCCAGTGGTTCATAACCTTTTTCTTTCCACCCACATACCACCTTAAGTCATCCCTTACTAATCACAGAGCACCTATGGTATAGGGAATATTTAAAATGGTGTGAGAGTGGAAAGAAAAACGTTGAGAACCACTGTATTACCCAAGCTTCCCCATGTTGTAGCAAGTAAAATCATCTATCATACCAGATCAGATTTATTAATGACTGATTATGTTTATGATCCAAGTTCTACTCTCCCACATTAGCAGAAACAATCATAGTTTTAAAGGCCTTTCCTAGGTACCTTAATAATATTGGAAAAAAGAACACTGGCCTTTTACCCTTTATCACAATTTATATTAGCTCTTGATATAATGATATGTCTTGGAAATGATTTTGGGTCTGTGATAGTACAGATTTTATCACCAATGTGTATATGTACAGATGGTAGTGTAGGATGACTGTGATTGGCTGAGAGTGTAGCCATATCTACTGACAGGTCTTAAAGGGTTGCTCCTAGCCAGACCAGGTCATTCTGGACTGGTCGACGTACTTGTGATTATGCTCCAGTCTTTTAGTTAATAAAAGCCTTGGTTCTTTCGAAGTGCTCTACAGGGGCTTCTAAAAAATTATGCAACATTTTGAATAATTGCAATATATTGCCTCACAAAAGTTGTGTGACATGATTTATGGATTCTGACTGCAGAATTCTGACTCAATGCCTTGTTAGTATTTTTTTATTCTGCCTCATGGTGATCATTTTTTGGATGTCTATCATCAATTGCTTTATGAAATCACTTGCAGCCTTCTCAGCAAAATGATTAATTTCAAATGTCTGCATTATCAGAGAGTATGGGCATAAATAAGTGATGGCAATGTTCAAGAATGAGTTGCTATATTTTTGGTCTCTAAACAATATTAACAGACATTAGGATAAGGAAGAAAAGGGGTCAACATTCATGTCAAGGGGTGCCAGCTTTGCTAATGGCAGAACTTGGTCTGCCTTTTGGCAGACCAAAGGCAATTTCATGTAATGTTACATTACTGTTTTATTCCATGACAATAAATAATATCTGATCTGAATCATTATCCTATTACATGTTACAACAGGTAAGTGGCCGTTTTGCCTAATCCACTCTCTATTTCTCACCTTTTAATATACACGAGCTAAGAAGATGAAGTCATTGAAGTTCCAATTCCACTTGATATCCATAGATTTCTGTTGACAACATAGATGACAGATCTGGATCGGATCAGATCCCCAGTGATGCCCATTAGAAGAGCATAATGAGTTGCATGTTTTAGGGATGTGGGAAGAAACCAGGGTACATGGTCACAGATATAATAATAATATAATAGTTTATGGCATGGAAACAGGCCATAACGGCCCTTCAAGTCCACACTGGTTCACTCAAACGTCTACGCTAGATCCCCCCATCTATTCTCCACCCATAACCCTCCAACCCCCTCCTATCCATGTATATATCCAGCCTCCTCTTAAATGAAAGAATTGACTCTGCCTCAACTATTTCCTCCAGAAGATTATTCCATTCAGCCACCACTCTCTGAATGAAGAAGCATCCTTTAATGTTTCTCCTAAAATTTTGCCCCCTTACTAAAAATACAAACTCAACATGAACAGTGTGAGAACTCAGAATTGAACCTAGATGGCAGAAACTGTGAGGCAGCTGCTTAATGTTAACAAAACTAAGGAACTGTTTGTGCACTTCATGAAGAAAGCTCACCAGCAGCTATACTCCATATAAATATTTGAAGAGATATGGTAGGTCACCAAAGACTCTTGCAAATTTCTACAGGTGTACTGTGGAGAGCATTCTGACCGGTCAGAATCACTGTCTGGTACAGAGGTGCCAATGTACAGGACAAGACTACAGAATTGTGAACTCAGCCAGTGCCATCATGGGTACCAATTTTCACCCCATTAAGGACGTCTACAAGAGGTGATGTCTCAAGGAAGTAGTCTTGATAGTCAAGGACCCTCACCACCCAGGTTATACCCTCTTCTCATTGCTACCATCAGGAAGGAGGTACAGGAGCCTAACCTCATGGTTCAAAAACAGCTTCTTCCCTTCCACCATCAGATTTCTTAATGACAATGAACTATGACGCTACTGCAAAGCAATGAATTTTGTATCTCGTTCATGACAATAACATTCTGATTCTACTCGTCTCATTACTGTGCCGCCCAACATTTACCTGCACATAAAATGAATAAAAAAATAAAAAGTGTAGCTAGCATGCAAACTTACATGTCAATCACTCCTGTCGACTTAATAAGTGGCTATTTTTCACTCAAAAATGTGCTTTGTTATTTAAAACTAGATAACAATGAGATTAAATGATTGTTGCTGGAATTTACATGTTGTAAAAATACATGGACTCGTCTGGATGCTGTTCAGACCAAAATGTAAGGAAGGCAGCGCATTCATGAAACTAATGTTAATTTTCATTCACATAGCTTGCACTCATTTCATGGTTTTGTGCACAAGAGATGGAATGAAATCAACAGTGATTAATGAGCTCCCTTGCATCCAAATTAAAGGTCTATTTCAGAATTTGCATCTACAGGGACTGGCCAATATATGTGTAGCTGTGACAATTATATACAAATTAACACTTAACTACACCAGAAAATATTGAGTGGTGAATGAATTAATTTCTTGTATTCATTTGGCTTCATTCTCAATAGATCAGATATGACCTTAACTGACAGGACAATGGTAAGGCAGAAACAGATTCAAGGTCTTGTTGAGGAAGATACCCAAATATCTGTGAAGATATATTGTTGTAAATAGGGTTCAAGCAAAACTCTCCTCTAAAAATTAGGTCAAAACAGAATTGAACCAGGAGAGCATTGTTCAAATGTCTAATTCTATTGAGTCTTTTAATTAAAACACTGAATTCTTGCTATCCCTACATCTTGCAAAAAAAAAACCCAAAAATCACCAGGTTCAAAATGTAGTGCCACAAAAATACTACAATTGAATTAGTATTTTACATTTCATACAAAAATACAATCATACGAAGGATGCGTTTCCAAAGTTTCCAAATTGTGCTGTAGTGTGGAATGAAGAAAAGTGAGTTGGCAGTGAGCCTTCCTAAATTTTAGAGCACGGAATTCGACCCTTCAGCTTAACTCACCTATGCCACACAAATGATCTTCTCCAAATTTTCCTATCCATGCACCTCTCAATGTCTTTTAAATGTAATTGTACCTTCCTCAACCAGTTTGTTTCATACCTCTACTACCCTGGGCGGGGGGGGGGGGGGGGGGGAAAGAACATGAGCATTCACCTTTTCTACACCCCTCACAATTTAATAAACCTCCATAACCTCCCATCAGCTTCTCATGTCTCCTTATGACCCTTCACTTTGTCCTGACTCACTTAGAAAATTACCTCATACTCCAGGCTGCTGTTCATGGACATCAGCTTTGGCATTCAATGCAATCATTCCCCAGAGACAGATCGATAAGCTTTCCTCACGGGGACTCCACACTCCTCTGTGTAACTGTATTCTGGACTTCTTGACAAAGTCAGTCTGAGTTGGTAGCAGAACCTCAAGCCCCATCCCAGTGAGTGAACACTGGCACACCTCGAGGCTGTGGGCTCAGATTCAGTTCTAACAGAATCATCGAGTTTGTGGAGGCCTCATTGGCAACAATGATGAGTCAGCTTACAGAGAGGAAGTTGGAAGACTTGTTAAATGGTACGTGAACAACAACCAGAGTCTCAAAATGGACAAGACAAAAGGGATGATTTGTGGATTTCAGGAGGATGAAGGCCAATCATTCTGCACTTCACATCAACAGTTCCATCGTGGAGAGCACAAAGTACCTTGGTGTACATTTTGAGGACGACCTATCCTGGATCCACAATTTCTCATCATTAGTCAGGAAGATGCAGAAGTGTCTGAGGAGGGCCAGACTACATGATCCCATCTTGACCACATTTTACAAGAGCATAACTGAGACTGTCCTGTCTGGCTGCATCATTGTGTGGTAATGGTAGATGCAAAGCATTGAACCAGAAATAAAGAAGATCATCAAAATAGCCAAGAAGATGGCTTAAATAGCACTCAAAGAATTATGAGAGACCCTCTCCATGCAGCACACAGAATCTTTGACCCACTACTATCAAGAAGGAAATAAGGAGCATTAAAATCAGGACTGCCAGGCTGGCAAATTGCTTCTTCTGCAGGCTGTAAGATTAATAAGTAGTATCCTGTAAATGAATAAATCATCCCAAAATATTGATATATATTTATTTCAAATTATACCTTTATGAGCATATTTATTATGTACTGTGTATTGTGTACAAAAGTGAAAAAGTAACTCCACATGGTGGAATTTATAGTACATGTAATCACTTGATGATTAAAGGGGCCATTTGTCAAGGGATGCATCTTCCGACCAGGTTCCAGACAGAGAGGTCATGTGACCCTCCACACTCCCACCGGGTTCCAGACAGATGTCACATGACCCTCCATATTCCAGACTACATTTCACTGCACGAGAAAAAACACCACTCGCCAATCATAAAAAAGTAAAAACATTATTACAAAAATAAATTAATATATTGTTACAAAAAGTAAATATATTTGTAACATCTTCCTTCCTGGTGCTTATATAGATGCTTGGAGGCTAAGTTAGGTTTGTTTGCAATGAGTTTTCAATTATTTCCAATACAAATTCAGTTGTATTTAAATCCTTTATTTTTAACATGCAAAACGTGTAACATTCTTTTCTGATAGTCCATGTAGTAGATTCTTAATAACAAACTATAAAAATTAAAGAGGCCTAAATGATGTTCAAACGACATTGAGACAGTCAACAGAAATTCGCCCTCCTAACTCTCCCTCCTTCTGGTTTACTTCTGTCAACAGGTGCCAGCAAATCTCCTTTACAGTATGCACAGAACCCCTGTGCATGCTCCTTTGAGTGGTGCACTAGCCTTGGCTTCAATGGCTGTCCTACCGGGGCTGAGCGGAGCACACATGCTTCACCATTCTTTATCGCGTAGCTGTGGCCAAGCTGAGTGTGCATACATAACCACGCTCCATGGTGCATGCTTACTGCCGGACACCCCAGCCCTGGCTGACACCACCGCTGCTGGAGCTGAGCCAATTGAGCATGTGCTGGCATGCTCCGGCTCTGTAAACAGTGAACAGCAAAAGACAAAGAGCTACTCATGTGGTGGACTTCATAATACAGTAAGCTGAATTGTCCGGTCAGGTGATCAGTAGGTGATAAAAGGGGCCAATAGTCAGGTGGGTGAGCAGAGTCCAACTTTGATTGGCAGGTGATGCGACTTCTGACTAGGTTCCACACTACATATCACCCCTTGGAAGACACCCCACTCATCAATCATTAAAAAAACACAAGTAAAAGCATTGTTACAAAAAATAAATTAATACATTGTTACAAAAGGTAAATAGATTGTTACAGTGTAAGTGCCTGGTGAATAAACAGATAAGAACAGCAGAAAGGTGAAGGTATTGTTTAAAAAAATGACAACGGCCTACTAACTCCCCAGAGACTGAAAGGTCTTCCCACCCTGACAGTGCCATGATTATTGCTGGCAAATTTAATCACACCAACCTGAAAACAAGCATACCACTCCTCAACAATGTAATGAACTTCACCACCAGAGGAGAGAAAACCTTGGTTCTGGTGTACACCATCGTTCCTGGTGCTTAAAAGGCTGCACCTTTCCCCATCTTGGTTATTCAGATTACATACACTGGCAAACTAGGTCAGTTCGCAGGGAGATCAAGACATGGCCAGGTGTGGTGGGGGGGGGGGGTGGTGTGAGGGGGGAAACAGCAGTGCTACAGGCTGCTTTGAGACCATGGACTGGAGCTGTTTCAAGAACTTAACATGACCAATACCAGCAAATGCTTACACTCATACAAGCACACTACAACTGAGTCACATCAGACTTAACACTACTGATAATAGCAACTGTGTACAGACTTACAAGCTCTGACAACCGAGTCACATCAGACTTAACACTACTGGTACTAACTTATAGACTTATAATAACGAAGGATTGCAATACACTCCCCGCCATTCCCTGTCTCACATGGGCATAGCTCCAATACTATCTAACAGCCCTGATCCCTGTGCAGTACATACATTCCCAATGGCTCCTACAGCTTTGTCCACAGTTCGTAAGCTGCAGTGAAGCAGGGTTGGTTTCAGGGCCAAAAAGAAAGAGATACTCCACAAGATAGACTTTATTGAACAGAAAGCTGGATGGTCCAGCCCAGGTAATCACTAGGTGATTAAAAGAGCCAGTGGTCAGGTGTGCACCAAGCTCACACCAAGACACAAGAGCAACTTGTCCATGAACTACTCTTTGCAGACGATGCCGCTTTAGTTGCCAATTCAAAGCCAGCTCTTCTGCGCTTGACGTCCTGTTTTGCGGAAACTGCCAAAATGTTTGACCTGGAAGTCAGCCTGAAGAAAACTGAGGTCCTCCATCAGCCAGCTCCCCACCATGACTACCAGCCCCCCCTCATCTCCATCGGGCACACAAAACTCAAAACGGTCAACCAGTTTACCTATCTCGGCTGCACCATTTCATCGGATGCAAGGATCGACAACGAGATAGACAACAGACTAGCCAAGGCAAATAGCACCTTTGGAAGACTACACAAAAGAGTCTGGAGAAACAACCAACTGAAAAACCTCACAAAGATTAGCGTATACAGAGCCGTTATCATACCCACACTCCTGTTCGGCTCTGAATCATGGGTCCTCTACCGGCATCACCTACGGCTCCTAGAACGCTTCCACCACCGTTGTCTCCACTCCATCCTCAACATTCATTGGAGCGACTTCATCCCTAACATTGAAGTACTCGAGATGGCAGAGGCCGACAGCATCGAATCCACGCTGCTGAAAATCCAAATGCGCTGGGTAGGTCACGTCTCCAGAATGGAGGACCATCGCCTTCCCAAGATCGTGTTATATGGCGAGCTCTCCACTGGCCACCGTGACAGAGGTGCACCAAAGAAGAGGTACAAGGACTGCCTAAAGAAATCTCTTGGTGCCTGCCACATTGACCACCGCCAGTGGGCTGATATCGCCTCAAACCATGCATCTTGGCGCCTCACAGTTCGGCGGGCAGCAACCTCCTTTGAAGAAGACCGCAGAGCCCACCTCACTGACAAAAGACAAAGGAGGAAAAACCCAACACCCAACCCCAACCAACCAATTTTCCCTTGCAACCGCTGCAACCATGTCTGCCTGTCCCGCATCGGACTTGTCAGCCACAAATGAGCCTGCAGCTGATGTGGACATTACCCCTCCGTAAATCTTCGTCCGCAAAGCCAAGCCAAAGAAAGAAGAGGGAGAGGTCACGTGATCCTCCACAATCCATATTCCCACCAGGTTCCAGATGGAGAAGTCACATGGCTCTCCATAACTCACACTACAGAACTGGTGAGGATTTATCTGAAGTAATTTGTGCAATTCT
This sequence comes from Narcine bancroftii, assembly GCF_036971445.1. NCBI lineage: Eukaryota > Metazoa > Chordata > Chondrichthyes > Torpediniformes > Narcinidae > Narcine > Narcine bancroftii. Next base: position 93,736,018 of record NC_091475.1, read on the forward strand.
GGTATCCATACTTGAGAAATGGATCTTGAATTCAGTTAGTAATCTGAGAGTCATTGTTCATGAAAGATTTTTGCCTTTGACAGTCACTATTTTGTTTTCTGTTTGGTGTGCATTTGGGAGATACGATTTGGTTCAGCTGGCTTGAAAACATTAAATATGATTAACAAAATAATACATTTGAGACCTTGCCTTTCATTAAGAGGTAGTATATTGACAATGAGAAAAATTGTTCTCAAAGTATGCATTTCAGACAAGTCTCAAGGGCAACACTTCCAAATGATATGAAGCAGCAGAGGGAAGCCTAACATAAGTGTGATTAAGAAAGGTAGAAAAATAAGAAAAAGAAAAGATAGCCACTCCTTCATCCTGTCAACAGGAGAGGCAGTGGCCATGAGGGGAGAACGAGAGGAACGGTTATGGTGGCAGAGACCACTGTGATCAGCGAGCGATGCGCGACTTGGCTGAGTACTTACAGCAACCATAGGCTACTTTTACTAGGACTGACTGATGCATGATCTGATGTTTGCACCAGATTCCCATCACTCATCAATGACTGTACATCTCCCGGAATAGAAGGAAGCTGTGATGAAGGAATTTGATTTATCTCTTTTGTTAAAATGCTGGAAACTAATTTGACCATTGCCATGATTAATCTGGTTACTTAGCTTTCATCATGTTTTCTGTGAATTTTAAATCCAAAATGTTGCCGGAGAGTAGTAATTTTTTTTTTAATGATGCCTGGATATCATGTAAAATCAAGCTTTCCACTCTTTCACTTGACAATAAAATAAACCAATTTAAATGAAATAACCTTGATTTCAACATTCAACTCTTAGACACAGACAAGAGAATAATGTTGCATAATTCAATTGTATTTCTTGGTGCAAACAACATCAATAATGAAAACAAACATCATTAGTGTGATGGGAGTTCCTGGATACAATTTTACTAGAAGCCTATTGAGTCTGAAGGAACACAGAAATAAAAAAAATGGTGGATTTTTTGAAGAATCATTTTAGTTCAATGACAAGCAGGATTATGCCTAGATTGAACAAAACAACAGCTGAGTTTAGAATTTAACCGATTGCAGGAGTGTCATTATAGCCATTTGCTCTCTCAGATTCTAATGTATACCCTTAATGATCAGTGAATTCAAAGGCGGTTGTTATCAGATCTGAATCTGACCTTTGCAAATGCATTGAAAATTGTCTAAGTGCAAGTAAACATATTCTGGATTTACAAGTGAGATGGACTGTTCCATAGAATAGTATGCAAAGGGTACACACTGTTCTGTACTAAACATCACTTTCAAAGGTTAAACATAGGCTGTCAATCCTGTGGGTCATTCTGCACAGTAATGAATGCAAAGGAAGAATCACATACGTAGTTTAAAAGGTCACATGGCCAGGAATATGCAAAAAAAAGTTGTTCAAACAAAATAAATACAAGAAACCAAAGGAAAGGGTTCAATGTTTCCATTGCCTCAGCATGGAGAAGATAAAACTAAAGACTGTAAGGCAGAGGAAGGGTTCACAGTGTTTAAGGTAAAGGCGGCTGACCTAACATAAGCAAAAACATTGACTATTGTAATGACAAAAATGCAATATTTGAGTTTGATGCTAGGTGTGGGATTAAACTAATGACCCAGACTAAATATGCAATCAATGATGAGAAATCTATGCACCTACACTTAAAAAGATATAGCTATATCTGAAAGCATATATAGATGGAAACTTCAAATAGTTGGAGTTGCCAACTTGGAGTGAAATGACAAGGATAGGTTAAAGCATTACCTCTATTAGTTGTTGAAAGACCCTGACCAAACCTAGTAGGAAGAGACTAGCTGAAAGTAATTCTCAGATTGGAGAAAGATACATCATGTTAAAAAGGATGAGGGTAGAACATTAAACGAGATGGTATAAAGGCAGGAAGAACATTTTAAAGATGACTTGGGCATATTGAAAGTCAATCAAGCAAAATTCATGGTCATTTCATTGCATCACCCAATATTTTCAAGCCAAAATCGATAAGCAAAATCAGAAGCTGAAATTGACGGACTTCTCCGAGAGAATGTAATTGAACTGGCTAAATCATACCAGTGTTTAAGCATGCTGGCTTCTTCAGGATTTGTACTGGCCGTGGTGGGGGAAGGAGAAAGAGGAGAAGCAGGAGAAGGAAGACCAGCAATATGTAGAAAAATGGAAATTCAAAGAAGCTACAGTATAGACAATCTCATTCCTACTTATTTGTAATCTGATCCAATCATCAATGACCAATATCCCAACTTCTTTCATTCAAACTTGCTTTCCTTCCCAAAACTAGTCACACAAACAGAAACTATTGGAATATTAATGCTGCTATCTAAATTTATAAATACAAACATAAAATAGGGCGTATAAAATATACATTTTATTTATAATAAAATAACATAGTATCAATATAATGTGTTTAATTAAAATCTGGAGTACCTTGGATGAAATGATATGATTTATGTGTAATGTATCTTTTTGAATTTTAACATACAGTATATCCATATGCACTCTGTATGTCTGGATGTGAAATTTCAATGTTAATAAAAATATTGAAAAGAAAAGAAATAGACATACACACTTGTGTATTTACTTAACCGTTGCCTTCTCAGCTTCTTTGACTATCTCATTGTTTGTGGCTGGTTTCACCATAGGTGGAAATTTACCAACTTCCAATTGAACAATGAAATCCGGAACCAGCTGAAAGCCAGATCACAGGCATTTAAGTCCGGAGATCCAGATTATAGAAGGAGCAGGTATGACCTGCAGAAATCTATCTCCTAGGCAAAATGGAGATTCTGGATAAAAATGGAAACAACAAGGGACACCCGACAGCTGTGGCAAGGCCTACATGCCAATAACCTGCTACAAAACCAAATCTGGTGAAGTTGCAGACAGCAAAGCTTTGCTCCTGGAGGAACTCAATGCCTTCTAGGCCTGATTTGACAACAGTAATGGCGAAAACTACACATCTGCACCCCCACATCCCCTGATAATCCCATCCTGTTCGTGTCTGAGGATGATGTGCATGCTGCCTTCAGGAGAGTGAATCCATGGAAATTATCCAGCCAGGACAGAGTACCTGGCTGAGTATTAAAAATCTATGCTGACCAACTCACTGATATCTTTAATATCTCAATTCCAGCAGGGTGTGGTAACCACCTGTTTCAAACAGGCATCAATTATACTGGTGCCCAGGAAGAGTGTAGTAATTTTCCTGAATGACTATCAACCTGTAGCCCTTACATCAACAGTGATGAAGTGTTTTGAAAGGTTGGTGTTGAAGCTTATTCTCTCCTGTCTGAGCAGCAACATGGATACATTCCAGTTCGCCTATCGTAGTAGCTGATCTGTAGTGGATGCGATCTCACTGGATCCACACAAAGCCCTGATACATCTGAACAGTAAAGATGCATTAATCAGGATGCTCTTTATTGATTATAGTTCAGCATTTAACACCATCATCCCTTCAAAACAGATCAGCAAACTCCAAGACCTGGGATTCATCACCCCATTGTGTAATTAGATCATGGATTTCCTCACCTCTAGACCCCTATCAGTGAGGATTGGTAAGAACATCTCCTCCACAATCTCCATCAGTACCAGAGCACCACAGGGCTGTGCTCATATTCCCCTAATCTATTCACTTTACACCTAAGATTGTGTGGCTCAGAACTGCAATAACACCATTTACAAATTTGCCAAGGATACCATGGCAGTGGGTTGTATGAGTTAGCATTTGGGAGGGAGATTGAAAACTTTGTGCACCAACAACCTTGCACTCACTGTCACCATACTAAGAAGTTGATTGTTGACTTCAGGAAGGGAAAGCCAGGTGTATACAATTCAGTGGTCATTAGGGGATCAGAGGTGAAGAGGGTGATCAAATTTGTTTTTGGGAGTCACTATTTCAGATAGTGGACCCAACACCCTAATGAAGTAGTGAGAAAAGCACATCAGTTTTCAGAAGTTTGGTATGACACCAGAAACCCTGGCAAATTTCTATAGATGTGTGATGAAAAATGTGCTGACCTGCTGCATCATGGTCTGGTATGGGAACACTAATGCCCCCAAGCATAAAGCCCTCCCAAAGGTAGTGGACACAATCCAGGACATCACAAACCAAACCTTGCCCACTATCGAGAACATCTGTAGGGAACACTGCATTGGAGAGCAGCAGTAACCATCAAGGATTCACACCACCCAGAACACACTCTGTTCTTGCTGTTGCCATTGCATCCCCAGATTCCAGCAGCATAGCTTCTACCCCTCTACCTTCAGACTCTTCAATGACAAGCTCAATTAGGGACTCATTTAAGGACTCTTGTGCATTTTGTTCTTTCTCTATTGCACAATCAGCTTGTTTACATTTGTTATCTGTTTCTATTTCTTTATTTGTTTACATGTATATGCTGTTATTTTTTTTGCACTACCAATAAGTGGTAATTCTGCCTTGCCCACAGGAGAAAAGAATTGCAGGGATTTATCTCATGTCATGTATGGATTCTGATAATATATCTGAAATCTGAAAAATAACTGCAGGTTGACCTGATCATCTCTGTACAGAGAGAATGTTGCTTCCACTCATTCTATAGTGTACTGGAGGTGGACATGGGATATCTTTTCTTCTATCATTCCTCCCTTTCTTCTGCCTCTTTCTTTAATACCTTTGGTGCGTTGTATGAAAATCTTGCCAGATGCTCTCTCACCCGTTTAGTCCTGGCCTATATACCCTTTATAAAAAGCCATCACAACACAAATTTCTTTGAGAGGAGAAGACTGGAATCAAGTCTTGAATTTGGCTGCCGTGTAATGGGAATATCCTGGATAACAAAAATATATGTGGAAATCATGTAAAAGAAAAATCAGCAACAAATTACAAACACTGTCTGCAGTGAAATGGACAATCACAATTTAATGTTGTACTGCAATTTCCAAATCCACTTTTGTGGGTTATTCACATGGGGTCATAAAGCATATCATGTCTGTACAATCCAATTCTTTTCACTTCACTGTCCTTTTCCCAGAGGCAGGCATTTTCCTTTTGAATATTTTCCAATTGCCTTTTGTAAATAATCTCTGAAGCTCCATCTGCCTCCCAGCACATTCCGGATCATAACAACATGCTGGAAGAATATTCTCATCTTCCCTGATTTCATTTTTTTCTTTTTTTCATCAATGACCCCTCCATGGACTTGTTAGTCCTTTTTAATCTATCACAACCCTCACAATTGTGATCATCTATTAAATCTCCCTCTTGAGCTCTTCTGCTGTTTAATTGTAGCTTCAACAGCATTTCAGTAGCTAATTCTGGATTTTTCTAAGAAGATTGCCTCTAAACCTTTCTAAACCTTTGAAATTCTTCCCAAAATATGGTTCCTATGTTTGAAAAAAGCAAGTGCCATGAGAACTGTGTATTTATATCTCTGACATCAGTTCCCATCATTCAGAGATACACAGATTAATTCATGCATTTTATTCACTGATAATTTAATCTGTGAGTCAAACTCACAGGTTTAAATATTGTCTCACCTTCCACCATCAAACGTAATGCTGATGAAGTGAAAGCCTTCTAACATGGATGATCTGAATATTAGTGATATGCTTGCAGTATATCAAAAAGAACAGTGTGTTCTGCCAAGTTTTGGAATTCTATTCATTTCTTAATCAGCTTCACTAAACATAGACTGATTAATCATTCAACTTGATATCCTGAGCATCCTGCAGATGACAAAGCAATTGCCTTGATTGAAAAAGCTTCATATCAAAGTAATTTGTGCTGTGTATCTGCGTCACAGCAATCTATGCCATAGAGGTACAGAACAATATATTACTGGGATGGAAATTGCATTTCAAATGTTTAATAGCATTAAAATAGAACTGTGGGTTTTGTCAGAGTCACATAAAAATTGGGATATTCATTTGTGAACTTTTTATAGCTCAGTCGTTTCCATGTGCAACATAACTTGGAGTCGTCAGTGTTAGGTTCAGATAGGCCATCACTGCTGATGAACTGCATGTTCTTGCAGATACTGACATTTAACAGGCAAATATGATCTCTGTAGCTAGCTCTTTGGGGATGTAGCACGAGATAAGAACACTTCTCCAGATATAGAGGAGTAAGCCACTAAAGAAATGGATATTGCATGGACCTGGTGGAACAGGTTAGGAGAGAAAGGTCAGGGGGAAACTTGCGAACAGCATTGCTAATAGTAGTTCTCAGAGAAGTAGATGTTCACCCTTGAAAACCTACGAACTTTGCAAGCATAGGCAGATGCTCCTGGTCAGAGGCTGCCAGAGTGTAAGGATATAAATGCAATCAATACGTTCCTGGAGTTTTGAGAAGCCTGTAATTCAGGCAAATGCCCATGCTTGCTCTATCTGCTTCCATGAGCGCAGAGTTTTAGTGACCTCCCTACTTCAATAATGAGGAGCAAATTCAGATATATGTTAATGATAAGCAGCATCAGCGGCTTGAAGTGTTTCTGAAGCAAGGAAACTGCAACTGATCTTAATCTGATCTCTGAAGGAAAACAGTCATGAACACAGAACATAAGAAATAGAAATGGGGCAGGACATTCACACATTTGCGCCTGTTCTGTCTTTCTTTAAGAACGTGGCTGATTCTATTGGCTTGGGAATTCCAAAGATTCACTTCTCTCTTGATAGAGAAGTTCTGAATGACTTTATTTTGATTTCATTGTACTTTGTCCCAGAGTCCCATTTGGGGAAATAATCTCAAATTCACCTTGTCAAGCCCCATGAGAGTTTTGATGCGATCAATTCACATATGTATGTCTCACTGTGGAAAATAGAGGCCAATCTGCTAAATATCAAAGGAATAATTTCAGGAATCAAACTGGAAAACCTTTTTATTTCATGTCTATTCTTCCTTTGGTAAAGAGACTAGACATGAACAGATTCACTGAGATCTTGAATAATTTCAGTTGGGCATATTTACATTCTAGTTGGTTGTTCTACCTGCATGCTAACTTTGTGAGTCATGTAATAAGATGCTAGGGTCCATCTGAACATTATGCCTTTCATTACTCAGCATTAAAAAAAAACTGCTGTTATTTTTTCACCAAGATAGATGTGTTCATGTTTTTCAATATTATCTTCCATCTGCTATATGCCCATTCACAGGCCTGTCTCGATCTCCCTGGTATCTTTTCTGCATTGTCCTCAGGACTCATGGTACTAACTTGTTTTCCATTGTACGCTGCCCTTAATTTACTGATCCAAATCAGGTTGTAAACAACTGGGTCCTCAACATTCGTTGATGAAGCACTGCATGTTATACCCTCCAAGCCAAGTCTAGTCTCCTATTTCTTATTATTATTTTATGTTCATTAGTCAATTACCATCGCCTTCCCAAGATCGTGTTATATGGCGAGCTCTCCACTGGCCACCGTGACAGAGGTGCACCAAAGAAAAGGTACAAGGACTGCCTAAAGAAATCTCTTGGTGCCTGCCACATTGACCACTGCCAGTGGGCTGATAACACCTCAAACCGTGCATCTTGGCGCCTCACAGTTTGGCGGGCAGCAACCTCCTTTGAAGAAGACCGCAGAGCCCACCTCACTGACAAAAGGCAAAGGAGGAAAAACCCAACACCCAACCGCAACCAACCAATTTTCCCCTGCAACCGCTGCAACCGTGTCTGCCTGTCCCGCATCGGACTTGTCAGCCACAAACGAGCCTGCAGCTGTCCATAAATCTTCGTCCGCGAAGCCAAGCCAAAGAAAAAGAAAAAGTCAATTTTCAGTACATGTCAACATATTTCCCTCAGCCTAATGTGTTTTTTTTTATAAAAAGACATTTTTTCCCTTTCAATATTTTCATTAGTTTCATCGTATAAATGTTAAGTACATGAGAATAAAATAGAATGATATTGTAATCTATGTTACATTAAAAAGTGGAAACAAATTAAACTACTCTTCTCCTTTTCTAACCCCACCCTTCAGAGGTTATTGGCTTAACATGGACAGACCACTACTGATAATAAAAAAAAGATAAATAATGGGGTTATAAACCAGAAAAAAGTTAATCTTACAAATTTTGAAAATAATTGAGAAAATAACCTGTTATGTCTCTTGAGTTTCTTGGGAGGTTTCTTAAATAACTTAGATGCAAGATTCAAATAACAGAAAAGACTTTACTTACTGATGCCTTCTACCATCTCAGGAAACTGTTCACACCATCATATACATATGCATATGCCCCACAGTGGTGTACTACACTTACTACAATGGGAAGGGTGTATTTTTATGTGGTTACAAAATAGTTCATATTATCCTGACCATATAACATCCTTCCTTCTCAAGATAAAGAAAAAAAAGTGTTTATCACTTTCGTTCCAGTGCAACTTAAGTTACTGAACTTGTACACTAATTTATTTACACAACTATTTTTAAATAGTCCTTATCAATATCACACTGGCAGGAGTACATTGCTTTGCCATTTTGTGGATTTGGCTGCGACCGTTGGGCTCTGTGTTGCTGGTACACATGTAGGTGATGTAGCTTGTTGTGCTTCACCTTACAACTGCTGTATTGATGTTTCAGTATTAGCGGTTGTGGTCTCTTCACTTGATACCTCACTTGATATTGGTGTTGCAGCTTTCTGCTTCATCACATCTTGTGTCAGCCAGATGTGAATTCTGTTCCTCCTCAGCTGATTGCCAGAGTCGGTCTTGACAATATATGATCTTGGTGCCTCAGCTTCTCTGATGACCTTTGCTGGGGTCCATGTTTTCAACATTGGCTCTTGAATATGCACACGCTGCCCTCTGAAGAGTTCTGGCAATGCTTGTAATAATGCTGGCATCCTTCTTCTTGTGTGTCAGGCAGTCTTCTTCTGATTTCCTCCTATTGTTAGTGCTTTTGAGGAAAAAGCTAGTGGGTTTCCTTCTATCAATGCTGCACCAAGGCCTCTACTTGCTGAGTGAGAACTTCTTCTCTTTCATAGTATCTCAACCCTACTTCTCTGCATATTATTTCTTTGAGCTGGTCAAAACTTCTCTGATGCAAAGATGACCACTGAAGTTCCACAGCAACTCTCTGATGTTTGCTGTGCAGTCTGACACATGTGGTATAAAGGAATTCATGTATTGAGTTCCAACCCAAGGAGACTTCTAAGTTTATTTTTGTCCTTTGGGTGCTCTACCTCGACAATGACCTTAACCTTGTCTGGCCTAGTACACCTTGTCGGGATAGTACACCTTTCTGAAGAAATTGAATTTCTTCTCTTTTATAATGCATTTGTCTGCATTAAGTTTAATTCCAGCTCTTCTTTTTCTCTCCATGGCCGCATAAATGAAGATCATAAGCTTTTCCATCTCTGCCAAAAACCTGGATGGGATGCCAACAGCACCTTTACACCCTCTGTTGGTCTCATCAGTCTTCTGTTAGAATGCATCCTGGCTCATCTTTAGGCCAAAAGATAGTCATAGGAACTTGTAATGACAAAATAGAGTATTGAACATTGTTCGTAGTGTTGATTCCTCATCTAGTTACACATTCCAGTATCCATTCTTAGTATCTAGCTTGCTGAAGATTTTGGATACTCTTAGTTCTGCTGTGATGTTTTCTAGTGTTGGTGTTGGGTAGTAGCCCCATGTTATTGCTTGATTTAAGTCTTTAGGGTCCAGACACATTTTCAAACATCCATTTAGTTTTTATTTGACCTCTATGGAATTTACCTAGTCAGTTAGCTCAGTCACTTTGGGTATGACTTGCATTCTTTCCATGACCTTTAGTTCTTGCTCTTGCTTAAGATCTAGTAGTACTTTCCTTAGAGCATGGACTACTGATTTGCAGTTTAGATCTATGGCGATGTGATAGTCAAAGTCTCCAAAGCATCCAACAGAATCATTAAAGCATTCATGGCACATGCTTGTGAGCTCAACCTTGTTTGTGACTGGAGATCGGTTCTCCAATGGAGTGTCTCTGTTGATCCTTTTCGATATCTTCTTCCTCTGGATCTCATAATTGACAGAAATCAATTGCAACTCCCAGCAGCTATCCAGACCTAGAATTGCTTGTCCTTCTACCACATAGAACGTACAGAGGATGTTCTTTCCCTTATGGCAGCCATTGATCTTAGCTCTCCCTAATTGCTTGATCATGGGTCCAACTTAGGCCATTAATATGACATTTGCTTTTTCCAATGCACCATCTTTTGGATACCCTTTTATTATGTTCTCTGGGAACATCTGGCAGTAGAGTCTGAGTGGAAGGACATTGGTTTGTGATCCATTTTCCAGCTTTACCTTTGGGTTAAATATCGTAGGCATGTTCTGGATTGTCTTCTGTATTTGGATCCTTATGTGCAACTCGCTTCCTCCTTTCATCTCACCCGACATCACATGAAGGTGCATGGATTCCATGTCCAGTATCTGGGTGATGAAATCCTCATTGTTCTTTCCTTTTATCGGAGATGGATTTTACTGCTTTAGACCCTATGTCCCTTCTTTCTATTGATTTAATGTCATAATATGTCAGAGCAACCCCTCCACCTCTACGCTCCTGCCTATCTTTCCTATAGACTGTGTATCCTCAGATATTGAGCTCCCAGTTGCCTGCCTCATTGAACCATGTTTCAGTAACAGCCTTAATATCATACCTTTTTAGTTGAATCTGAGCAACCAGGTCACCTACTTTGTTTCTAATGCTACATGCATTTAATTATAGTGCCCATAAGAGGTTGAAAATGTTTGGAAAAACTCCAGCCAGTTGGTTTTCTTTGGTTGGTCTGGGCCAGATGCTTTCTGAGGTTTAATTTTCACAGCAGAATCAGAAATAGGCAAAATCAGGCAAATTGTTCTATATTGCTATTTTTTCTCTCTCCTGTCTTCCTTGAACAATGAGTTAATATTTGCTGCCTTCCATTCCATGGGAACTTTTCTAAAATTTATGGGATTTTGGTAGATGATGTCCACTATCACCTCTTCCAATAGATGCAAGTTGGAAGCGGGGTGGCAGGGTGGGGTGGGGGTGGGGGGGGGCGCGATGGAATGGCATGGGATTTATCAGCTCTGTCCTAATAATATTTTAGGTCACAGCACATTGAGAGATAATAGCTAAATGTTATGGGAGGTGACAACCAGCAAGGAAAAAGAAGGTTGGCCTTTTAAATATTTCCATTTAGTGGAATGGAGTTAGTATAAATAAGGACAGTCATTTTTCAGATCAATTAAGTTAAGAATTTCATTCCTGGTAATTTTTTATGGGAATTACCTTAACTGGAAATCAGAGTCCACTTATTATTTCGTACATTCATTGGATGCTGAATGTAATAATAATGGATGATAAAATGAGTTATGAACAAAGGAAATATAAAGAAGTAATTGAACAAAATTACTGAGATTATTTTCACTTTGATTCATGTGAGAAAGTTGCACTGGCACAATTTCTAATATCAACTACGTACAAATGACTGGTTTATGATGCATCAGAAGATGGTTAGAGCCTCAAAAAACATCTCACTCTATGGCAGCCACAGAGCAATTGCAGAAAAGGATCCATGATGGTAAGGGAAAGTAGAAGTGAGGGAGGAAAATGCACTTTCAATTTGCTGGAAACTCCCACTGTAATGACCTATATGTGGTGCTACCACTATGTGTATAGATGTATATATGGGATGGCCTGCCCCCTGAACCTGTGACTTCTCACTCCCAGATATCCCCATAAAGGCTGTGTTACAAGCCCAAGGGACCCAAAAACCCAGCAGCAATATATATTCACCACAAATAGTTACTTTAACAAAAATTGTTTTTAATTATCATTAAACATGAAAACAGAATCAAACTTATCTCTATTAACCTAACTAACCCAAATTAACCCCCTTCTAATTCTAAGCGCACTTGTATGATGTGTGTGTAAATTTAAGAAAAGTTCTTTGGTTCGCAGTTCAATCTCACTTCTCATTCTTCCAAGTTCACTGGTTGCAGGCAATTCTTATACTGTGTACAGAATTTAACATTATAAAGTTCACCAGGATTTGGTGCTCAAAAGGTAAATGTTTACCACTCAGGAAGGTTCTTTGGAGGTTTGCAAAGAGAGAGATTTGTTGTTCCAGGATTTCCACAACTGAGGTACCACCATTAGTCACCTCAATGCCTTGCTGATGAAACTTGCCTCATCAGGGTTCTCCAGATGATAACCTCTTTCTTTCAGGCTATCACAGAGTTCCTTTCTGTTATGCTTATTCCAAGAGAAACATCAGACAGATAGCACTTCTAGCCATCCACCATTCTGGAGCTTCTGTTTCAGTTTCAACAAGCTTTATCTGCTTGTTTCAGCTGTGACTCTCTCTCCATCTCAGATTCCTATTGCCAGCCACATGTTCTTCTCTCTCTCTCTCTCTCACTTGCCAAAAAAAACCCTCCTTCTCCAGAAAACAATAGGAGTTAGTCTTCTGCTCCCATCTATTGTTTTTAGGTAACAAGAACCTAGGAGTGACCTTTGAGTGAGGTCTTTGCAGAAAGGTTAGAAGTCTTATAAAAATGTTCAACACAGATGACCTGTCTCCAGTCCATTTATTTTATGACATTATTTCAATTGACACCTACTTGAGGAATGTGCATAGCATTCTCCATAGTTTCTGTGAAGTTCACTGAATATGAATTCTTCAGTATTTCAAATAAGATCTGTTTTAAAATACATGTATATATGTAACCTACTCTAACTTTACCAATTATCTCCCAAATATATATTCCATTACAGCTGTTATACTAAAACCCCTTCCTTAGTACCTACCTTGGAATCAGGCTAGCAACATGCAAGCTGTGGTGACACTTTAAGGTGATTAAAGCCTATTAATCACGATCCTCTGTCGGATTGTGGTTGATTGGTAGTACAATTTAATCACATTCATTTTAGACCATGGGCAAGGTAATACAGGTGGATAGATTAGTCACCGACCACAAGGATCTGGAGGCCTCGACTAAATTCAACCAGTGGGTGCACTGCCTCAACACATTCATGAGGCACAAGGATGTGCGGAGCAAAGAAGACAAGATGGAAGTACTCTTTGCTCTGATCAGCCACTGAATTTTCCAAGCAATAAGACACTTTGCTACTTACTCTGAAGTGATGGAGTTCCTGCAGAAGCAGTACCGGGCCCCGATGAACTTCATATATGCACGATTCCTCCTAGGCAGCTGAAAACAAGTGCCTGGTGAGTCAATCGATGAATACATGTGGGCAATGATGAACATTGAGGTAAACCGCCACCCTACAAACTGTCTGATACTGGAAGCACTGAGAGCTTCATCCACCCTGGTATTGTTCAGCATGTACAGTATTCCCTCGTTGTAACCCCGATGCAATGTAAAATTCTACTTGGCCGAGATCAGTGGCTTCTGCTCAGTGATGTTGACAGTGCGGGGCACAGAGTACAGGAACTTGAAACTCCTGATCATGATGCATCTCTGTGCATCGGTCATACTGGGACTGGACTTTCAGTGCCAGCTATAGAACATGCGCATGCAGTTCAACAGCCCCCACCCACCCCTCATGGTCTGCAACACAAACTGGCCGATCCCCTGACCATGACATCAATCTGACCTACAATCAAAAGAAGTGAGTCTTTAGCACTTCAAGGCTAGCCATCCTGAGCTGTGTGGTGGAGAATGGCATCATTGGCCAGACCGAAACCTCATGCACCCCCTGTTGGAAGTCCCCAGATCCTCAAGGCCCTGAAAAGATGTTTGGCACTCTTCTCCTACTATGCCCAGTGTGTCCCCAATTATGGGGACAAACCCTGCCCTGGTGAAATTGGACACTTTTCCCCTGTTGGCAGAAGCCCAAATGGCATTCAAACACATCAAGGATAACATTGCCAAGGCGGCGATGCACGCTGTAGATGAATCCATCCCCTTCCAGGTGGAGAGTGATGCATCTGACATTGCCCTGGCCACCACAATCAACCAGGTGGGCATGCCCGTGGCACTTTTTTCCAGAACCCTCCAAGGCCCTGAGCTCTGGCACACCACCATCGTGAAAGAGGCCCAAGCTATAGTGGAAGCTGTGTGCTATTGGAGGCACTAACTGGCCGGAAATCCGTTCACCCTGCTGACTGACCAATGTGCAGTCGCTTTTACATTTAACAACAAACAACGGGGACAAATCAAGAACAAGATCCTGAGGTGGAGAATTGAACTATCCACCTACAACTATGAGATTCTGTACCGACCTGGGAAGCTCAACGAGCCTGCCGATGCTCTGTCCTGAGGACATGTGCCAACGTGCAGCTGGATTGTCCCCAAGTCCTCCATAACAACCTCTGCCACCCTGAGTCACCAGACTCTACTACTTTGTTAGATCCTGCAACCTCCCCTACTCAGTCGAAGATATCAGGGAGTTGTCCGGTCTGTGCTGAGTGCAAACCCCAATTCTATCAGCTGGACAAAACCCACTTTCTCAAAGCCACCTGCTCCTTCAAGCAGTTGAACATGGACTTTAAGGGACCTCTCCATCCAACAACAGGAATATGTACTTTTTTTACACCATTGACGAATGCTCCCCTTTGCCATCCCCGCCTGGATATGACCATGGCCACCATCATAAAGATGCTACACAGCATATTTGCTCTGTTTGGATACCCTGGCATATCTATAGGTACCATGCATCCTCCTTTATGAGCGAGGAGCTGCGGCAGTACTTGTTGGCCAAGGGCATAGCCATGACAAGGACCATGGGCTATAACCCCCAGGGGAATGGGCAGGTAGAGAGGGAAAATGCCACCATTTGAAGGACTGTCCTTTTAGGTCTTAAATCGAAAGGACTACCCACCTTCTGGTGGCAAAACGTCTTCACTGACGCACTCCATGCCACCAGGTCCTTTCTCTATATGGCCACAAATGCAACACCACATGAAAGGCTTTATTTCTTCCCCTGGAAGTCGGCATCCGGAATTACACTACCATTCTGGCTGATGAACCCTGGGCCGGTGCTGCTCTGAAGGCATATCAGACATCACAAAACTGACCCTCTGGTTGAGAAGGTCTACCTCCTCCACACCAACATGCAATATGCCTATGTGGAGAATCAGGATGGTCGACAGGACATCGTCTCCATCTGGGACCTGGCACATGCAGGAGACCCCTCGACTGACTAGCCAATCCCCTCCCCTGGTAACCCCAACCAACTAGCCCACTCAATTTTGTGCCCCAATCTTCAACCGACCCGAACAGCATCACTCTACCAGCCCAGTCTCAGCCACGGGAGGCACTGCCTATTGCCCAAGACACCACCTGGGAAACAACAACTGTGCCATGTCAGATATTGCAAAAGTTGCAGCGATGGATGAGACCACCGGACAGGCTGAATCTGTAAGGGACTTTTAAGTATCGTGAAGCTGCAACGAACACGAAACCACACTACCCTACTGGACTTTGTTTAAAAAGAAGGGGTGAATGTGGTGCTACCTCCATGTATATATACATGTTTGTATGTAGTGTATGGGCTGGCCCTCCCCGATATCCCCATAAAGGCTGTTTTGCCTAAATCCCTCCCTCAGTACTTGCCTTGGAACCAGGACAGCAACATGCAAGCTCTGCTGACACTTTAAGGTGATTAAAGCCTATTAATCACGACTCTGATTGTGGTTGAATGGTAGCACGCTATTCAGATCTGAGTTCCTACAGTTATTGGCTGCAAGCTACTGCAAGACATTTTCTCATCACTCTGCTTATGATCACTGTAAAGATTGCTCTTATGCATTGTGAAGAGAGGCTGCAATAAGTAATATGACACTAAGCAATTTGAAATAAGCTCCATAATGAAAAACGTTGGCTGCAAAGTGGAGATAGCAATGCATTGATGGATCGGTAGGGAGAATTTAATTTACATTTTGCATTACTCTGTGTCATTTGATCCAATTTATTTGCAAATGAAGAACACAGGCTACCTCTTTAAAATCTCATTTCCTTTGGTAATTTTGGAAGATGGTCACTATACATCAATTATTTTATTGTATGCCTATCTATGCCAAGCAAATAGCAGACACACTTGGATGAATCTAGTTATTTTCTGTTCTTTTATGATATGCACAACTCCTCATTGCTTTAGTTCATTTACATATCTAATAGTGATTGAAAAGTCATGGACATTGTCTTTGCCACCTCCTCTCAGTAGATTTAATTGCATGTCTCTCATTTTTAGATTTTTTTAAACTAATTCTGTTTATGGAGAAAGTCTGAAAATAATGCAAAAAACTTAACATGTCAGAGAGCCTATCTGGAGTAAGAAATAGTTAACATAACATGTTGATAATCCATCAAAACTATTTGTAAAATTACTTTTAGACATTATTTTCTAGTCATTTCACAACATCTTTCATTTTTGTATGATATAAAAATACCATCACTAGTTCCATCTTCTGCATCAGAGGATTCTGATCATGTTCCCTTTAAGTATTGCTAATCATTTTCACCCCAAATTTTTAGGCTGAATGTTATCTTATGCAATCAGTGACCTTGTTTTGACAAAAAAAAATTTGTTCTGGCAAATCATTTTTTTAATGTATGTGGCTAAAATTCTTATTCACTAACCTGATGACCTTAATGCAAATTTCAGCCTCTTATGGAGGCAGTGAAGGGGTTGGGAGAGAGTGCTTGAGGGATGAGGATATCTGAAAATCTCTCAACACATCAGCAGATCTGTTTCTCAATTAGTATAGACTGCAGCAAGCACATTTTGACAACCACAAAGACTTTGCATATGCAATTGAATAGCTTGTAAAACATCATCATAATTTCATCTGGCCATTTTCATGAAATCAGTTCTCCTTTAGAAAGACTGTAATATTGCAATAATCCTAAACATCAACAGGTAGGAGTTTGATAAATGTTAATTAAAACATTGCTGGAAAAAAAAACCTTACTTCAAGCCCATGATATTGGGCAGCAGGGTTAGCATAGCGGTTAGCACAATGCAGTTACAGCATCAGTGATCAGATCGAGGGGTTCGAATCCTGAGCTTTTGCATGAGTTTTTATGTTCTCCCTGTGTCTGCATAGGCTTTCCCTGGGGGCTCCGGTTTCATCCCATTCTGCAAAACATACCAAGGATTGTAGGTCAATTGGGTGTAATTGATTTTGCATGTGGGGGTGGAGGGGGAAAATGCAAGGGGGGGGGTCCAGTGAAATATGAGGGGGGGGTGGAAGGTCTTATTCTATCCTAACCTAAGTGTGCATTGTTGAAGCAAATAGATTGGCTAAATTTTTACTAAAGTTGATTCATATTGATCAAACAGGTTTTATAAAGAATAGATATGCTTCAGATAACATTTTGCGTGTGATTAGTTTGATTAATGGATTTCAACAAACTTTAGATCACCCGATGGTGATATCCTTAGATGCAGAAAAGGCATTTGATAGAGTTGAATGGAATTTTTTGTTTAAAGTTTTGGAGAAATTTAAGTTTGGTACTTCTTTTATTGGTTGGATTAGGGCTCTATATAGTAAACCGATAGCTGGAGTATTGACGAATGGTTTGATTTTGGAATCTTTTAAGTTAACTCGATCAACTCGTCAAGGTTGTCCTTTATCACCAGCTTTGTTTGCGTTAGTGATTGGACCTTTAGCACAGTTGATAAGACAAAATACACAGATACAAGGTATGGAAGTTTTAGATGAGGAGTATAAAATTAATTTATTTGCTGATGATGTATTGGTGTATTTAATAAACCCAGCTCAGTCACTTTTGCATTTGAAGGAATGTTTAATACAATACGGATGTCTTTCTGGATATAAAGTTAATTGGGGAAAAAAGTGAAATATTACCGATAAGTGAAGGAGATTATTCAGTTTATAAGAATATTATTAATTTGAAGTGGACTGATCGAATTAAATATTTGGGTATAATTCTGAATGTTGATTATCAATCTTTATATAAATAAAATTATGTTCCATTAAAAAAAATTAAAACTGATTTAATTAAATGGAATGATTTACCTATTAATTTAATGGGAATGATAAATACAATTAAGATGAATATCTTTCCACGTATACAATATTTGTTTCAATCTATTCCGTATTTACTTGATAATTTTTTTTTGAGATTTGAATAAAATGGTTAGGGAGTTTTTATGGAGGGGTAAATTTTTGAGAGTAGCTTTGAATAACTTGGAAATATGAGTTAGGGGGACTACATTTACCACATTTTCAAAATTATTATGAAGCAGCCCAACTTAAATTTATTAGTTCATTGATGGATTTGGAACACCCTCCTAGTTGGGCCAAAATTGAGATGACAAGTATTTCTGAATTTGAAATACATCAATTTTTGTTTAGGTGGAATATAAATTTGACACAACAATATAATGTGCCTATACTAAAACATTTAATGAAGTTATGGATAAAGAAAAATAAAATGATAGGCTCTAGGGGTAAATTATTGGCTTTGACTCCATTGTATAATAATCAACATTTCTTTTTCAATACATAATCAAAGTTTATTGTATTGGAGATTTAAAGGTGTGAAAAATTTGGGAGATTATTTTAAAGAGGGTAAGTTTTTATCTTTTAATCAGATGAGGGAAGATTTTGGTATTGATAAGAACTCTTTATTTCTTTATTATCAAATTCGATCTTTGGTAAAATGTATGTTTGGTAGAGATATGATTTTACCTAAAATGACTAAATTTGAGACTTTTCTTATGAAGGTATCAGAGAAGGGTTATATTTCATCTATGTATCAAATATTACAGGATGGTATGGATAAAAAGGGTTGGGATAGATCTAAAATTAAATGGGAAGCGGATATTGATTTTATTTTTTTCTGAAGATGATTGGTTAAATATCTGTTATTTTGATAAATGTACATTATGCAATTATTAATTACAATTTTTTACATCAATTATATTTGACACCTGAAAAATTAAAAAAATATGGTTTTAATGAATCAGATTTGTGTTTTAGATGAGGTGATACGGTTGGAACTTTTTTGGATGCTGTTTGGTTATGTATAAATATACAATCTTTTTGATAGAAAATTCAATCATTTTTAGAATACCTGTATAAGATTAAAATAGTTTTAGATCCAAAAGTATTTTTATTGGGTTGTTTGCAACCTCTGAAAGGTTTGGGATTAGATAAGTTCCAGCTTGCTTTTGTATATTTAGCTTTATCCATAGCGAAAAAATGTATTGCTAGTATGTGGAAATATACAAATATGATTGATATTAATAGATCACATAATGAGATGAAATATTGTTTAATAATGGAAAACAATACATATGTTTCACATGATAATTATATTTTTTTTATTAATAAGTGGCTCTTATACTTAGAATATTTACATTTCAATTTATATTGATTAGATTTTAATATGAATATTTAACTTTTTCTTTAATATTGTTTCTTTTTTTTTCTTTTTTTATGGCTCTCCTTAGGAGAGTTGGCTGAAGGGTGGGTGTTCTTTTCTTTTCTTTTTTTTTCTATATATATAAAAAAACATTCATGTTCATGTTTAATTGCTGCATATGTCATATATTGTTTGTTTTTTTGTATGAATAAATAAAGTTAAAAAAATACTTTGGATACTAGTACTGTGGATACTGTGAATACAGTGTCATGATATACTAGTGGATGCTGTCATGATATACTGTGGATACTAGTACTGTGGATACTGTGTCATGATATACTGTGGTTGACTTACTGGTAGCTGCAAAGACCAGATTTTTCCTGAATGATATATTATTAGAACTTGTCTACCCTTCCCATGCAAAAGATAATTTCCCAAGCTTCAAGCCCCTTCTAAATCTGATATTGAAATTACCACAAAAAATTAATGCAATGGTTCTCAACCTTGTTCTTTGCACTCGCGTACCACTTTAAGTGTTCCCTATGCATAGGTGCTCTGTGATTAGTAAGAGATTGCTTAAGGTGGTATGTGGGTGGAAAGAAAAAGTTTGAAAACCACTCTTATAATCGTACCTAATTATCTCATTATGTGCATGTTTTCACAACTCCAAAGGAAATGGGCAAATGACCATTTGTCTCAAGCAAAATATTTCAGTAACAATTGGGTCTAGAGTAGTGATACTCAACCGTCCCTTCCCACTCACATACCACCTTAAGTAATCCCTTACTAATCACAGAGCACTGATGGGATAGGGATTACTTAAAGTGGTATGTGAGTGGAAAGAACAAGGTTGAGAACCACTAAATTAATCTGTTGCTCTTTAGAATGACAGAAACATGGTTATTGAGAGTAAAGCTCCTATTTGATTTCATCATTGGCATTGAATATGTGTATGACACCAGGTGTAACTGTCAGAATTCTTCCCAGGGAAAAAGCATCACATGCTTGACGATATGCATTTGACAAGAGTGTCTCCCTAGTACTCTCACCAGCTTGGCATGGAGAGTAATGAGAAGCTGTTATTGAGATCAATAGGAAATTCAATGAGTTTGTTTATGATGGGAACACCTAACTGGGCTCATTATGCAGCAACTCTTGGATTGATCAAGGAATTGAAATTATCCAGGTCATGAGACCTGTACTAGACAGTCATGCAACTCTGTCTCCAGTATATTCTCAGACATAGCCTTTCCACAGTCCAGCTCCTTCCCTCAAGGAAAGATATAGAATGGTACAGCACAAGAACAGGCTCTTTGGCCATGTGTTTGTGCTGAACATGATGTCAAATCAAACTAAATCTCTGATGCTCACACAGGATATTCCTCCATTCATGTATCCTTTAAATTGCTACTATTGTGCCTGATCCCACCATCACTACTTCTAGCAGCTTGTTCTAGACATTCACCACTTTCTGTGTAAAATATTTGCCTCACACCTCCCTTAAACCTCCTCCCCCTCACCTTAAACACATATTCTCCAGTGTGTGATGCTTTTACCCTGGAGAAAAGATTAAGACTGTCCAGTCTATTAAGGCATCTGATTATTTTATTACTTTTGCCAGGTCACTTGTCATCCCCTGATGCTCAAAAGAAAACAAGTCTGTCCAACCTTTCCTTATAACTCACCCTCTCAAACAGGCAGCATCATGGTCAATCTCTTCTGTGCCCTCTCTAAAGGCTCATATCCTAACAATAATGAGGTGACCGCAACTCTGCACAATTTCAAATGTGGCATAACCAAAATTTTATATAGCTGAAACATGACTTCCTTATTCTAAATACCCATGCCAAATGAAGAGAAGCATATTTATATACTTTCTTTACAACCTTGTGTGATAATTGTATGGCTAATTTCAAAGATCTATGGATCAGAACTCCAAAACCCCTCTGCACTTCAACACTTTTAAGATCCTGTTATGAACTGGATACACTGAAGCATGGCTGAAAGAAGGCCAGGAATTGCAATTCAACATTTTAGTGTACAGAATGTTCAAACTGAAAAGAGGAGACCTTGCATTATTAATCAAGGAGACCATTACTGTAGTTTTGAGGGAAAATGACTTAGCAAGCTCTTCAATTGATGCACATGGGTCGAGATTAGAAATAAAACCAAAGTGCCATAATTTTGTTGGGATTATACCTCTTGAATCTCAAGAGTCAGAGGAAGATTGAAGGGTGTGTATTTAATTATAGTAAAACCCGTTATCCGGAAATCAAGCAACTGGCAGCCTCAAAGAGCCAGCAAAAAAAATTGTGGAAAATAAACAGGTAAAATATATGAAAGTTTAAAATTGATGTGCCTTGCCATTAATTCACCAATCATGCACACACAATCTCAAGCAACCGGAAAATTCACTTATTCGACAAAATTACCAATCCCCATAGCTGGATACCAAGTGCTTTACTAGGCCTTTCACATCATAGTTTAAAATGAAGTTTCCTGGGAATTCTCCCGTGAACCTGCTGTGTAAAAAGGCCGTCCTGGAAATTTTAAATAGGGCCACAGGCCCTGGTAATTTTCCCAGAGGACCCTCTCTCTGCGATGTGAAAAGGCAAATGGCCAAGCAGGGGAAGCCTTGTGACATCAGTGCTTGCTTGCTGTGACACATAGGTGATTAAAATTAAAAGATTCATACCTCCTGGAAACAGCAGGCTGCTTTGGCCCATGGTGACGGCAGCACAGTGCAGGAAGAATGGCTGTCCTCTGCACGATGGATTATGATTAACAAAGACGGCTATTCATCCGTCATTGTGCCGCCGTCGCGAAGCGGCCCTGAAGTGTGGTGTGGGTGGTGGGGCGGGCGATAGACCGACGAATGGCAGAGAGGGGAGGAAGTGGACAGCTGGGCGAATGAGTGACCAATGGACGGGGGTTAACTTACCCTTACTCCTGTGAGTGCGTAACATGTTATCGGTTGGGGATAGGCAGGGAATTTGGACCACAGTGAGAAAGGCCTGGGAGGTCCTGCATTCCTGGGAATTTCACTGGGTCGAAGTAGGGTCTCCACTCGGCCAGGGTGTGGAAAGGCCTACTGTAAAAGAAAAAGTGCTATTGTTGTGGAGGATTTCAGCTTCCCGAATATTAATTGGAATCACGCTTGCGTGAAAGGGTTTTAAGTTGCATCCAGAAGAACTTTTTATGTGGCAGTACTAGTTCAAATTCTATGGAATGAAGCTGAGCAAGTACATGAGGTGTCAGTGGAGGACCTGTCTTTGGAGAAAGTAACCATTAGTCTGTACGTTTTGAAGTAGTTATGGAAAGAAATAAAGACTGTCCAAAAATAAAGCTTCCAAATTGGGTTTAGGCCAATTTCAATATCATTACAAATAACTTGCAAGCATCATCTAGGAGCACAGCTAGGTAAATTTAGGAAATGAATGTGTTTTTAAAAAAAAAATAATAATGAAATAGTACTCAATACTCTGACCATTGAAGGCAATCATGCCATGTGTCTTCTTTATCACCGTTTCTTCTTGCTTGGGCACTATCAGGGAGCTATAGAATTGCAACCCCAGGTTCCTCTGTACATCAGTGCTGTTAATAGTCCTATATTAATAACTGTATATTTTCCTATTACATTTGACCTCCCAAAGTGTGATAACTCACACTACAATATAGCGGTGTTGTTGATTGTAGAGAGAGGGTGGTGTGGCTTAGTTAGCTATTTTGGTCAATTGCAGATGGATTCACTAGTATTTGAGCTTGATTGGGAATAGAATCTCTGGAAGTGTTCTATTGGCTATTACTTCCATTAATATCCAAAATATATTAATCCTTTTGTTTATGTTACATAATCCTTTTGTTACAGGGAATTTCAGTGGATTTGATGAGTAGAGAAGATGTGTGGAAAACAAAATTTTACTGAGCTTAAAGGGAGCATTTGGAGACAGGGCTCTAATTAGCTTAACCTTAAAGGAATGTGACAAACAGGGCAGCAATTACTTGAAGGAGAGGGCAGAAACTAAAACTCCAATGAGCTTAAAAGAAATGTGGGAAACAGTTCAAGTGAAGTAACAGTGGAGAAAAAAGTGCTCTGAAGTGTTTAACAACAGCTTCAGAAGCATTGTCCTGGTAAAAGTTGAAATGGAGTGGGAAACAGGGCTTGGTAGATTAAAAGAGAACACAGGAAGCTAAACCTGGAAATGTCGAATCATCAGGCTTTCTCAATCATAGCAAACTGTGCCATTGGAGTTTTACTGTATGATATTTGATCCCTTCACCCAATGCCAAGTAAAATTGGGTCAACCGGACAATTTGCCCAGTTAGTGATACAATTACATGCCAGTTAAAAAGGGTCCAACCAGGCCAACCTTGTTGGGTCCCTGACCTAACTTAGAGGTGGTCAGGGAACCATTAAACGTACCTAGGTCTCGTCCACAACCAATTTGAAAATGAAAATGGCCAACCTGCTTATTCCAGTGATATCAGCGCTTGCATGTGTGTGTGTCACCAGGAAGCCAGCATCTGACAATACAGCAGTACTTCTAGTGAGTGTGTGATGCATCATCATGGGGACAGGATTCCCCCTTAAATCATCAGGCTGATGATTTAATGGGTCCATCCCTGTGGAATTTAGAAGGTGCTTCCAGCACCTTTGCCCCAGTAATTGCTCCTGGATCCCAGGAGAGCTACCCAGGTGGTGCAATTTAAAAGAGGTTAGTGATAAAGATTATAGAGAGTTGGGTTTAAGTACTGATCCCACCAGACATCTGCTTCCAACCAGATGAAGAATGATTCATTTATTCCCACTCTTTGTTTTCCATCTGATAACCAATTCTGAATCCCAGTCCATAAAATGACCATCTGTTCCACGTTCTCTCAATTTGTCATTTTCCTGTTCAGTACTGATTGAATGTCTTCCAATAATGCAAAGATTGAACCATTAGATCTCCCTCATCTATTCTCATGGTCAGATCATTTAAAAAAACTCCAGCAGATTAATAAAATGTCATTTTTTCATGAATTTTTATTGACTCTGCTTAATCCCATCATTATTTTGTTATAAAATTATTCATTCTAAGCTCCCAATATTTCCCTTTTATTAATGAAACACATTCCTTTTTGTTAATTTCTCTCTCTCTCTTAACTAGTTGATTTCCATTTGCTACCCACAATTCATGGCAGCATTGACAGAATCTATAGAAGTATGGAAGATAACATTTATCCCAAATCACCTCTTTCAGAACTCTGGGGTGTGGGTCATCAAGTCTTTGTTATTTATCAGCTTTCAAGCTCACCTTCTTCTCAGGTTTTCTTCTTGCCTTTGATTCTTTAATGTTTCTAGTGGGTTTTATGTGTTTTCTGAAAAGTGCCACATGATAATGATATGCTCCACTATTTATTTATTCCCGAATAAATTCTCTTGTTTCACACAGTTTAATTTCTAATCAGAAATGCTTCTTTCATTGGAGGAGTGTGAGCAAAACTGAAGCAATGTCACAAAGGTGATAAACCGATATTGAATACTCCCAATTTTTAATTCTTTAAGATATCCACACCACAAATTGATAAAGAAGTATAAATCAGAAACCTCCCCTTTGGAATTTTTAGCTTTAAGGATCTTAGCTCCACCATTCATGCAGGACAGAACACAAAATAGTTAATGGGCTATTTATAATAAAACTGAGGTTCAGAATCACAGGAGAATGTTGTCAAAAGAAAAATTTAATATGACAGCCCAGAAAAGAAATACCAACACAATTAATTTATTTAAATTGGAAACAGACATTCACGGAAATATAATCTTTTTATTGAAAATGTAATTCATTGAAGGTAGAACACTGATATAAATTTTAGATCAGAATTTGATCAACAATCTTACATTGGAAATTACAAAAGTAAGATGTTACCAAAGTAAGCAAAGAAACAATTTTCAATTTATTTAACTGTGTAAACCACATCATCCAGAGGAATGCAATTTCCTGAAAGCTGGATCCAGTCCAAAATGAAAAGCACATGCAAACTATACAAGTTAACCGCAACATGGTACTATTAAACACCATTAAATGTAGGAACTTAACCGATGACACAGCACACGTGTTTTGTAAGGTACATATTAAATTTTACTTCTGAAATTTGTTTTGGCACTGAAATGGGTGTGGCTGCAAGGTAAAATGAAAAATATAATTATTTTGGGGCACAGCGCTGTTCATTCTGTTGTGATATAATATCCTGCTTATTTTTTTTACTCTTTTGTCCTCTTAATTGTTGATCTGAGAGAATTAGTGTAAGTCTGTAAAACAATCTGAAGTCAAAACCTGAAAAACATGAACTATAAAGTTTTCTTCTGTGAAGATAGGAAAAAGAAACATTCACGATGAAAATTATTCCTGCACTGTAATTTACCATTTTTCCCAAACCAGTACATCATGTGAAGTAAACTGTAACTCAGTACAGGTTCCAATGTTCCCCGTCCAGCAGTTAAGAAATAAGGGGAAGCATAGTTTTCTTTCATATTGTAAAGACAGCCCTGCACATCACTTGGCACCAAGCTGAACATTGCAATAAGAAAGACTTCAATTAGAATCTGTTAGGTCCTAAAGTCATTTAGCTCCCAAAACCACTCAGGATTCAATGGTTGTCAGCAATGACACACCTGAATAGAGAGGGACAAAGACCATCTTGCATTCTTCCTCATCCTGCAACATTGGCACCAGTCGAAATTTGACAGTAACATTCAATATCTGTCAAATCTGAGGAGGTGGCACGATCCACGAGTATGATCTGAATGTACTTACAGCACAAGATAGCTGACTTGTGCACTCAGAAGAGGCATTAAATTTCACTTAGACTGGGGCCTTTTTGGGGCAACATGGACCCTTTAAAGATGTCTGGTCAGGTAGATCCTGCAGAGAGTAGAAGCATTTAAGAGCTCAAGAAATTTTAATATTGAAATTACAGCTACAGTCATTTCAATTTGAAAAGTTAACAATTTAGTTGTAGTCTATTTTCCAGTGTAAATCAAGCCAAGCTTTTGTCGTAGAATATTTGTTATTGCATTGTTTCATTGTGCTTTCATTAAATTTCCCAAAAGAAAAATGTGGGATTGACCAAAAAACGGTACAACCTCATTATTCAATGACTTTACCATTTTTTTTTCTTTAATAGCCATTATATAAATCATTTTCATTTGGGGTTCACTTTACTTAATTGTGACATAAGTATCAAGATGAATCATTGTCTCAAGAAAAAGAACTAAATAAAATCAAAGAATATCACTAAATGCACATGAAATTGATGTTGGAGATTCTGATAAAATAGGTGAATTCAAATGGGATTTAAAACAAAATGTTAATTCTGGAAGAAAATAAGCAGAGAAAATCTGGCTCATGAATCCCAGGCCGAGGATTTGAATCTCTAACCCATGCTCCTTTTGCATGGGATTTCAATTCTGAAAACCTCACACTATTTAGAGATAAAGTTCTATTGTAAAATGAGATAAATACAAATTTTGAGTGGTATCTCATTCTGTTACTTTGAAAACAATACAATTTGCCATTTTTAAAGATGCACCAAAGCTTACAAAATCAGATCATAACTTTTCAAATTCTCCATGAACTGAATAAGCTTCCAAAAATATCATTACGATTTGTATTTTCCACTGAATTTAAGCATTTATAGTTTTCAATTTCTTGTCAATTGATTGCAGCCTTGTTCAGATATAAAATCTATTGGCAAATACAAAATTTTCAGTGGAAAAAATTCAAATGAAGAGGAATATGTGAGCAAGAAGTCTGTTCCTATCCATGAATACATTTTACTGTAAACAAGACTTATGTTTTATCATACACAAGGTTATCATTTTAAAAAGGAATGTAATATCCTTCAGTTTTCAAATAATACAAGTTCTATTCTTTAAAAGTTTGAAAAAAATCCAGTTGTCCTTATTATCTTAAATAATCAAACAATACAATTGAGTAAATCTTATAACCTTGTCCTGATCATTCTGTGATTTCTCATTTAGTATTTAGAGGAATTCCCTAATCCAGAATTACATGAGTCCTGAGCTCCCACTCGAGTGTTGTGGGTGGAATTTTGTTGTTCCAAGTTGATCAAGAGATTTTATAAGTTCAAAGCTTGAGGAGATCATCAGATCTTGTTGAAAGACAGCTAGAAAATCTGTTTTTTGGACAGTGGTTTAATTGACAGATATTGACCGCATGCAATTCGTCTAACAGCTCACTGATAAGTGAAATACAAGTTACCATTCAGCAATTGATTTCCATTCTCCATAGTCGGAGCTGCTGATATTGAAGGAGAGAGCCTGGTGACAGGGTTATTAGCATTTTTATCCTGTATCTCTGATATGTTTCCTGGTCCACAGTTTTCTTCTCTGTTAGTTGGACTAAAGTTTCCCTCATCACACCCACCTAAGTAAAGAAATAACGGTTAAGCATATGAAATTGCAACTGTCACGGAAATCTCAATGTTAAAATATTTTGTAAGTCATCTGTAAGGCGTTTGAACATTCTCCCTGTGACCTGTGTGGGTTTTCTCTGGGTGCTCTAGTTTCACCCCACATTCTAGACAGATAGGGGTTGGTATGTTAATTGGTCACATGGCTTATTTGGGTAGCATGGGCTCATGGGCAAAATGGCCTGATACTGTGCTGTGTCTCTGAATTAAATTTTTTAAAAAATGATTCTGAAAATTCAGAAAACATGTAAAAATGCAAATATTATTCACATTATTCAACCCGTGTGAAACATTCGTGTGATAAGGCTCCTTGCAGCAAAGATTTATAGTGCAGTAAAGGCTGTGAAATATTCACCCAAATTGAATGGTGAATGACTCACGTTCATGTGTCAACCTTAGAATGAGGAAGTAAATCACCAATCGAATAACATAATCTGTCCTTGATGTCTTTCATGAAAGTGCCTCCACTGAACATATCTTCTGATATTTGAGTGTATAAGGAACCTGCAGGAACTGGCTGAAGAACAAGGAGACTAAGGATGATGTTGAATATAAACTTGAAGAAAGAAACTTGTGGCCTGAAATTAGTCAAGTGATCTGTTTTATTTTTGTAGTTGTACATACCAAGATAAAGTCTAGACTCTCAAAGTGCATCATGTTTTCTGTAAGGTAAACCATCAGACACTGACATTCTCATCTAAGTTATATAAATAATGAAAAAAATTAAATGTATTCATATGACAACAGGCCCAAGAACTCTTGAGATTCTGCTACCCTATTACACCCAATTGACCTAAAACCCTGTATGTTTTGAAGAGTGATACACCAGGAGTAAACCAACACAGACATGGGGAGAACATACAAATTCCTTACAGACAGCACCAGATTTAAACCCCGGTTGCTAGCGCTATAACATTATTGCGCTAACCGCTACACCCTTTATGTTACCAACAATGGAATTGATTCCTGTCAAACAGCACTTGTTACAGTCATTTAGTCATTCATGCGCCACTTCCCACTTTGTCCGACCACTATCAACTTTGGATTCAGTTTGCTGTCGCACTTCAGATCCCTTGTGCTGTGAGAGAGTGTGTTTGATTTGGCTCAGGAGGAGAATGAGAGGGTAATGGGGAGAACAGTTTGTCATCTTCAAAAGGGGTTGTGGGGTGAAAAGATAAGACTGGAACAGGCATTAATTTGAAGTATTGGAAATTGAGTTCCAAATCCTTAACCATCTTTCAATGACATTTTTTTTTTACTCAACTCTTCTCTAATCCTTCTTTTAATTATCTTATATTTTTCTGGTTATTTGAATCCTATATGGAGGGTAATAAGACCTTCCTGCTTACAGGCTTTTGTAAAAAAATATTTACCTTAATAAAATCTCCTGAGAACCTCCTCTGTTCCAGTTGTTCTTTTTATCCCCAAATTGAAATACTCCAGCTCTTATAAATCTCTTCTGAGCTCTCTGTGCTGCTACCACATTCTTCCTGTAAGTTGATGGTCTGAGTAGTGTACAATGCTGAGTGGCTTGCCTTCAATATTAAAATGAGGCTGTATGGTCGAAGTTAGCCATTTGGCATATAACTCAGCTGTGTATAAAATTAATCTTTCTTCGAGTATATTTTACATATTAGAGGTCACAGAAATATAAGGTCTCAGTGAAAAATTATCATGTGATGTCTCATAACAAAATTAATTTGATAGGACATCCTTCTATGGCAAAAAAAACCATGCTTGGCATTAATCCTATAACTGTGCAGAATCAGTGGCCAAGAAACAAGTGTAGTTCTCTGACTATAATTCCATGAGCTTTCCACTTCATTTCCTCATTCCAAGCAATTCTTTCTCCCAGACCCAAGTATCTTCTTCACTCACTCCCTAATGTGCATTAGAGAAAACCTTTTGGTAAAATATTACAAGCACAGCAGTCGGAGGCAAACTATATTATTTTTGTTCTCTATTTTAACTAGATTTAAAACTTACAACTTACTGAATATCACCAGCGACCTCTCCCAGTCCACTCCTATTGACACAATGATTCAAGTTTCGAGGTTCAAGGTTCCTTTTATTGTCATGTAGCTTACACATAAAAATGTAATATACTGTACATGACACACTTTAAATTTTGTCTGCCATAAGACAAAGAGTTGCCATGTACATCGTCCGCGAAGCCAAGCCAAAGAAATAACAATAAAAGAGAGGCAAAGCAGAGTCCCGTCAGAAATGCTGAGATTCAATAGGATTCACCTCCAGTGCTCCCGTAAATTCTGCAGCCACACAGACTCCTCTTCAAACCATTGGCAGTCTGAGCTCCAGTTCCAAAGCTCCAATATGATCAGGAAGCCTTCGGTGCCCTTGGCTCTTTGGGAGCCCTTTTTCCCTCAGTATCCTCTCAAATCCTGGTTCTAATTCCTGATTCCCATGAGCCAGACTCCAGCCTGTGTGAGTCCTTCGACTACAAGCCATCAACCGCTTGCAGCCTGCGTGGGTCCTTCTGCTGCTGAGCCCCTTGCTGGTCTAGTGCTATGGCCACCTTCCTTGTCGGGTCATCTCGCATGCTTCTGTTCACCAGTGTCTTAACTTTCTCAGAACTCCGAGGAAATCCTCACATTTCACCTGCATCTGCCTACCTATAGACCATTGAAGTATCCTATCAGGGTGCAACACAGTGTGCTAGAAGAACTGCTCTGTCCAGGACCTCAGAAAACTGCAGAGGGTTGCGAACAGAGTTCAGGCTATCACACGTACTGCCCTCTCCTCCATCAACTCAATCTTTAGCTCCCATTGCCTTGGAAAAGCAGTCAACATATGATATGATCTTGAAAGTGAAATTTCAATAGCAACTGTTCTTTAATTGCAGCTCACTAAATTATCTGGTCCTTAAATTCAATTTGTATAGTTCTTTGGAATTTTGAATTGCAGATATGTTACTTCAGCCAAGTAGCAGCAACAGCGACAACAACAACCTAACCAGAGGGGAAGGAAACTAAAGTTTCTCTCTCTCTCAGCAAGAGCAGAAATGAAGAGCTCAAGCCCTGGGATGCTTACCAAAGTAGGCAGTAAGTGGGAGTAAGAGGATATTGCCAGAAGATCACTTTATGAAGAATGTTGAAAAAGGTTTTAATGACCTGACTCACATGATTCAAATTAATCTATACAACATTCACCAACAGTGTCTCCTCTACCCACTCAAATGATTTATTCCACTGCATCTCTATTAATCGGCTAATAACTGTTTCTATTAATAACCACTTCTAACTTGCATTCATTTTTCCCATTATGCATTTACACAACTATCTCCACATCTCGCAGGTTAAGCACACAATCAACCATTCAACTTTGGCAGAGGCATGGCGCACTGAAACACTTTCTCTGCCATTCTTCCTTTGATTTTGTAGGAGATAAAAACCACAAGAAATAGGATAAACAGTAGGCCATTTGGCCCATCAAGCCTGCTCCACCATTAGGCTCATCTCCACCTACCTGCCTATTTCCCATTTCCCTTAATTCCCCTATTATGTGAATACCTACCCAATCTACCCAAATATGTTTACTGAGGAGGCCTCTAGTGCATCCATGGGCAGGGAATTCCATAGATTCACCACTCTCTGGGAAAAGCAGCTCCTCTTCATCTAGTACCCTGAATCTTGAGCCTACTGCTATCTTATCTATTCCTTTCATAATTTTATACTGTATGTTTCCATAAGATCCCATCTCATTCTTTTAAATTCTAATGAGTACAGTCCCAGACAATTCCATCCCTCCTCATAGGCTTATCTCCTCATCTCTGGAATCAATCTAGTGGACCTCCTCTGCATTGCCTATTTGCCTCTAAGACTAGTATATCCTTCCCCAAGTAAAAAGATCAGCATGCAGTACTCCAAATGTGGCCTCACCATTACTCTGTACAGTTACTGCATAACCTCCCTGCTTCTAAATACAATCCCAGTAGCAATGAAGGCCAAAACATTCCATTTGCCTTCCTGATAGCCTGCTGCATCTGCAAACTAACCTTTTGCGATATATGCACCAGCACACCTAAGTCCTTCCGCACAGCGGTGTGCTTGCCATTTAATCTGATCTTCCATTTTTCCTTCCAAAGTGAAAAATATCACGGTTACCAACATTTGCCAGACCCTAATCCACTCGCGTAACTTTCCATATCCTCTGCACAGTCCCTTTTTCAAGATCATTAGTGTACATTGTGAACAGTTGTGGGCCCAGCACATCACTCACCACTGATTGCCAACTAGAAAAACACCAAAGTCATTAACTGGAAATGATAAGGTGTTTAATAAGTCGAAATTCCTGCATAGGTCTATGAATTTGTAGTTACTTACTCAGGAAGGACAACATATTTTTAGAAATAAGTACTTTTCAAATGCTTCTCAATTAGTTGCTTATTGTTTGTTCGCAATAGAATTAAAGAACCTGCATTTATTTCACATCTTACATGGCCTTCAAATGTTTCAAACTGTTTTACTTGCATTGATATCATATAATTGGCATAGACCAAAATGCAAGTTATTTCTGCAGGTTTGTGCACAATGTTCCACAATATGAGATTCGGGTCAAGATAAAGTGCTAAACATTGGTATTCACCAACTGATAAATTTTAGCTAGGACATGAAGGAAATGTTCCCACTCCTCGAGTAGTGTTGTTTTGTCTTTTCGATCTTCCTGAAAACTAACACCAATAATTGCAGACAGGTCTGTGCACCTCACTCATCCCTAATGCCAATAGGCCTAACCTTTGAGATTTATAGTCAAAATGTAAAAATACTTACCTGATTGCTCCCGTATTTTCCTTCCTGCTGCTGATTTTCGCAGAAGGCTTCGTCCTGAGCTGAAAAGGCTGCTCAGTTCATCAAGTGGGCTGGTAATGGGTCTGGAGATAGTAGAAGAGTAAGGTAGTAGTGACACATTCCCTGTCGAGGAGGAAACATGCTTCCCAGTTTCTGTCCTGCAGGTTTTTACTGGTGAAGAAGGTAATCGAGTGGAATTTGTAAACTGGGCTCCTCCTTGTAATGGATTAGGTTTCTGTGATATTTTGGAAACATCTGTACTTGAAGCAAATTTTCCTGAACTGAATGCAGCTATGTCTGGTGGGAAAATAAAGTGAGTCGTTGGCTTATAGGGTGGTGTTGGAATCATTGGAAGAGGGGGAGTTGTTGGGGGTGGAGACATCTTTCCTGATGCACCAAACACACACAGCCCAGGAGATGTTGGTGGCTCATTTTCTTCTTTTTGATGGCTTGATAATTGTGGAGACGTGGGTGATATCTCATCTGATTGCACGGAGTAACTCAGGTTAGTTTCCAGCACTGGTAACCTTTTGACCTCAAGGGGTGTGAGTGGGGATTCATCCGAGGCAGGGGAACACTGCACTGGTGTTGGAGGGAATACCAATAATGGGGGCCTGTGTGGGAGAAGGTTTGGAAATGGTGGTGGAATGTCACATATTAATTCTTTGCACCCTGTCACAGTGGGGCTACTTGTACTAAAATCGTCAGACAATGTTGGCGTTTTTCTTTCAGGTGGAGGACAGACAACCTGGTCTAAAAAGTTAGAAGAACTTGGGCTGTCTTCCAGCAAGCAGTATTTCATCTCTTCATAAACAGATTCTCCTTGATCAGGACTTTCCACTTCAGCAAGATAATTCCCTCCAGCTCCTCTCATTTCTATGTAAACAGGCTCAATGTCCTCTTTGTGGGACAGAGGGAGACTCAACATGCCATATTGGGGGCCATCAGCAGATGCAGCACGCTGGATAGATCCAGCGCTAGGATTTGCTTTCATCACTGTGTATGTGAACTTCAGTGCAGATGGCTTCCTTATGTAAATCTCTTCATATGAACCCGTCAGTCTGGTGTTAGGGCTTCTTTTAGGCTTTGGTGGTGGAATCTTTTTCATTGTGCTGTAATCATCACTGTGAGGTCTTGGTTTAGTCAGAACTGTGGATGAGAGGAATAAGAAGATTAGGACAGCTGAAGACTACTTATTTCACATTCTCAATTCTTTCTTTACTGAACTCTGCATGTTTCCTTGACTGAGTCAGATCACTGTCCACACTGGTGCAGCTGTCAGCACTGTTGCCTCACTGTACCAGAGATGAAGATTCAGTCACGATTTTGAGTGCTGTGTATATGCATGTTCTCTGCGATGGGTTCTTCTGAATGCGCCAGTTTACTCCCACGTCTTAATGACATGTGTGTCCATAGGTGACATGGGCACTATAAATTGTCTCTTGTATATAGGTGAGTGATAGAATTTTGGATTTGTTGCAGAGAATGTTGGGAGAATAAAAAGTTTAATTAACATATATGATTCATGCAAAAGAATGCTTTATGATTCTTGGTGCAGACTCAAAATACAAAAGTGCCCATTTCCATGCTGTATCTGAGAGATCACTTTGTAATCAATGACCTTAATTCTATTAGCTTTAAACTGGGGAAAGGTCAATGTTGATGGTATTAGACTGGATGATGCAAAGGCTGATTGAGGGAGGCAGTCTGCAGGTAAAAGGCTATCAAGACAATTTTGAGCCTTTTAACAAAGAAAAGGAGAGTTGAGGGACATATTGTTCTTGATGCAGTGAAAGCTGGCCAAGTAAAAAAAAAGACATGCGCCGTGTATGGACATGGGATCAGGTGAGGGATACTGGAGCACTTAAGAGGCAAATCAGGGCAGCAAAGAGGAAAGTACATAAAAGTGCTGGAGATACCCAGCAGGTCATACAGCCTTCGTAGAAGGCAAATAGCAATAATTGTTTCAGGCCTGAGCCCTTCTTTTGGCACAGAGGGGACATGAGATAACTCTGGTAGATAATGGAGAATCTTAAAATAATCTGTATGTATATTAAGGGCAAAATGATAACAAGGTCCCTTACAAATTAATGAGGTGGTCTATGAGTGGAGCCATAGGAGATGGGTGAGGTCCTAAATGAATACTTCTCATCTGTATTTGCCATGGAGAAAGACACGGATGCTGGGGAAATTTGGGAAGTTAATATTAATGTCTTGAAGAGAGTCCAGATTAGAGAAGAGGAAGCGTACATGTAAATAAAGCCCCTGGGTCTGATTATGTATATCCAGGACTAGAACATTCTGAGAAGCAAGGGAAGAAATTGTGGGAGCCCTGGCTGAAAAATATGTATCATTATTTGCCATGGGTGAGGGGCTGGAAAACTGGAGGGTGGCTAATATTGTGCCTTTATTTAAGAAAGGCTTCAAGGAAAAGCCAGGGAAAAATAGACAAGAACAATGCACAATGTGCTGGAGGAGCTCAACAGACCAGGCAGCATCCATAGAAGACAATAGATTGTAAATACTGCAGGCTGAAAACCTTCATCAGAAACAGCAGATCTGAATGAAAGGCTGGTGGGGAGAGGGGGAGAAGGGAGGGAAGGTATAGGAGCAAGGCTGGCAGGTGGGAGATGGACGAAATGTGAAAAAATAAGAAGCTAGGAGGTGAAAGGAAGGAGGGGCAAGAGGTCTGAGAAAGATGTGCTCTGATGGAAAGAAGGGAAAGGTGGTTGGGAGCTGGAGGAAGGAAGGAGTGCTCGATGGGCAGGTAGAATGGGCGGTGGCGGGGAAAGAAGGAAAAGAGAAAGATGAATGTGGCCAGAATAGCAAAGGTGGGTACAGAGCTAAGCAAGTCACTATAATCTTCTAGATGGAAGCAAGAAATTCACTGGCACTTCAGCTGAATAGAAGGGGGCAGTCATCCCCAATGTCTTGATCAATAATAATCCCTCAATTAAGATTTTTTTTTAATAATGTAGTCCTGAGCACATTGTAATTTTTGCTCAAAGCATGTGTTTCACAAATTATACCAGTAATTGGATTTCAAAAGTTTTTCCTAAGCTAGAGCATTTTGGCATGCCTTAAGGTTATAGAGCATCGAACAAGTTGTTCAGCCCAGTTCATCTAAGTCCAACACCCTTTTGAACTCTTCCTATCCACATATTTGTTTGTGTCTTTTGAATGCTGAAGTCCTACCTGCTCCTATAATTTCCTCTGGTCGCTTATTCCAGATACAGACTACCCTCTGAATGAAATATTTGCCCCTCGGATTCCTCTTAAATCTTTCCCTCTCACCCGAAACCTATGCATCCTAGTTTAGAATTGTCCACCCTGGGTAAAGGACTGTGAGCATTCACTTTATCCTTGGCCCTCATGATTTTATAAACTTCCATGAGCAGAAAGACACACCCAAAATCCATGCCCTATTACCTATTCCTTTTTCTTGAGCTGCATTCTAAATGGATAATATATCTTTGATCATCCTGTGGCCCATAATCATTCGATCAGAGAATAGATCCACGGATGATGCTTTCTCACCCTACCCTCTGATTCCTTTAGCCATCTCCATTTTGAATATATTCTATGACCTGGCCTCAACAACTTTCTTTTGTGGTGAGTTCCACAAGTTCACATATCTCTGAGTGAAAAGGTTTCTCCTCATCTCTGTCCTAAATAGCTTATCTCTTATCCCTAGACCTCCAACATTGGGACTATTCTTCCTGCATCTAACTTATCCTTGTTCTATCATAACTTTACATATCTGAAAGAGACTCCTTCTCATTCTTCTAGATTCCAATGAGTAAAATCCTATTCTATCCAGGCTTTCTTTATTTACAAGAATTAATTTTGTGAACCTTTGCTGCACCCCCACAATAGCAAGAATCTCTTTCCTTAGATTAAGAGACCAAAACTGCACACAATATGCAAAATATTGCGTAACCAAAACCCAAAATAACTGCTATCAGACCTCCCTGCTTCTATACTCAAATCACAGAATCACAAAAAAATTGCAACACAGAATGATGTCAATTAGCCCAGTTCTAAGCAAGTGCACTTCGGAGAATGCCACTCTCCTGCCTTCTCCCCAAAGCATAAAAGAACTTTCAGCCAGTGATCTTAGATCTCTACCTGATGGAATATTACCACCAATCCATCTCCTGTTTGCATGTGAGGTCTCGATCTTCAATATCCAATCAGATGTTTGAAACTTGAACTATTTCTTTTACCTATTTGATTAAATCTAATTCTGGTAGATTATTATCATACATATTCTGAGAATTAGTGATTAATCTCCAATGTCATAAATTGAAGTTGTTTTATTTTAAGGTTTGAAGTTTTCAGTGGAAAGATTTCTCACATTGTGGAAGAGATGAATAAAAAGAGAGCTGGCCTGAATGACCTAAGGCAAGTAAGACAGCTGGATGAAAGCCATTGCTGTGATGAATGCAGGTAAGGCAGGTAAGTCTGCTGGATGAAAGCCATTGCTTTGATGAATGCAGGTAAGGCAGCTGGATGAGAGCAATTGCTGTGATTTATGATCAGAGCATGTAGCAAGTTGAGGAATTCAATCCATATCAACAAGTGATTTGTTTAAAAATGTAAATTAAATTTAATGGTCAAAAAAGTTAGGTTTAGAGAAACACATAGCCGAATGAAAATGATAGCTCAGGTGTTCGTATTAGTGCATGAACAATCTCTCAACTATTTTATTTCCAGGAGAACACAGTAACTACCTTACTTCACAATTTACATTTAAATGGAAATAGGAAGAGCAATTTTCATTCGATATTGAAAATGTATCTATTATTAAAAGTGTTCCTTTAAAGCACAGGCTAGCCACGGACCACGAGAATTGATATAGCTCAGATATTGATTTTTCCATAATGTCAATAGTGGAGTTTTTTGGCTGAAGGTAATTAGAACAATATATGAAAAAAGTGATTTTGCTTGAAATCATTGAGAAGACCCAATTAGCAAAGAGAAAAGTACAGGTAATTAACCAAACAAAATTCTCTCAGATTAGGCTGCGCTTACAAGAAATGTTTGAAACGTAAACTTTTTTTTAACCTTTATTGGTATTTGAGCAAAGCCAACAAATGAAAACATTGGAGAAAACACACTTCTGATTAATTCTCTGTGTCTGTAGGTGCATCTGTCTATGCGTGTGGGTACATCTTTCGTGTGTGCGTGTGTGCTGAAACAGCAAAGTTGTTAAGATATAATTTTATTGCAGTTACTGAAAGTATACTTTGATTAAGT
Source organism: Narcine bancroftii (assembly GCF_036971445.1). Classification (NCBI taxonomy): domain Eukaryota; kingdom Metazoa; phylum Chordata; class Chondrichthyes; order Torpediniformes; family Narcinidae; genus Narcine; species Narcine bancroftii. Next base: position 93,773,901 of record NC_091475.1, read on the forward strand.
AACCACATATATTAAATTCAGCAGTGAATGTTCTGATAAAAATGCCCTCAAGGTTTTAGCCCTGAAATATTACCTCCCCAGATGTTGCCTGTTCTGGAAGAGTAATTCTAGCAATTTTCTGTTTTCATTCCAAATTTTCAGCATTTGCAGTCTTTTCCTTTTAGGTCATGGTAATAAAATGATTTGTGGAACATATTATTATAGCATACATCTTAAGAACTTAAGCTGACTTCACAAATGACCAAACATCTGCTGAAGTATTTCTATTGAGTTAAAAGGTTAAACATTTAAGTACTACTTCACTAACATCCAATTAGAGATTAACATTTTCTATGCTGCTTCCAAAGCTCTAGGATTATTTCTAAGATAAAATCCTTTGGCGGAATCCAGCCTTGGTTCCAATAATTGCAGAGCAAGTTACTGCATTTTTTTCTCAATGATATTTGAAAGGTCACCCTGTGTGCTGATATTCCTTGTAGCATATCATAGCTGAGGTGAGGTGAGATATGCTGGCTCAAACCTATTTTATGTTAATGAAGCAAAGCAACTCAACGGTGTCAATGGTTCTTTAACTCCAGGATTTAATCATTCAGGATTGAAATTAGATCTCATAATGTCTTGCTTCCAGTCAGATGAAAGCCTAAAACCAAACACAAAAAATAAACTAATCCAAGATACTCTCCTCTGTACTTAACTATATGTCATTAATGTTAATCAATGAAAGATATTTTGACATGGTGGTGGAGGGGGGGGTGGTGGAGGGATGGTCAGTGATAATAATGAAAGACTCAGAATGATAGCAAAGGGAAAATACTGAAAAGCTAATAGATTTTACTGGAAACAATCTTTAATACAATTAACATTGTACACAGATTACATATGTCCAAAATTAGATTATCTCGTTTTTATCCTGATGTTGATCCACAATGCATAAATGTACATTTTTTTTGAGGCCTCTCTGATTCATATGTTTTGAGAGTGTTCTGAACCACAGGAATGTTGGGAACAATTCTTTAACACTCTATCACAGATTCTTAGGATTAAATTAGAACCGTGTTCTTTCATTGCTTTGTTTGGTTATTCTCTAGAAGAGAGGATTTCGTTGAATTCAACTCAAAAAAGAATAGAGGCTTTTACTTCAATGATGGCCAGACGAGCAATTTTGATAAGATGGAATGACAGCGTAGGACCAGCTCACATGCAATGGTTACAGGATGTTATGTCTTGCTTGAGTTTGGAGAAAATTAGATATAACATTAAAGAGATCAAGGTTGAATTTTAGCAAGATATGGGGCCCATTCATGGACTATTATCATAACTTGATTACTTAGGCTGGGGGGATGGCTTTGGGGGGTTTTCTATCTGATATCCGAGAGCCAATACTCGATTTTACAATTTATTTGCTAGTGACCGTGTTTAGTGGGAGGGGCTATCTTCCTTTTTTCTTTTGCTCTTATTTTTGTTTTTTTTTTCTGCAACTCGAAGGGATTGGTTTATTTGGGATAATCACAATGTATATCTCAGTATTAAAATATGAGGTAAAATTTTCATAAGGATTTTTCACTTTTTTTGAAAATTATATAAACAGTGTATAGTTGATATGTGACTCATATTCTGTATTGCGTTATATAATTAATTAATATCTAACACTATTTAGATGAAATATTTCTATCAAGTTAATAAAAACATTTTTTAATAGAAAGGAAACAATGCACAAGGATCAATACTCAGCGGAGTAGGATGCACCAAGAAATAGAAGGAAATTCAAATGTAAACTCGGTATCAGAACAAGATAGTGGATCAGTTAATACTATCAGAAAAACAAAGTATGGAAAACTTGCAGTGGGGCTGGAAGAGGGAAACAAATACACATCTGAGCTGCAACAGACATGTGGTTATGAGAAATGGAAGGGGACAGAGAAAACAAACTTTGTTTAGACTTTCAATACATTAAACATGGATCGACTATTTCCATAGCAGGATGAATGTAAAATGGAAGAACGCTATTTGAAAAAGAGTATGAGAAACATTATTAAATATTATTTGGCACAAGTAGTAGAGTTACAGCCTCATGGCTCCATTGATTTGAGTTCAATTTTTGTATTTCACGAGGAGCATTGTGAAGTTTACCAATGATCACCCGTGGTCTCCTCTCGGTGATCAGTTTCGTCACTGATCTCAAAGATATTCAGTTTGAAAGGGTCATTGCTCCTATACATTGCTCCTAGGGTCTGGAAAGTGTTAAAATTAGGGGTGATGTTGTGGGAATTGGGGGAGAATAAAATAGCATTAATGTAGAATTAAGCTGGATGGATGCTTGGTGGTCACGTTGAAGAGCTGTATAACCCTCTAACTTTCACACACAATGAGCAGTTATCATTTGCAGTGCACAGGTTGGAAGTATGATAGCAGGAGATTCAGTGATAATTTTTGAAAGATAATTGTATTTAATGCTTAAATGGAAATTAATTGTGGGCTATAGATAAAGAGCAGAATAATGGAAACATTGGAGGACTCTTTCAAAGATGCAATCAGTTTTATAGACTACTTCATTGCTCGACTATTCCATCATTCAGTGGCATTATTCAACATTCGACTTCCTCATTGGCAGACCCCAATCAATGTGGATTAGAAGCATCACCTTCTCCTCACTAACCTTCAACATAGGGGCACCCCATGGTTGCATGCCTAGTTACATTCTCTATTCCTTACACTCTCATGATTGGATAGTCAACCTTGGTTCGAACATAACTTCCAAATTCACTGATGACACCACCATTATTAGCTGAATAACAAAAAATAATGATTTAGAATATGGGGTACAGGTGGAGAATATTATTGGTTGGTGCCAGAACAACAATTTTGCTCTCAATGTCAACCAGACCAATGAGCCTATTGTGGATTTTAGGAAAGGGGGAGGCTGATGGACCATCAGCATTGATGGGATAGAGGTGGACAGAGTTAGTACATTCAAGTTCCTGGGCATCCACATGAACCAGTACATTTAAGGCAACCTGTTGCATCACAGCCAGGTTTGGTCATTCAAGTATGCAGAAATGTAGCAGGTTGCGGAAGGAAGCAAATATAGCCAAGCCCACCATTGGCTTTGGCCTCCCATTAATTTAAGACATCTTTGAAATTAAGAAAGCAGCCAATATCATAAAGGACCTGATTACAACCTCTTCTCACCTTTGTTACAGGAAGTCATGTGATTAAAGGCACTTCAAAAAGCAGTTTGATCATAAATCAAATTGATCTAGAGACAGAAATGTAGTAACATTCTGTGAGATGGACACTGATGTGTTCTTCTTGCCAGGGGAAATAATGATTTGCTGTGGCTATTGTTATGGTCACTTGTGATTGACCCATATCTGGGTAAAGAAAGCAAGATCATTCTTGCTTTTGGATCACGATCATTTTGATGGTTATTTTGTCTAAAACACTTGAAAGGGTCTTTGAAAGCATCATGGCTTCGCAACCCCTATGCAAGAAAGGGGGAAGTTGTTGAAAAATTATTTGAATGACAAAACATTTCTTTGAAAGCAACTCGACAAGAATTTGTGAGTTTTGAGAAGTCTGATGACTCAGTGTCTCAACTACATAAGCACTTGGGAACAACAGTTTTAAAAGTTCTAAGTTTCAACACAAGATTTCTAAGAATGAATTTTGAACGTGCCTTTTCAGAATTGTGCCTAAGCTGTAATGGTTTGGGTAATATATATATATATATATATATATATATATATATATGTGTATTAGCGCATGGTTGGGGTTAAGTTTAGAGTTAAGGTATTATATCATTAATAGATATTAATAAAAACTATTATTGTTTTGTAGATACCATTGTCTTGGTGAATTTCTATCGCTGCTGGTCCATGACTTAACACTGTTACTTTCTCAAAGAAGATACAGAAGCCTAGTATAAATGGTTTGTTTCTCTGCTGATTAACACTACAGCTCTTTGAGAAGAATTCTTGAACCCATTCCAAACTAACTAACATCAAGTTGTTGTCAGCACAAATCAAAATCTATGTTCTGAACCTAAACCTTTCCCCTTTCAGCTTAAATTGATGACTTCTCATGTTTATTTTCCCCAATCTATGTGGAAAAAGCCTATTTGCATTCACTCTGTCTATGCCTCTCATAATCTTGCAAACCTCTATCAAATCTCCCCTCATTCTTCTCCGCTCCAAAGAATAAAGTCCTAAACTGCTTAATCTTTCCCTGTAACTCAACTCCTGAAGACCCGGTAACATCCTAGTAAATCTTCTCAGCCTCTTTCAATCTTATTGATATCCTTCCTATAGTTTGGTGACCAGAACTGCTCACTATACTCCAAATTTGGCCTCACTAATGTCTTAAACAACTTCAATATAACATCCCAACTCCTATATTCAATACTTTGATTTATAAAGGCTAAGATGCCAAAGACTTTCTTTATAACCCTGTCCAGCTGTGACACCACCTTCAGGGAAATAATATATCTGTTTTCCCAGATCTCTTTGTTCCTCCACAGACCTCAGTGCCAGACCTTTACTGTGTATGTCTTACCTTGGTTTGCCCTTCCAAAATGCAACGCGTCTGCATTAAACTCCATCTGCCATTTTTTGTCCCACTTTCCCAGTTTGTACAGATCACTCTGCAAACTTTGAAAATCTTCCTCACTGTCCACAACACCTCCTATCTTTGTGTCATCAGCAAACTTGCTGATCCAATTTAACATGCCTTATAATTCAATTAAGTATACTCTGGTAATTTACTTTATATTTATTATGCAGTTTTTTTAAAACAAAGCACCTGTTTGGCTGCAGCAAACAAGAATTTTAGTGCATATGTACATTGTACAATATATATGACAATAAAAATTATTATTATTGTATGGATGTGGATTATTAATAACAGGAAACTGGGAGCACTGGAGGGATATCATAAATACTGTATTTAAGAAATATTCCAAATCTTCTGGTTGAATACGTCTCCTCTCTGAGCCCAACATCCTAAGCGTAGAAAACCCAATTACACCTAGTTGCATTTGATGGGCAGGTCTCTTCATTGCCATGAGACTGAGCTAGAGATTCTACTCTGAGATTCAAAATGGCAAAGTGGACAGGGGAAACATTGAAAAAGAGCAACATTCCCACTGACATGGATTTCAAGGCTATGGAGAAGGATGTTTCAAGATAGGGTTGAGAACCCTTGAGTCCATTCATCAGGAGCCATACAGAAGTCCAGTGTCAAATCACTTGCCAAATGACCCAGGTGCTAGCCTCTTCTGACATTTTATGGCTGGATCTGCAGATTGAACATTGAACTCATTTGTCACTTTGGAATGTCCACTACAGGAGTGAATGCAATACATCCTCAACTCAAAGGCTCTGCCTAAGAAGTAAATTAATCATTTTGCATGTTGGTAGATGTGATTATCAATGATGGGTACTTGCTAGTCAGCCTACATTTCTCTCTGAAGTGTATGATTCCATGATTCTAGCACTAAAATGGTAGCATAATGATTGCAATTAGAAATGGAGTTCTTTTTATGCTTGATGTATAATTTGAGTTAGGCTATGTGGGCAAAAAATTCTAATCATTCCAATAATTCACCTTGACATTCTTCACCAAATGTTGACATGCTTTAATTGTTTTACATTGGAATTTTTGGGAGGTTTATGAAACTGGATTTATTCAAGTAAGACAATTCAGATGATCTGATAATGAATCACAGTTGGAAATAATTCATTTTACATAAATTGTCATATTTGATCAAATTAATAATTGTAAAACAGACAATCCATTACCTGTTAAGAATTGCATCAGAATTTTTGGAATTAAACTCGGATCTTCATGTATTTATAGAACTGAAGTTATGGATATAGTGTGAGTTTAGAACGTGTTTATTGAATTGTTGAATTTGTGAGAATGTTTATGTAAATTATCTTTCAAAGATATCTGAGGTGAGATGCCTGTCTACTTTATGCTTATACCCTGAAGAAGGGCTTAGGCCTGAAATATCAGCAATATATCTTATAGATTTTGTAAAACTGGCTGATTTTCTCCAGCTTTCAATATGTGTTTTTATTTCAAAGATACCTGTCAGTCTAATTGTCTATGTGTTCATTCTCTCCCTAAATCTTGGCCAGAAACCTCACTGATTGTTCTTTCATGAAGATAAACTGAATTTGCATTCAGTTTTGTTTTGTCAACAATCTATTGCAATTCAAATGTGAGGTACTAGATGGGAGCACTATTTTTGTGAGGTAGGAAACAGTGCCCCCACTCCCCACAACTCAGAAGCAATTAACCTTCCAAAAGTTCAGGATACCTATGGAGGTCCATATGTCCATGTGGTGATATGACCACCACCCTACTGCAGGGGGCATTCTTAGTACCTGCAGGAAGACCACCTCAGGGGCTGACACCACCTGGCCGACTGTCAATCAGCCAACCTGAATATAAACCTGAGCTGGCCCTCCTGAGCCAGTCACATGGGGAACCACCAAGGCATGAACTGGTGTTCAGACTTTTACTGGAATACAGTCTTTTCTGAGTTGTACTTGCTGGCTGCTACTTCAGCACATCATAATTTATCCCTGTAAATATTTGAAGAGAGACTATGGAGAAGTTTCTGACTATTGGGAGTCTGGAGATCGACCCCCCAACACCCAAATGCCCAGGCACACTTTGAGATTTGGAAGCACGTGATTGAGGCAATTATCCAAACACAGGCTGAGGTGATCAACAGCAACCACAAATGGCTTTCCAGGCCATCAAGGTCTGCACGGACTACGAACCTGCAATGGCTGTACTGGAGAGCATGTAAAAGACCCTGACAAATGTGGTCTATGCCCGGTACCTGCTCAGCATCAGGGTCCAACAGCCAGGTGAAGCGGAAGATTCCTATCTGTGGGCCCTGCATGAGCTAGCCCACCCATGCCTGACTGTGACCGAAGGGGAAGTGGAGCGACTGATCCGGGATGCTCTGCGTGCGATGCCTGAGATCGAGGAGAGGCCAACAGAAGCTGTGGTGGAAAACATTGCCTCACTTACCAGGACAATGGAGATAGTTTTCTCCCTGGAGGCTGCAGCTCATCATGCAGAGGTCTTCAATGCCCATCCCCTCCAACCTTCTGACTGGCCAATACACATGAACACCCTCACCAAGAGGCCCTACGGGGAGGAGACGACTGCAGCCACCATCACAGCTTGCCCCTGTAAGTATTGTGGGTCCCGGTGTGGGTCGAACAGGCGCTCACGCAAAGGTTGCCCAGCGAGGAACTCGCATTGCTTCCGATGTTGGAAGAAAGGCCACTTGACAAGGTGTGCCTTTCCAGGCCCGTGGGGAGTGTTGCGGGCCTCTGCAACCAACTGGTAGCCCTCCGAACGCCGTCACATGTGAGGACCAGGTGATGCCATTACTTGCCCCAGCACTTCCACTCATGTTGCCGAAGTCACTTCTGGCCCAGCCACCAGCCCTCATGGCAGCTGTGTGCTCACCTCGGGCACTGCCATCTTCCTCCGGACGACTTCCACCTGAATCGAAGAAATCACATCTGCCTGCACCAATGACGTAATCTCTGGCTTCACATGTGCATCCACCGGGTGCTGCCATCTTGGGCCAGCCAGCCCCCAGGTAGTGCTACACATCAATGGGATGATGTGGTCAACATGGGCGCATACCTGATCGCCCACCCGACACTCCCCATAAGGAATTCGCTGGCCACTACTCACCACTTCCATCGGGGAGCAGTAACTCGGACCCTGAGACAGTCCTAGCATCCACCACCTTTAGGAGGAACATTCCTCATGGACTCGGGCACTCAATGATGGGCATCACTGTTAATGGGAAGGAACAAAATGCCTGTTCGATAGTGGTGGTACTGAGAGCTTCGTGTACCCAAACGTGGCCCGGACACTGAAGCTCAAAATCTATCCCACATTTTTCCATCACTTTTGTTGTCCAGGACCACTCTATCATGGCCACCGCCACCGCCCCACCGCCGAGGTGCAAGCATCTTTCGCTCACATCAGGCAGGACATCACCAATGTCACAATACATGCTGTGGACGAGACCACCCCATTCCAGGTGGAGTGCGATGCCTCTGATGTTGCCCTCACGGGCTACCCTCAACCAAGGGTGTTGAGCCCTTTGAAAGGAGGCCCAGACAATTGTGGAAGTGGTCTGCCACTGGCACTACTACCTGGCCAGCAGAAGGTTCACCCTCCTCACAAACCAGCGCACAGTGGCTTTCATGTTCAACACCACCCATAAGGGCAAGATCAAGAATGATAAGATCTTGCGCTGGAGAGTTGAGCTGGCCAACTCCAGAACAGACTGGGGAAGTTCAACAACTCTCCTGACGCCCTGTCCCAATCTGTGCCACTGTGCAGTCTGACCAACTCCAGGCACTGCATAACACACTTTGTCACCTGAATGTCACCTGCCTGAACCATTTCATAAAGTCCCAGAACTTCCCTTCCACCGTCCAAGAAGTCTGGATGGACCATTACCGAGCCATGCAGGGTCTGTGCGGAGTGCAAACCACGCTTCTTCCGCCTGCCACAGTCCCACGTCCTCAAGGCCACTAGGCCCTTTGAACGGCTGAGCATCAACTTCAAGAGCCCCCTGCCTTCCACAAACAAGAACATTTACTTTCTTGCGTTCGTAGATGAATACTCCTGTTTTCCCTTTGCCAGCCCTTGCCCTGACCCTCCATGCCCACCATTATCAGGGCACTGACGCAGATCTTCACCATGTTTGGATACCCGGTATTCATCCTCAATGACCAGGGGTCCAGCTTCATGAGTGAGGAGCACTGCCTGTACCTGGTGGTGCGAGGCATTATGGATAGTTACAACACGAGGGGCAATGGACAGGTGGAGCATGAAAACGGGGTGATCTGGAAGGCAGTCCTCTGGTCCTGAGGTCCAAAAGCTGGTCTGTTGACTACTGGCAAGAGGCCCTCCCCGACGCACTCCATGCCATTAGGTCGCTCTTGTGCATGGCTACTAATCAGACCTCTCACGAGTGCCTTTTCTCGTTCCACAGGAAATCGGCGACTGGGTCTCCCTCCCAGCTCCAGGATCCGTGCTCCTCCACAAACACGTCCGGGCCCACAATTTCAATCCTTTGGTTGAGCAGGTGCTCCTCCTCAACGCCAACCAGAACTATGCCTACATCAGGTACCAATGGCCGTGAGAACGCTGTCTTGAACAGGGATCTGGCACCCACCCCTCCAGCAGGGGCCCCACACCTCCAGCATCATTACTACCTAGCCCAACGTCCCCACCATGGGTACCCTTGGCCCATCCAAGATTCAGGGGCAGACTTCCTCCCTCCGCCCCTCCAGAGGGCCCCACTCCTAGCAGACCAGATCCGCCCAGCCACCCCCCCGCAGACAGACATACAAATAGACACCACGCTGCCCACACCAACACGTGCAATGGCTATGGCGGACTCAGCTAACCCTCAGGCAAGCTTGCCTTCACTGACATTTGACCAAAAGCCAACCCTGTGATGGTCCCAGAGACTCCAAAGGCCTCCGGACCACCTGAATTTGTAAATAGCACCCAGCACCATTTACACACCATCCCCACAGGACTTAATTTTAAGGTGGTGAATGTGGTGATACAACCACCAGCCTACTACTGCAAGGGGCGATCTCTGTTCCTGCAGGAAGACCACCTAAGGGACTGACTCCACCTGGCCGGCTGTCAATCAGCTGACCTGAATATAAACCTGAGCCGGCCCCTTCTGAGCCAGTCACATGGGGACCCACCGAGGTTCAGACTTTTACTGCAATAAAACCTGTTGTATAGTCTTTTGAGTTTTGTGCTTGCTGGGTGCTTCCTCAGTGAACCACAGTCTGCTTGTCCTATTTTATAAAGGACACATGAGAGCCTGTCCAGTAAAGCATTAAACTTAATTTCCTGTTCCTATCTCTAACAGTCTCTAACTGTTTTTTCATTCCTTTTCTATCAGGTATAAATGCAGATTAAATGGAATTGAAAATGAAAACAGGTGGTCATTTGAAAGAAAACAGAAAATCCTTGAATGTTGGAATAGGGAAAACCAAGGATGCTCAGTCATAGTCTACTACATATTTTCAGGACCTTTACACTTTTTGCAAAGTTTGAGAAAATTTAGATTTGCTTTTATCTTTTTCTTTCAATTCCTGTAAAAATGACCTACATACTAGGTATGTAACTGAAGTAACAATTACAATGCTGGAGAAATTCAAACAGTGTACTTATGTAGGAAAGATAAAGATTAAAAAAAACAATGTTTTGATCTTGAACAAAGTATAGGCAGGGGTCCGAACAAAATTGTGTGCATGAGGGGTGGGGGTGGGGGGTGGGGTAGGAGCACAATCCCACAGGAAAAATCAATGGAGAAACTCAGCAGGTCAAAAGAATGAAACTGAATTTGTGAGGGGTCATTTTGAATGATTAAGATACATTTTTTCCCGAATTTTAATGACACATGAGGACATTATGTATTCATAAAGGAAAGTTAGTAACTTTATTTTGAATGAAGCATTGGGGATCTTAATATATATAAATATATATTTATACACACACACACACACACACACACACACACACACACACACACACACACACACACGCACACGCGCGCACACACACACACGCGCGCACACACGCATACACATATTATATCCTGTCCAAGGTTATGCAGTATGGTGAACTCTCCACAGGCCACAATGGCAGAGGGGGTCCAAAAAAAGTGGGTCAAGGACCTCTGAAGAAATCCCTTGGTGCCTGTCACATTGACCATTGTCACAGGTCTGCTCTAGTCTCTGATGGTTTCCCTTCCAGCTGGGCATATCAGTCCTTCATCAGCCATCAGTGAGCCTGCAGCAGATGTGGACAGCCCCCTTCCTAAATCTTTGTTTGCAAAGCAAAGCTATGAATAGGTGGGGGTGGGGGATGTGTGTGTGTGTGTGTGTGTGTGTGTGTGTGTGTGTGTGTGTGTGTGTGTGTGTGTGTGTGTGTGTGTGTGTGTGTGTGTGTCCAACACCATTACAGCTTAGGCACAATTCTGGAAAGTCATTCCAAAGTTCAGTCTTAGAAATCCTGTGTTAAACATAGACTCTTAAACTGATGCCCTGAAGTCATCATGAAGAAGGTGGGAGAGACTGAGCGACTGGACTGCTGAAACAAAAATCACAATCCTTGTAGAGTTTCTTGCTAAGAAATATCCTTTCAGATGAATGGTTGTCAAAACTCCCCTTTTCCTTGCATAGGAAATGAAACGTGTGACTTCCACCATGCTTCCATGGGTCAGTTGAAGTGACCGCTTTGGTCACGGTGGGGCTCAATAATTCCCCTGACAGGGAGAATCAGCCAAATTGTCCATTTCACATAGTCACTCCACCTCAGTGTTCCATGCGATGGCTGGTGATCAATAATAAATGCTGTTTCTTCCAGTGTCCCACTCACATGACACTCACCACCTGTGCCCCTGGATAAAGCAACAAATTTCTTTCTCTTCCTCCAGTGTATCCACTTTGGGTATCGTCTGTACTAGATGTGTCCACCCAGTCTCTCCACAACTGTGAATGGTTGTAGCAGGTACTAGCTCTTAAAGTGAAATGGGAGCTCGTTATAATGCATTGTGTGTGTGTGTGTGTGTGTGTGTGTGTGTGTGTGTGTGTGTGTGTGTGTGTGTGTGTGTGTGTGTGTGTGTAAAACTTCACAATTAATATTTTTACTGTAATTTCTAACTCTTTTGTGTAAGCTAACTTTAATATTCTATTAAATTTGTTGAAATAAGTCCCTTGTTTGGCATCTGCTCAGACACTGATTTAGTAATTCTAGTTCCCAGGAATGCAGAATGCAACTGAAGGAGGCAAAAAAAATAAATAGGCTCTGTTCTCTCATCAAGAAGCCAACCAACATCATTAAGGACACTCACAACTTTTCCTGCTGCAACTTTCGAGAAGTATGAACACCTAAAATGTAGCACCTCTGGGTTCAAGAACAGTTTTCTTTTTCCTAATGGCTATCTAGTTTTTCAAACTGATAGCCATTGGATAAAACCTAACTATAACTACTTCAGAGCCACCAAAAAAAGTGTGCATATTAAAACCACTTTTTTTTTCTTGCAATAACCGTAACTGCAATAACTAACTCCATATTTTTATTTATGTATCCATATATTATCTTTTTAAACATGGATGTATTCTCATTCATGTTATCAGAGGTGATGTATTTTACCTACCTGTTTGGCTGCAACAAATAAGAATTTTGGGCATATGTACATTGTACTCATATATATATATATATATATATATATATATATATATATATATATTACAATAAACTCATTATTATTATTATTGAGTAATTAATTTGATTGAGATCCTCCCATTCTCTGTAACCCAATTCAGATGTCAAAAGCATAGATGCTTAATTCATTCATTAATTGCTAACTGCCAGCATTTCACTTTATTTAATTATTTTCACCTGAATCATTATCTGAAGACCGTTTTAATTCAGAAATATAAGAGTTGATTGCAACTCAGAAAACGATCTGGCAAAATTTAGTTGGATATTGTCCTTTTAGTATCTCATTGTAATGTTAGCTCAAAGAAACCAGAGGAATAAAAGGCCTTTGACCATTTCCACCATTTCCTTGAGAATTTTACTGAGTGTCGGAGATGATTTCTATAGTCCATATATCGATGATTATTTTTGGATCAGCTTTTTTAAAATCTGGGCTGAATGAATACCAATTCTCTTTTTCCATAATAATAAAAATAATGGGCATTGGGGAATGGTGGAGAATGAAGTTGGAGGGTGGGGGGGGGGGGGGTGGAGAGATGTTTTTGTCTAATTGACATGATGCCAGGTACTCTCCTAATTCCTGTGGTATTCTGACAGATAAGTGTGACAGGTCAAGAAATACATATTTTAGCATCACAGAACTCTCACATTTACCTTATCACCTAAGATTAACATATAAGTAATATCAACTGGTAGGTAATTTTTTTAATGACCTTTCACACACGCAGCATCTTCCATGTGGCCTTTCCAGGTTCAAAAAAAGGAAAATCAGCCTGATTTTCTTACTTTGAGATACCGATATCATATCCAAACAGTTACATCACTTCAGAACAACACCCTTCAAAAGTTATGATGTTTACCAACCAAACGTTACGATTAATTAAGGATAACTTGATTCGTTGAATGCTAAAGGCCAAGAATGATACAAAATCAGAAGAGTGACAGTGAAATTAATGCAATAAGGTGCACTTTCATCAAGCTAAAAAGATTTTAGAAAAATTGTGGGGCTGTTAAAGTAAACGCGAGTTTAAAAAAAAATTAGTGGAATTGAAAGTTTTTTGAAAACTGAAATAATTTAAGACAATGGTGCATTTTGGTGAAGGTTTATGAGGAGTTAACAACTACATAATGAACTCAAGGTTGTCAGAATGACAGAAATGTTATAAAATATTTGACTTGAAACTGCATATCCTTCAGGTGTGGTATGGGACATCTTACAGATTGTGGTGGTTTGCAATGCTCTATATTTTATCTACTTAGTGACCACTATTATTAATTGCCAGCAATCTTGTCAGTTACCCTGAAGATTGCAGGTGACATCTCACCCGAAGACACTGAGTTTAAAGCCTTAGCTGACATGCCAATGAGACAGAGATGATACTGTACATCCAAAGTATTGTCAAGAAAAATAAAATCTCAGGTAGAAGTAAAAAAAAATTCCCCTGCACTGTACAAATCAAAGCACTTATGTCAAAGCACATTGGACATCAGTGGAATTCTCACCATTGGCCAATAATTCACCCAGCCAGTTTTGGTACAACATGTTATCTGGTTTTATCAATTTGTTATTGCAGCATCTTGCAGAACACAAATTGTGGCTGTTGTGTTCCCTTCATGTTAAGAGTAACTTAACTAAACTTTGGAGTCCATGAAGTTAAGGATGCGCAAGGACGTGAAAGGTGTTTTTTTTTTGCTTCTTATCTGGTAATCAAAATATTAGGCCAGAGGTACATAAACCAAGCATTACTTTTTTTTAAGAGATAGAGCACAGTAACAGGCCCTTCCAGCCCATGACTCTGTGTCATCCAAATACACCCATGTGACCAATTAAACTACGCCTTTAGAACATGGCAGAAACTGCAACACCTGGAAGAAACCCACGTGGACATGGGAAGAATATATAAACTCCTTACAGGAAGTGATGAGATCATTCCCGGGTCGCTGGCACTGTAATAGCATTGTGCCAACTGGTAAATCATTCTATCTATAATCCAGACTCTGGGTATTATTAAATTCAACTAAGTATTGACAAGAGTATATTAGAAAGATTCTCTCAACATAAAATTTGAAATTCTCTCTTAAACTCATTTCCACATACAACTGGGAGTAATTGGAAGACACTAGTGAAGTATTTTTATTCAGCTTGTACATATGGTGTTGAATATTTAATTATTTTATATTGCAATAGAAAATAGCCAGTTTTCAAAGAAAACTTCACATAACTAGAGGATGGGTTGGAGTTTGAACTGTGCTACTATAATATCTACCTGGCTAACAGCTCTTTTCAATAAGTTTTCAATAAGTAATTGGCAAATTTACTTTAGGGAGTAAATTGTGGATGTACTGGAGTGACTTTAATGGGATTCCGATCATATCAAACTGCAGTTTATTTCCCATGATAAAAATTTGTATTTATGTTTGTTCAATGGTGGTACACTTAATAATGAATGGATGCAATTGAAAAAGAAAATTTGCTGGTCCTTTGAAACTGGACATCTCTCACAAAGAGTTGGCACCAACACAATGGGCTGAATGGCCCCTTCTCTGCTTTTTTAAGAGATTTGACTATTTCTTAATGCCATTTTTCATCTTTTAAAACATGATTACATTCCCAAAACACTGTTTCTGCTTTGTGACACCTCTATTGCAGCATTATCATTTTATTGCAGCTGATTACTAAGGGTTGTTTTTTTTCAATAAAAATCACGCAAGGTACTTAATATAAACATAATCTATTGAGACAATATAGCCTAGCAGTTAAATCACCCACGACACCACTAAATGACACAAAAATGAGCAGGTTAGTCATGAAGAAGATTTGTTCAGTTTAGTCTAATTTTCCACTATTTCTTAATGTGAACAATTATTCTTCAAACCTTCATTTGCTGCTTCTTTAGAAACCGGCGATATGCATGCAGTCACAGCCTCATATGAAGCACTCAGTCGCGTATTGGGGTCCCTCTTTGGTTTAGGAGGAGGTTGTTTCCGTGGTGACTGCAGGCCATTGCTATCATCCATAGTGAATACTGAGTGAAGGGAGGGTGATCTGACGGACGATCCAATCACCGAATGTGCCAACCCATCGACAAAAGTAGGTACCGGCACCGAGCTCGAATGAAAATGCTTCAGCGATCGGCAGCCCAAAAGATTATCTTCAATGACCTTTCCACTTCCGTTGCCGGATCTGAAATTAAAATGATGTCCAGATGCTGAATTAGAACAATGGACCTGTTCATGCAAATATAATGCCAGCTTTACACAAAAGCAGGCAACCAACACCCCCACTGTGAGGTGAGGGTGGAAACACTGCTCCTGTCAAACACAAATCCTCAAAATAAATCTGCTGTCTGCTGCTGTTCATTTCTGCACTGTACAAATCAAAACTCTTAACTAATTTACATCTATCATCATGTGTAAGTCTTAAAAGAAACTGATACAAAAAAATCCACACAATACTAGATGATTTATTGCCTTGTGTTTCAATGGGAAATGAGATTCCCCAATGCTGCTTGCAAGAAGGAAAATAGATGACAATGAGAGCAGTCTCGCCTTTACTTCAATAGCTGCAGTCTGAAGCAACCTTGCGGGATGAAACAAATAGTTAACTCTTTTACTGGAACAAACCATTATTTAATGGCAACACCTGGAAACACCTGGAAATTAAACAACTTGTTTATTGAATTAGTGTGCAAGGGTACAATAGCAGAACTGTAAACATTCAAATGACATTTACTTGCATTTCATAAATCAAGCTCAGAAACTTTTAGTCCACTGGTTTCACTCTAATTTATTGCAATATTTAATTTATAAATTTTATCTCTTGTTCAGCTTTCATTTTTGTAACATGTTCAGATAAATTTTTGGCTCTTTAAAGTCTTTTCTGTTTTATATAACTTCTCGAGTTCTTGCAAAATCAGCAAATACCCTTCATAACGGACATGATAACAGATACACATGCTTACCGTTTTGTGACTGATTCGTCTTTGTGTTGCGCCTTGAAGTTTTCTCTCATGTAAACTACATTTAGTTCATTCCTAACCCTGTCATTTTCTCGTGCAATGTCAGTCGCATTTTGAATGACCAAGGAATCATACGTTTTCAGTCCCATATCTTCCACCAACTGCAAAAATCTTTCAATGGAGTTGACGTCTTGTTTGATGCTCATCCTCTGCAGTAATCGCTGACGGGCTAGAAATTCTCTGACAACTACCGTTAGGGAAAAGAATTATGCATCTGCAGTTCACACAATAAAATGTACTTGTCAATAATGCAGAGGAAAGCACAATGCTACTGACTATCTGGTGAACTGATAGCAAAATTACAGTCAATTAATAACCATATGAAAAGCAACAGAGTATTACATTTCAGCACTTTTAATTTAGTTCATTTAGGTTTGATTTGATAGTTGCGAACTGCTACAATTAAAAAAAAATCAAATTGTAAATTTATAAATGCATAAAAACATCAAATAACTAAAGCAAAAATTAAATTTAGTTGTGAAGTTTTGTCAAAGCAAAGACAGAGAATGTGAAAGGAAATAATCTGAACATCCTTGTAAATTGGCTTCTACCTTTTTGACAGATGAGAATTTTCTTCTCCAAGTGAAGACATTGGTCATTGAGGTGATCAGCTTGCCAATACTTCATTAGAACCTCACCCTGGCTTATCTGAAAAAAAAAAAGATTTAACAACTGGAAACTGACTTTTGTAAGAAAAGTAAACAAAAATGGTTTCCAATTTGACATTAGACATCACTCCCTGTCTTTTGGATTTGAACTTGAATACAGTATTTATATTCTCAGTTTGACCTGTTGACAATCAAGTGATCTCACCTAAAATGTTATTTAAAATTAAATAAAAATAATGTGTCATAACAAGAAAAAAAATGCCTGAACGTGCAAATAGCCTCACAAAGACTTTAACGGGAAGGGATGAGAGTGGGGTAGGATGGGAGTGGGTTAGAATGGAGTGATGAGGTGTAAAGACATGGTGGAACAAAATATTTCATTTTTTGGTGTGTAATAATGAACAACTCGTAGCCAAGCAATGCGACAAATAATTTCAATCCTCACACTTTTATGAATGTGTCTCAGGTTTTTCCTTCTGATTGTAACACTTCATTAATTTATCCAAAGTCTCCCTAGTCCACATCACAATCCAGAATTCACCAATTACTGGGATGCTTACAGAGAATCACAGAACCCCATTTTTTGGCTAAAATCATATTGGGTCATGAGTAAAATATGCAGATTTCAGAGCCTCCATTTGTATCTCAGAGGGTTTGTGAGTTAGTAACCTGCATGAATGTGGCAGGGGGTGGAATGGGGTTGTTGGGAGGAATAGGAGAGGGAAGAGGTGGGAAAAGGGTGATAAGAATTCTAGGAGATCTGATCCTTCGTTCCTGGGAATTAGGCAATCTCAACATCATGTGGCCCAATCCAAGACAAAACATCCAATGCCAGAGAAGTTTATTCTCCAACGTCGGGGTAGTTACAGCACATCACCAGCATATCTTATGTCAGATTTTGAGTTTTAATTTGAGTGGTGGAATTTTGTCTCTTTCAATCCAAGAGGTGAGGGATTTTAGGATCTGTTCTCCTGACCATAGGTAATGCTGCAACAGCCCTTAGGTTTTTCCCAGAGCTATCCTTTTCTCCCTTTTGTCCCCAGCTTTCTAAGGCCTGGGAAACATGGCAGATCACATTAACCCAAAAGAACGTATTAAAGCAGAGGATACCAGTCTCAGTAGTAAGCATTGCATCACCTGGATATCCCTGTGCCAAATGTGGAACATCGGAAACAGCAAGATCATTTTGAGTTCAAAGTTCAGATTTATTGTTGGAGAACATATATGACACCACGTACAACCCTGAGGTACTTTTTTCCCATGGCTGAGGCAGAATTAGCACTTATTGGTAGTGTAAAAATTGTACTTAAGCTGATACACATAAACAAAGAAATATAAACAAAGTGATTGTGCCATGCAGAGAGAAAGAAAAATCATTAAGGTGCAAAAGTAAGAGTCCTTAAATTAGTCTCTGACTGAGCTGGTTGTTGAGGAGTCTGATAGTGAAGGGGTAGCATCTGTTCCTGAACCTGGTGGTGCGAGTCTTGTGGCATCTGTACCTCTTTCCTGATGGCAGCAACGAGAACAGAGCGTGTGCTGGGTGGTGGGGATCTTTGATGATTGTTATTACTCTCCGACAGCACTGGTGGACAGCGTTTTGCCTGTGATTTTCAGAGCTGCTGCACATCTTTTGCAGGGCTTTCTCTCAGGGTTATTGGGGTCCCCATATCAGACTGTGATGCAGCCAGTCAGCACACTTTCTATCACACATCTGTAGGAATTTGCCAGGATTTCCAATGCCATATCAAACCTCCTCAAACTCCTGATGAAATAGAGGTACTGATGTGCTTTCTACATTTCAGCAGGTCTCAGCAGGTATGCAGCATCCATAAGATTCGGCCTTAAGCCTTAAGCCTTTAGCCTTAAGCCTTTCATCAAGATATCATACCTTGTTAAGGCTCAGGCCTTAAATGTTGCTTATATATCTTCACACAGTGAGACCTGCTGAGTTCTTCCAGCAATCACAACGTCTGCAGACTTTCACGCTTCACTTGTAAATGGCTGGTTGATGCTCAGTGTAGACTAGTGGGCAAAATGGAATGTCACTTACTGTATGACTCTGGTTCTCTGACTTTAAGTGGTATGTGACTTTCCATTCAAGTTAAGGAATGAAAAATAAAATCAGAAGTTATCAGCCTATAATTTTATGATCACAGCTCATTGTATCTGGGAAAAGATATTTGATGTGTGAATTTATTGAAAACAGAAATGATAGAACCTTCAATATTTTAGGATAATAGTTTTTCTATTTCATTCACTAGATGATCATGCCATCCAGCCTCATTGGCACACTGGCCTGTCTTAATATAGTAATCACCAGCAAGCAAAGATAATATTTTAAAATTCACTGACCTGCCAGCCCTGTAATTCACACTGCTGGAGGATGAGATGACACTTCTCCTCTACAGAAAGCTGCTCCCTATCCCCCACTCTTATTACAGCCAAATTTCTGTATCTGCAGAGAAAATAGGATTCAAAATCAAATTGATTACGGTCCTCTCATCCAAAGGATGAAATTCCCACAAAATGGTGTTCTGATATCCAGTTATCTTGCATGCAAAATGCATGTGCAGTTTTTCTGTGAATAACAATGAAAGAGAAACAAAATCAAAGCCATTAGAGGTATGAATAGAACATCAGGACCATTGTAGTTTTATCACCTCATAATCAATATTGGGAGACAGTTCCATTTAGCAGGAGGACCACTTTGTGTAGTCTTAAATGCATATGCTTTATCTCTATTTATTATGGCAAAAGATATTATAGCTGCAGATTTCAGGGAGATTCTTTGGAGCAGGTTAACATTTAAACAGAAAAGATGTACAAGATGACGTAGCAGACATGATAGATAAATCTCTGGGGCATGATGTGTGTCTGTTATGGGATGCAATGGAGGAGATCACTTGGTCCCTGATAGATCTTTCAAGCATCACTGGCCTCACTTGAAGTGCAAGATGACTGGAGGACAGCAAATACAGCAAGTCAATCATACAGCATGGAGACAGGCCATTGGTCCAAATTGTCCATGCCAAACAGTGGCCACCCTTCTGCGTTAGTTCCATCTCCTAACTCTTGGTCCATAGCCACCCATGTCTTAATGATTCATGCTGATCTGGCTACTTCTTAAACAACCCAGTTTCAACTACTCTCTATCACTGGATGAAGAATGTCCCCCTTATATTCCCCCCCCCCTAAATTTGTTCCCCCTTACCTTAGTTGGTTTTATCTGCATCTGATATGGGGAAAAGTTTCCCTCAGTCTACCCCAGTGGTTCTCAACTTTTTATTTCCATTCACATACCACTTTAAGTAATCCCTATGCCATTGGTGCTCTCTGATTAGTAAGGGATTACTTAAGGTGGTACGTGAGTGGGAAGGGAAGATTGAGAATCACTGCTCTAGACCCAATTGTTACCGAAATATTTTGCTTGAGAAAAATTGTCATTGGTCCATTTCCTTTGGAGCTATGAAATAGAGCACATAATGAATCAATTAGGTCTGATTAAAACAGTGGGTTTCAAAAATTTTCTTTCCATCCACATACCACTTTAAGCAATCACAGAGCACCTATGGCATAGGGAATACTTAAAGTGACATGTGAGTGCAAAGAAAAAGGTTGAGAATCATTGAGTTACTCTATTTATGCTCCTCATAATTTTATATTCTTTTATTGTCATGTCCCCTCTGAAGCTGCTCTGCTCGATGGAGAACAGACTTCGCTTCTCCATTCTCTCCCCATAACTGAACACTTTCATCTTAGGCAGCATCCAATAAATTTCTTCTCCTACTTTCCCAGTGCTATCAGATTCTTCCTATGGCATAGTGACCAGAACTACAAGCAGTACTTCAGCTTATGATGTCTGACCAAGTTTTGTATAAAAGATGTTTTTATAAATAGAGGGCTCTTATTTAAGAAAGGCAGGTCAGTGGGGGGGGGGGGGGGGGGTGGGTTGAGGGTGGTTGGTGGAGGAGGTGGGGTTACTCGTCCAAAAATGCAGCAGTGAATTTCATGTTTGATGTTCTTGGAAGAAATCTACACTTGTAAACATTGGGATTGATCTGGGACAGGCAGCAAGGCATTACTAGTGGAAGCAGAAACCAAACTGTTGGAGGAACTCAACAAGCTGAGATCTTATTTTCAAATTTTTTCAGGTTTTTTTTGGTGGCATGATTAGTGTAGCGGTTAGCGTAATGCTGTTACGGCCCCAGCAGTCGGGACCGGGAATCAAATTCTGCGCTGTCTGTAAGGAGTTTGGACATTCTCCCCATGTCTGCGTGGGTTTTCCCTGGGGGCTCCAGTTTCCTCCAACCCTTCAAAATGTACCAGGGGGTTGTAGGTTAATTGGGTGTAATTGGGCAGCATGGGATTTTTGGCTAAAAGGCCTGTTATCGTGCTGTATTTCTACAGTAAATTAAGTAACAAAATTCTTGGATGAGTGGAGTGTGGTTGGTAAGTCTACATGGACTTCAGTAAGGCATTTGACTAAATTAGATATGCAAAGCTGGTTCCAAAGATGAACATGGGTGATGGTGGTGGGATGCTTTTCTGATTAGATGTCGATGACCTTTATTGTTTCTCATATAGATGAACAATTGGCATATTAATTTCAGGGATACGATTAGTAAATTTGCAGATGACATGAACATTACTGGTGTTTTTGATAGTGAATAGAATTGTTTTAGAATACAGAATGATACTGATCAGCTGGTAAAATGGGTGTAACAATAATCATGACGAAGTGCAAGCTAATGCATTAAGGGACAAAATACACTATGGTAAGGGCCAAGAAAATATTGAGGAACAGAGGGACCTTGGTTTACATATCCATTGAATGGTAAGTAAACTGGGGTAGGCAATTAGGAACTGAATTAGCGAAGACAAGAGCATGGAAGTCATGATTCAAAAGAGGCCAATTCTGACTATAATGTACCTATATATAGTAATCCATTTACCAACACTGGGCCCCATAGGCATTCAAGAGGAGTTAGTAAAAGTAAGAAAGATGAAAGTTTTAGTAGGTAGGAACTTGTCTCTTTGTTCCAGAAAGAAACAGAAGGGCCAAGGACCTTTCTGACAGGGGATGGAGGAATATAATGAGAATAAAATATTTGGGACCAGGAAATTTGAAATTGTCAAAATGATGGAGGGCATGAGAGATGACCCAGATTTAGGTGGTAATGGACTTGACAAGGCTATAATCCTGAAGGGCCTTCATGATTTCATTCCACATATAATGTGTTTCCCTTGGGGATTTTTCTTCATGGCCCAGTCAAATCCATTTGAAAACCTGTGAACACTTTCCCATCCGTTCCTTACTCTCATCAATACAACTTCGATAAGCTGAAGGACAGCTGCTTGAAAAGTTGTAGCATGAATAAAAGCTCTCATGACTGGAGGGAGAATAAATGCTTTTTATTAGCTTATAACTATGAGTAGTGTTTCACAATAGTTTTTTGAAGGGTTCTGGGTTTAGGCGGGAAACCAGGGCTATATGTGAATAGATGGGGGTGGAGCCAGCCATCAGTAAAACACACTACCAGTGAATTCCAGTTCACTGCAAATCTAGATTTTCCATTTTGCCTGCAAATGTTGCAGCCATTAAGCTAAATGTCTACAGGTGTGAGACTTTAAATAGATCAACAAAAAGCTGCCTCTCTGAAATTAAAAGTGTCTGGCATGGGGAAACATAATGCTATGAATTGCTTAATTAAGATCTCAATCTTTCCGAGAGTTTCACTAATAGAATTCCGATTATACAAAACACTTGTGTTACATTACTGAAACACATTTGACTATTTTTGTGGCTAAAATTTTATATGTCGAATGGAGAATAAAATTTTGACATTTGGTTGAATAATTAAGGCCACATAATTATAGATTAAGCAGAAAAATTTGAATGCAAAGTTACATGTTTCTCTTTTACCCTACTATCAGTGCTATTGTAATAATGGCGATGGGAGGAAGTTCAGCCAAATTGCTCTTGATATTGTGCAATATTAATGACAATAATGAGCTCACTGAATAATTTGTTCTTCTGGAGGATTGCGTGACCGAGGTGCACTTTCATGTCACCCATTATAAATGGAATATATGAGATTAAGAAGTTTCTGCTCCCTCGGCAATGGACTCCTATGCCCGGCATTTCAATTTCTCTTTTAATTTGTTACCCACATTATTTTATAATTCTCTTGAGCAGAAACTAATTAATGACTTTTGATCCCACTTAATGCAAAGCTTTAAATGAATTCTGCCTGGAATTTGATGCAGTTACATTCTGTGCTGGATTCTGAACATTCAAATTCACCAAAACCATTGGGTTGCTTCATTTCTGGAAAAATATTGGCAGAGATGGTTTACAAGGTTAGTTCACATCTTTAACCTATGAAGCAACCTTAGAAAAATATTTTCTTTAGTGAATATATGATTTATTTTCATATTCAGGAAGAGGACGATGATTTTAACTTTAAGATCTACAAACTAAGAAGCATATTTGTTTAAATCAAAGTTTTAATACTTAAAAATATAAGGAACACAATCAGAAGGTAGCCATTTGATCTCATGTCATGTATGATTTTGTTTTGTATCACTGCCTATTTTCAAGACATCCTCATATTTTTTGATTCCCTTAATGTCTAAACACCCATCATTGCTTGACAATGCCCAATGACCTTGTCACTACAATCCTCATTAACAGTGAATTCCAAAGATTCATTGTACGCTGGGTGAAGAATTATTTTTTTCCATTGCCGTCCTGTTTGGCCAATGCCATATTTTGAGACTGACTTCAATTATGTATACCCCAGCCAAGGGAAGCTCTTTCTACTGTTTATACAATGTTACTGAATTGCCAATCAGCACCAAACCAAATCTCATTCTCCAGTTTGAACAGTCATTGGAGATGTTACTCAAGGAGGCATTAAGAACATCCTTTTCTCGTCCATTTGGAGTGATGGAGCATAATAGTATGATAGAATACTGGCTTCATGGATCTATTATAGAGGACACAAATTACCTGATCTTTCCATCGGAGGTGAATCAGTGTATTTAGGGCCTTCATGCACTATTATGGGGATGTTGTCGAGGGAGAGAATGATGACATCAATTTACTTTTCCTGCTGATAGATTTTGAGCAAAGTCTTTTGCAGAGTCTTTGCTATATCACAAGTGCTTTGAGATGCCTGCTTTTGAGAGTCCATTTCTCAAGACCTTACTGGATGCCAAGGTCACTGTTGCCTGTAAACCAGAAGTGTTGTGCAAGGTAGAATGTCTTGATTTTCAAACTAATATTTTTATTAGCGATCCAAAACCTATGCTGGTGCACTAACACGTGTGGTGGCTTTTATTGCCTGCCTTCTTTGAAAGATGACTCCCAATATGGGATGTTGCCCACGTTTTTCAGGGTCTTGATGAGGGCCTTTATTGGTTGGAATCAGTGTGGTGAGGAAGGACTGAGATAATAAGAAGCGGTTAAATGTAAGCTCCACTCTTGTTCTTGCTTTACTGAAAGCCTCAGGAGCAGACAGTATACCTGCTGAAGTTCTAGAGCTAAACAGAGAGGAATTTCAGTCACAAATTCATAACCACCTAGAATCATATAGGAACAAAACCTTCAGTCCACAATGTCTGTGCTGACAATGCTAATTCAATCTTTTATTTGTACATGAAACTTCTTCCTCTATTCCCTGCATATTCAAGTGTACACCTAGAAGCCTTTTAAATGCTAGTGTTGTATTTGCTTCCACAACTAACCCAACATACTTTTCCAGGCATCTTACATTCTCTGTTTTTACTTTTCCTGCAGATCTTTTAACTTTCCCCTTCTCACCTTAAGCGCATGTCTTCGAGCACATGACATTCTTATCTTACGAGGACAAAAAGAATCTGCCTGTCTATCCTACCTCTGACTCTCATAACTTTCATTATGTCTGGAAAGGGATAGATTATTCAAAGGAGTGTCAGGGATGCCATAATAGTTGCCCATCTTCAAAATGGGAGACATGGTTAGTGCAGCAGTTCGTGCAACACATTTGCAGCACAAGTGATCGGGATCAGACCAGGGTTCAAATCTGTGCTGTCTGTAAGGAGACTGTATGTTCTCCCCATGTCTGTGTGAGTTTTCTCCGGAGACCTTGATTTACTCCCACTGTTCAACAATGCACCAGGAGTATAGGTTAATGGGGTGTAAATTGGGCAGAATGGACTCGTGGGCTGAAATGGCCTGCTGCGTATCTAAATTAAAAAATTTAAATTTAAATCCAATTCCAGTTATCCTCAGACTGATCTCCAAAGTTGTCACCAAGGTGCTCCTCAGCAATCTCTCCTGGAGAACATATAGTTCTTCCCAGAATCGCATTGCAGATTCTGTGCATTTACAGGCACAATGAACCTGATGCACACTGCAAGTCAACTCCAAGAACTTTACAGTGGTAAATGACCAATGCAAAACTAAGTTGCTTTGTGTCAGCATCCAGAGTTAAATGCATGATCAGGGAGAGAAGGCAAATTATGATTTATTAAGTTACCAAGCTGGATTTTTAAATTAGATGGATAGATGCCAGCTAAAAATGTGTTGTCGAGAAATAAAAGACAATGCATTTGGAAAGAGAAGAAGGGGCAGGGGTCTGTATTCCTTAAATTTAATGAGGAAAAACGCATGGCTGCTTAAATGGAAAGATAGTGAGAGAAAATAAAACAACTTTAAAAGCTGAAGAGGAGCAGGGAGAAATTTAAATTCACAGCTCTTTAAAGGTGGTTGAACAAGTCATTAGATATGCAAAGGACAAAGTCAGGAGTGTCGACCTAAGGGGTGGGTTTCAAGTGTCTCACTTAGGTGAAGCAATGTCAAGATCATGGACATTAGCTCTGTTTTTATTTCTGCAGGTCCAGCAAAAATTATTAGAGAAAAAGTGGTGAGAATCTGGAAGTTGCTACCACAAGGAGTGTTTGAAAGGAATAGTGCAGAGGTGTTTAAGGAAAGGCTAGACAAACACAAGAGGGAGAGGTGTCCAGAGGGTTCTGCTGATAGATTTAGATGAGGAAAGAATGGAGGAGGCTCATATGGAACAGAGATACTGGCATGGTCAAGTTGGTCTAAATTGTTTCTGTGCTGCATTTAAGGTCAGTATTGAAATAGCCCTTTTGCCCACTGAGTCCACATAATTTTTATTCTTCACAATTTCTCAACTCCCTTCACTATTTCCCCCAGGTTTAACTACTCACTACTACATATTCATAGCTTTGGGATGTGGGAAATAAACAGGGCACCCAGGGAAAACCCAGATGGTCACAGGGAAAACATACAGACTCCATACAAATGGCAACCATGGTCAGAATTGAACTTGGGTCACTGGCATTGTGAGATAGCGGTTCTACAAATTGTGCCACCCTATCAATCCTATGTAAAAGTTCTGTGCCTATATGCTGCCCTAGGGTGGAAAAGGCTATGCAATATTTTTCTGTTGTCAGAAGAGTAAAAGAAATTCTTTACCTGCAAATAATTGTTCGTATGACCAACAAAGAGTTGGTTGCTCTGCTGTAGCTTGGGCTGTTGATTCATCCTGGATGACTATGGTGGTGGTCATGTCTGGGCAGGTTGATGGTAAAGGGGAAATATGAATACTCATCGATTATCATGAGGAAATACACATTGCGGTTGGTGGAGGAGAGGGGAACCTTGAAATCCATACTCAGGTGTTCAAACGACTATGTGGCTTTCACCAGGTGTGCCCTATCAGGTTGGTAGAAGTGTGGTTTGCACTCTGCACAGACCCAGAAGTCCCTGGTTGTGTCTCTGACATCCCTGATGGAGTACAGCAGATTAAGAGATTTGATAAAGTGGAAATCTCGTGAGACCGGGGTGACAGAGGTCATTGTTGAGGGTTTTGAGGCAGTCTATCTAAGCATTGGCACACGTCCCTCGGGATAGGGCATCTGCGGGCTTGTTGAGCTTCTCAAGCTGATAGAGAATAGCTTAGTAATAGGTGGAGAATTTGATCCTCCACCTCAAAATGTTATCATTCTTGTTTATTGTTAAACATGAATACAACGGCCAGTTAGGAAGGTTAGTTAGGAAGGTGCAGTCTTTAGGTATAAATTTTAAGATAGTCAAATGGATTGAACATTGGCTGAAAGGGAGAGGCCAGAGAGTGGTAGTGGATAATTGTCTGTCAGGTTGGAGGCCGGTGACCAGTGCTGTGCCTCAAGGATCTGTATTGGGCCCATTGTTGTTCGTTATATACATTAATGATCTAGATGATGGGGTGGTGAATTGGATTAGTAAATATGCAGACGATACTAAGATAGGTGGAATAGTGGATAATGAAGAAGGTTTTCAAGGATTGCAGAGGGATTTGGGCTGCTTAGAAAAGTGGGCTGAAAAATGGCAGATGGAATTTAATGCTGATAAGTGTGAGGTGCTTCATTTTGGTAAGAAGAATCAGAATAGGACATACGTGGTAAATGGGAGAGCATTGAGGAATACAGAAGAGCAGAAAGATTTAGGAGTAACGGTACATCGTTCCCTGAAGGTAGAAACTCACGTGAATAGGGTGGTGAAGAAGGCTTTTAGTATGCTGGCCTTTATCAATCATTGCATGGAATATAGGAGTTGGGAGGTGATGTTGAGATTGTATAAGATGTTGGTGCGGCCTAATTTGGAGTTCTGTGTGCAGTTCTGGTCGCCTAATTATAGGAAGGATATAAACAGAGTTGAGAGAGTGCAGAGAAGGTTTACCAGAATGTTACCTGGGTTTAAGCATCTAGAGTATAGGGAGAGATTGGACAGATTAGGTCTTTATTCTTTGGAGCGTAGAAGGTTGAGAGGGGATTTGATAGAAGTATTTAAGATTATGAAAGGGATAGACAGAGTGGATGTGGATAGACTATTTCCGTTAAGAGGAGGAAAGATTAAAACAAGAGGACATGAGTTAAGAATTAAGGGGCAGAGGTTTAGAGGTAACATGAGGGGGAACTTCTTTACTCAGAGAGTGGTAGCCGTGTGGAATGAGCTTCCGGGAGAAATAGTGGCGGCGGAGTCAATTGTATTATTTAAGAATAGGTTGGACAGGTATATGGATGAGAAGAAGATGGAGGGTTATGGGCATTGTGCAGGGAGGTGGGACTAGAAAGGGGTGTTTGGTTCGGTGCGGACTAGAAGGGCCTAATGGCCTGTTTCCGTGCTGTAATTGTTATGTTATGTTATGTTATGTTATGGTCAGTGAGCAGGGTAAAACATCTGCCAGGCAGAGAGTGCCTCCAGTGCCGCACCACCTCATTTATTGCCTAAGCCTCCTTCTTGATGGAGGAGTGTTGGACTTCAGGGCCCAGGAGGATATGGAAGAAGAAGGCCACAGGCCGACTTGCCTGATTCAGGGTGGCAGCCAGGGGGAAGTTGGACACATCGCTCTCGACCTGAAACGAGGCAGTTCGTCCACCACATATGTTGCGGCTTTAGCAATGTCCCCTTTTATCTGACTGAAAGCTGCCTGGGCCTCTCTTGTCGGGGGAAGGATGTCCACATGATTAGGCACCCACTGGGCGTAATAGGAGAACAACCCCAGGTACATTTTCAGGGCTTGAAGGCTATGGGAAAGGGAAGCGCTAGCATCGGGTGCATACAGTCGGGGTTGGAGCCAATAACCTCATTCTCCATGTGGTGATACACCACTAGCCTACTGCAGGGGGCGACCTGTGTACCTGCAGGAAGATCACCATAGGACAGACCACACCTGGCCGGCTGTCAATCAGCTGACCTGAATGGATCAAGCCTCACCCGGTTGGCTGCCAATCATCCGCTGGGATATAAGCCACATCTGGCCCCTCGAGGTCAGTCACTTGGAGTTGCAGCTGACTACAGTGGAAGACTTTAAGTAGATTAAACCCTGTTGTTCAGTCTTTCGAATCTTGTATGTGCTTACTGTCACCACAATGCATCACACTCCACAACACAGCCAAGGATTGCCAGGCGGGTTGTGTGGAAAACACATTTATCCCTGTTGTAGTTGGGGTTTAGGCGTTTGGCTGTTGTGAGGAATTTCTGGAGGTTGGCGTCATGATTTTGCAAGTTATGGCCACAGATCGTGTTGTTATCCAGGTATGGGAAGGTGGCAGGCGGGTCATTTTGATCCACCATCCAGTCCATCTCCCACTGGAAAAGGGGACCATGAGGAGATTGTAGAGGTGGCCATCTGCCTCAAAGGCGGTGTACTGGCGGTCCTCCAGACGGATGGGGAGCTGGTGGTAGGTGGATTTCAGGTCAATCATGGAAAACACACAAGATTGGGTAATATGATTTACCATACCAACAAGATGAGGGAAGGGCGACGCATCCAGATGCGTATAGCAGTTAATGGTCTGGCTATAATCAATCACCTTTCTGTGTTTACCCCCACCCTTGACCACCACCACTTGAGCTCTCCACAGGCTGGTACTGGCCTCGATGATCCCCTCATTCAGGAGTCGCTGGACCTCCGCTTTAATAAACACCCTGTCCCCTTCACACTATCACTTGCCTTTTGTAGCAACTGGCTACAGTTGGGGGTGAGGTCATGAGCAGTGGTGAGGATTGATATAGAGAGTGAGAGACTGCATGTTGGTTGGGCCAGCGGGGGAGGGGCGGTTGGGGATGGCATACTGATGAACTGTGGGTTGCGGACTGTCATACTGCATTGTAACTCTCTTGAGATAGCACTGTACGTCCAACCCCTGCTCTGGTGCACAGAGCTGTGGCATGATAAAGAGTTTAAAATCCTTGTAAGTCACTGTCATAGTGGTGTAGCTGCGGATCTCGGATGACTGGGACTTTGAGGCCAGGGAGACTTTAGAAGGCATCGTGTCACCTGATCATTGATTGAGATAGACCGAGAGAGTTGATGTGGACTATTTTGGTACAGCACCACAGAGGCTAGTGTTGGTTTGTAGTTTGGACTGTGTTGACTTGTGGCCTGGGAGCATAATGGCAGCACCAAAGCAGCAGCGTTGTTAACCCCGGAAGTTGGCTGCATCCAAGATGGTGGCCCCTGTGTTGCAGCATGGTCATCCCCGGAAGCTGACGGAGACCAAGATGGCGGGTCCCATGCTGCGCATGCAGTGGCAAGGGACTGGAGGGCAGGTGCGATCGACATACCTTCACATAGTCTCCCTTCTTCCAGTACTTTGAGCACATAATGTCATTTGCTGGGCAGTGTTTTCGAGGATGCTTTGGTTGGCCGCAAAAGTAGCTCTTCGGGGGCTCCTAGGAGAATGCAGCTGTGATGGGTTTGCTCATCGAACATGGTAGCAGGCTGCTGGCCTGTGGTCCCAAGTCCCAAGATGGCAGCCCCTGTGCAGATTCGGTGCCATTTGCTGAGTATGCTTTCATGTTAAGGAAGTTGGTCTTCAACGATTTCACAAGATCCATTGCCCATCTTAAGTCTAACTTATTTTTGCTTGAGTAACCTGTGGTGCATGTTGTCCAACCTGTCCATGTTCGTTGAGGCATCCATGATCATCGGAAACACTCTATGTCCAACCAGGGGGAAAGAGTAGGTGCAATTTTTTTGTCTCCGCGGCCGTGACTTGGGTGGAGTTCTGTAGAAAGACCTCAAAGCAGTGTAGCCAGAATTCAAAGCAGACTGAGGCTTCTGGCGATTGTGAGTCGATCTCCAGCTTATTAGGCTTCAAGAGTTGTTCCATCATTGGAAAAAATATCGTAAATAAAATTGATGCGCTATCATTAACACGAAAGACTAGAGTTAAGGAACTATAGGCTTTTATTTACAATAAACTTGAAGGGCATCCTGTGCTGTGACCCAGGCTTTTTGGGGAGGGGTTATGGTGTTGGAACCTTTATATGGGGTCAAGAGGCAGGAGCCGTTGGTATATTCACAGGACAGGGCGGAGCCAGATTAATGTGTTCACCACAGACATTTTGAGCTGAAACTCTTTATCATGACAGAAGATTACAGGTCATTGTAAAGAGGACAGGATGGGAGGTTTGGGCAGGGGCCTGTGTAGGATATGTGAACCAGGAGAGAGGGGGAAACATGATGGATAGACATCAGACAAAAGGAGAGAGAGGCAAGACAGACAGGCGGAGAACGATGACATACGGGGGGGGGGGGTAGGTGATTAGAAGACAAAGGTTGCCAGTACAGGAATCTGATATGGTGAGAATGGTGGCATGAAGAGAGAACCAGTTGGGGGAGTGGGTAGCAAGTGGAAGAAGGACAAGCGAGGATGAGAAAGGGTATGGGGCAGGGTGGATGGGAAAGAAGCAAGAAATTGGGAAAAAGCAAAGAGCAGAAGGGGTTTAGGAGAGGGATGCATTACCTTAAGTTAATGCATCAGTGTCTGATCATGCATGTTATTCCTTAAACCAGATTTTCCTTGTTTTGCATCCAAGAAACATAAGCAGTGTTCATTTCTCTAGATAGATGCAAGATCATATCACTATTCCGAAAAGGATGGCACAAAGAACTTTAATATATTTACTGTGAACAATATGAACACAGACGTGGAACTCACCCAGCTTTCATTTGGCTGAACAATGTGGAAAGGTCAGGAGTCAGGTTGAAGTCAGCATGACTAAGCTCTTAGATTGCCTCAGAGAGCATTTGTCTTTCTGAATTTACATCAACGTGATTCTGTAGCTGTGTATTACACTGGGGCTTAGTCATAAAAATCAGCTCTATTATGGAGCTACCAATGAAACCTGACAAGACAGCTGGCAGTTGATCAACAACAGAACACATGGCTGCTGCACTTTTTAGGCAAAAAGAAGCAGGCAAAGAAAACAAGGGACATTGGTAGCTCGCTCTGGTTCAGAGATGACGATACAATTGGTTTCTACATCACTGCCTCAATTTCAAAGAAATTAAAATCAACCCCTAATCTTACAATGTTCACAAGGCGCACACAGAATATTTAGTGCAAAATAAAACCAAGCTTAACAATTAGTCTGAATTATCTATCATAAGGGAGAAAATGCTCATTCTTTCCATCTGAGTATCCTGCAAATTATTTCTTAGTTTCATTGTTCACTAACCACTGTCATATTAAGGAATGTTTTCCAACTTGATGCATCACTTAGATTTTTAAATAATTACTTAAAAAGTGGAATGTCTTTATTTTACTTCTTATATAATTTGTAGAACACTTAGCATAGGGGTAGGCCAGCAATCCAGATTGGGGTTTAAGGTCTACTCTAGCCTGCCCCTTTCAGCTCCAGCAGCACTGCATGTTAATTTATTTTCCTCTATGTTCACCCTACTTCCTTTATTGTATCATATTATTTACCTCAACTTTCATCATGCTTGCAGGTTCCTTATTCTCATAATTCCCTTAGTACCCTATTTAATTTCTTGGTTGCTATTTTATTTTATTTTTTGCTTTTTGAGTCTTTTCCACATAGGAACAGGATTTGCAGATGATGCCTGCGTTGAACAAGAACTAATCACTTCTCCCTGTACATAATCCATACTTCTTCATTCTTTTGTCTCTGTGTCTGCTTCTTCTACTACTCATGACAGATTGTTCCAGGCACCTACCATTCTGTGTCAAAAAAAACGTATCACAAATCTTCATTAAACTTTCCCTCTTATCAGTATGTTTATTGATTTTTACACAGTAATTATAGTACATATAGAGTAAGCTCAAAATATATGGTTGGTCAGTCATTTGAAGAGGGTGGCATCTTTGTGACACAAGTGTTACAAAATATAAGTAGTATATAAAAGGAAAAAAAAAGCCTTATACAAGAAAAAAATATTTTGTATGAACTAGATATTGTAACACTAGGCAAACTGAAAAAGATTTTTAAAAAGTAAATACTGTACTACAAATTCCACCCCCATCTCTCTGAAGAACATAAAATTTCACTACTTAAAAAGAAAACAAGCTCACAAAAGCAAGATCTAAGTGATCTTATAGATTATGAAAATAATTAATAAAAGGACTCCATACATTTAAAATGTCTTTAAACGTTTCCCCCTTTCATCTTAAAAGTTTCCAGTGTATGAATTTTTACCCCGGGAAAGGGTTCTGACAGTCTACTCTATAAATATAAAGCCTCTCAGATCTTTATAAATTTCCGTGAATATTCTCTCAGTCTTTGGTCCTTCACAGGGAAAAACCCAAGTTTGTTCAATGTCTCCTTGTAGCTCATACTCTATAATCCAGGCAACATCCTGGTTAATCTCTTCTATACCCTTTCTTAAGCCTTCATGCCCTTTCTGTAGTGGTGTGATCAGAATTGCACATTGGTGCAGAAACGCGCTCTCTGTATCCACATTCAAAATTCCAACAGAGCACGGCGAGGGGGCGGGGGGGGGGGGGGAATGTTTCCCCAGGTAGGCATAACAGTCACACATTATTGGCTAAGGCATTTAAGACTGAGATTAGACATTTTTTCAGTAAGAGGAGGTGTACCACTGGAATCTTCAACAGGAATCCAGTGGAAACTAAGTTGTCAAATATATTCATGAACTAGACAGATGAATAAATGGACAAGTGGAGAGACAGACAAAAAGGGGAAGGGGAGATAATGAGAAAATGGCATTAAAGTATAAGATCATCTCAGATTCTATTGAATGGTGGAGCAGGTTTGAATGGCCAAATGGCCTACTCCAGCTCCTGTTCCTTTTGCTAACTGAGAGAGGAACGATTACAGAGATTTCAGCCTGGTTACTTTTGATCTCTTTTACTGAGGTTTGAGCTTTGCTGCCAAGAGTAGCATTTTTTAATCACCCATTCTGAACTGCCTTTCAAAAGTGATGAGCAATTACCTATGAACAATCAATTATATTTTTTGTGTCACGATGGTACGAGACTTGGTCATGTTTCTGCAGTTAGTGATGTTTCCATATATGTTCTCTCTGGTGGTAAAGGATGTATATTTTTTATGAAATACCACCAGAATTGCCCAATTGGATAATTGCAGTGCACTTGATAGATAGAATCCACTGCACCCAAGATGCATCAGTGATAAAGGGGGAGAATGTATAAGGTAGTAATAGAGTAATAATTATGCAGACTGCTTTGCCCTGGAAGCTTGAGTGTTGATGGAACAAAGAACAAGTATTCAATGAAATTCCTCATGTGCCAAGTAGATAGAGGAAACACTTCGGTAAAATCACTAGGTAAGTCACTTGCTACAAGATACTCAGTCTTTGATCTGATCGTGTCACTATAGCTTCACATGGCTGGTTCATTTGACTTTCAGATAGCTGATGGTGATGTACTTCACAAAAGAAATGCCTTTGAAAGTCAAGTGGTCATGGTTGGTTGGTCACTTGAAGAAGGTGACACCTTTGTGACACAAATGTTACTTGCCATTCATTAATTGCTACTCAAGTTTTGAATAGGATCGATGGAATATGAACTGATAAATATCCTGAGAAATTGCAAATGAATTTAAAATGCAAATCAAAAACTGTAGGGCATAGGGTGTAGTGTTACGTATAAAGTGCAGGACATCAGTAAAAGCACCCTTAAGCATTTCAGGGACATCATCTTTTAACCCACAAGAGATCCAGTCAAGAATCACTGAGAAGTTAACTTTGCTTCTCTCACCACAGATGTTACCTGATATCTTTTTTTGTTTATCTACCAGGTTTAACGTAAAGGGATTCTTCTTGGAATAAAAAAAAATCCAGGTCTAATTTTCTACATAAATTAGGACTTGATGTAATTTCAAGTAATAAATAAAACAGCATATAAAAACACCAGGTATTTCTGTGGTTAACACAACCAATTAGTTCTGATTCTAGGCTGGTTATCAGGTGACCTACCTTGCTAGGAAGTTGGAGAAAGATAGTCGTAGAGGATATCCATGACGGATCATCTTCACCATCTCCAGAACTCCAATATACTGAAGCTGGGCTGATACATAGAAGTTATCAAACACGTCTGCCTGTTGAGATGTGTTGGGCTTGATACAATGTACAAAGTGAGGAGCTGAATTCTCGAGCTTTGCCATTATATCACAAATCGAACTCTAGAAAGAAGTTTGGGAGACATTCATATTCATGTCAATCTTCAATATCTTAAAAGTGTTCCTTTTTATTCATCTCACTATTTCTCATTACATACATCTGTCTGGTTTAATTATAATCTCAGAAGTGATTCATGATGAAACAACATGAAAAAAGTTGCAATTTGTATTTTATTCTTCTCTTGCTAATAATGTATTGTCTATAAATGTGTTGTCTTTGTTTAATGTTGTTCTCTTTTAAAGTACGCAGATAATAAAATGATTTTTTTTTTCCGCAGAGGAACATTCACATCATTTCCAGTTTTAAATGGCCCGCTGCAGCAATTCTGGTTGGGAATCGTGGTTGTGTCAGAAGTGCAAATTGTGAATTGATGACATAATTCTCAGTGCAACAATATTTTCAAGGGGCTTGCCTGGAAGATTTATCCAAGTGGTTTTGAGCCTCACCTGTTGTTGGATTCAATCAGATTATCAGATTTTCACTGACTGCCCACTCAGCAGTAGCCTGATCCAAGGAAAGTGTATCTGACCTGCTTCCAGCCAAACTCCAGCCTCCTCGTTAGGTTGATCTCATTTTACCTACCTACATTAGTTTGATTCTTCCAACCACACCTGTCATTCCACGACTTCCAACGACCTCCACACCTCCCCATCGATCAATTTCCCAAATTATCTCCAATGAGCCTGATCACATGATGTTTGTCCCACACAAAATAGCCATTTTCCCCTCATAGATCCCTTTAATGGTCAGCTGTGATCACCACACAGAGTGCCAACTGATCCATGAATTAAATCTGTGATGTTGAGGATCCCCAAGCCCCAGCCCCAGCCACAGCCCCAATATTAAACCCAAATCCAAATCCAAAAGCTCTATTACCAGCTCCCTGATGATTAAACGTCCTCCACCCCCAAACGTCAATCCGCAATCCAAGTCATAAGTATCTCAGTCATAGGTGCCACAAGACTCACACCACCAGGTTCAGGAACAGCTGCAACTCCACCACAATCAGACTACTCAATGACAAACTCATTCAGGAACTCATCTAATTTTATTGATTTTTTTCATTCTCTGTATTGTGGTCAGTTTGTTTACATTAATTATATGTTTACAGTTCTTTATTTGTTTACATATATACATTGTGTACAGCTTTTATTTGCACTACCAATATGTGGTAATTCAGCCTTGCCCGCAGGGAAAAAAAGAATTCCAGGGTTGTATGTGATGCCATGTATGTACCTGATAATAAATCTGAAATTTAATCCTATATCCAAAACTCTCCTTGTCCTCATCCAATGAGTTGACTTTGGCCTTTTATCTCTCAATGTCCAAACTTGGACCTGCCCATACATATCTGATATTATTCTTTGCTGCTTTATAATAGTGCAGTGTTCAAAGGAAGTGTGAAATGATATTTAGTAACACTGAGGGCCTTAGGCCTTGATACTCCGCTGTAAAGCAATGGAGCCAGACTAGAAAAGTGGTTAGCAGAATTCACCCTGAAGCTGATAGATCTTGTGTGGAAAGCAAATCTTTATGTGGTCAGAAAGTTTCTGGTGCATCAGGAGAGTGTATCGGACATTGAAGAATCTTATTAATTGCTCCTTTGTACTTACTCTGAGCTGAGCAGCTAAGGTCATGGACCCATCATGATCAAGACAAGGGAAGAATGTTGTTGTTCTCTTCTTTTTCAGGAACTTTGAGAAAAGAAAATTCACACAATTGTACTCTTCAAGATATGGTTCATCTGCTAAACAACTGAGCTTAAATATGATGGATACACAAAACTCAAATAATGATAGAAAATGCTCAGGAGGTCAGCCAACTTCAAGAGAGAGAAAATCAATCTTTCATTAGAATGAAAAAAAGCTGAGGATCAAACAGGTTTCTACCAGGAACAGTAAGCGGGGAATTTATGAAGAGAGGAAAGACTGATTATTTCCTTAATAGGACATAGTTGTCAAGCCTAGTATTTATAATAAACCTATTACTGTCTTCTGAACAGGTTGCACTGCAAGTTGATTTTAGAGTGGAGATAAGAATCAATCTCATGGTTGTGAATAGAGTTGCTCTAAGATCAGGCAGGGTGAAGATGGTGGATTTCCTTTCCTATAGGACATGGGTGAACTAGTTGAGTTTTTTTAAAATGAAAATCTGGTCTACCCAAGTTAGAGTGAAAAAAAAAACCAATAGATTAAAACTCAAAAATTGTAATGTCAGAAATAAAACATGGTGATCATGTGATAACATTGGTTAACAAATTTTCTGAAATGGTTTGCTTCCTGAAAAAAAAAATGGATTATGATAAACAACTTCAAGCTGAACATAAAGATAATTTTAGATTTGCTGTATCATGTAGGAAGTTAGAGAGACATTAAATTAACTTTAATTGGATTTACTATGTTTAATTGCATAATGATGCTGACACATTGCATGAGTGCAACTGACCTAAAAATGTTTTGCCACTGATTTTTGTTTGTATTCAGCAACTGATGCTTCTCATGTCAGTGTCCAACAATAATCGGCCAGCATTGATGAATTCCAATTGCCCTAATACCGCTTTTCCATGGTCACAATGTCCTGGTGAAACTATTTACAACGTTTGTCACTAACAGCACCAAGACCAGCAGGGAAGAAATCTAAGTGTGAATGCAGAAATTGAATTTTCAATGACACGTTTCATTTCATTGTTTAGTATGCTTGAGGTGGACTTAAAATATGACAGGAAATCACAAAAGAAGGTTATATCTGAAAAAACGATACATGATAAGAACATTTTTAAGGTGATTTTCTTGACCAGCAGCCCTAAACCCTTTAGTGTTCAGGAAGAAAAATCTTTGTTGTCCAGTGTAATCAGAGTAAATGATGGTGGATTTGGAGGAGTGTATCAGTTTTGATGCAGAAT
The DNA here is from genome assembly GCF_036971445.1 of Narcine bancroftii. Taxonomy (NCBI): domain Eukaryota; kingdom Metazoa; phylum Chordata; class Chondrichthyes; order Torpediniformes; family Narcinidae; genus Narcine; species Narcine bancroftii. The sequence continues at coordinate 93,811,702 of NC_091475.1, forward strand.
TATTTCAAATGTCTGAGGTAATGATCCAAGGTTGAAAATCAAGCCAGCTGCCGAAATTGAAAATTTGAAATCCAAATAGAAAATGCTAGAAAATTCAACAGGTTAGGCAGCATCTGTGGGAGGCTAACAGTTAACATTAGCTTTTTTCTGTTTTTATTTAAGTTAGAAAGTTGTGCCTCATCAAAAAATTATTTCTGTGTGACATTCAATAGGACTTCATCAGGACACCAAACACATCTATTTGCTGCATCCAAATAATGAGATATAAAGCCAAGATGCAAATTCAGAAGATCATGGCAGAATTATTCTGCTACTCAAACCCACTGCTACTTATCAAAAAGACAGCATTTCTGATCCCACCATTGCCACCCTATCATTGCCAGTCAATCAGATGGATAAATTACTGCTGCAGTCTGATGGCAGGTTTAGTCATATTGCAGCTGCTGGAGAAGTTCTGCAAAGTAGCTGTAGGATTGCAAAAGGCAAGAGTTTGCTCATTGTCACCATGTTTGCTGTTTGAATAGTTCTTCATTTCATTGTCACTTCGCATTGAAGATAGATAAGGGTCAGTGACATTAAAAAGTGCAATCAGTTGTGAATTTGGAGGAACTTTTCTAAGTGAGTGTGCTGTCCTTCAAACAACATTAAGTAAGCAAAGATTTTCATTCAGGGTCCTCCAGAGAGTGATTCATTCAGGAAGTGACAAAGGATTAAGTTGTTTTCCATGACTTTCTACTGATTGGTGTCCAGTTTAAATTCATCCTCTAAGATTATTGGGAGAAAGCTATATCTTTTGAGAAATGTACACATTATTATTGCAGATACCACTTTTCCTTCCCCTTTATCCCTGATTCCCCATCCTCTTTATGTTGCATGATTGGTGGTGAGAAAGCAGATTTCATATTGGTTTGTAGTTCAGGACTTAAATTACCTAATTGTTTCATAATATGCCAGAAAAACAAATCTATTTAATTACAGGCAGCAAGTAGTACATGAAGTCTAATGGACAAGTTTTGGACACATTATTGGTGAAATAATTTGGAAAAGGATTCATGGAATTACATAGCACAGAAACAGGCTTTTCAGCTCACTGAGTCTGAGCTGACCATAGATCAGTTCTACTAACTCTATCCTAACCCAATATATTCTTCCCACATTCCAATGAGCTATCCCCAGATTCTACCACTCGTCCAAACACTGGGGACAATTTACAAAGGTCGATTAAACTACCAACCCATACATTCTTAAGATGTGGGAGAAAACTGGAGAAGCTGGGAAAATCATGAAATCAAAGGGAAAATGACACTAAGTTAGAGGGGTTGTGTGCACGGAAGAGGGGGTCAGGAAGCTCCAGTGTGATTTGGATAAATTGAGGGTCTGGGCAGATACATGGCAAATGCACTACAATGTGGATAAATGTGAGGTTATCCACTTTGGTAATGCAAACCGAAGGGCAGATTACTATTTGAATGGCAATAGATTAAGAGATGGGGAAGTGCAGAGAGACCTAGGGGTACTTGTACATCAGTCTCTGAAGGCGAGCATGCAGGTACAGCAGGCGGTTAAAAAGGCAAATGGTATGTTGGCCTTCATATCAAGAGGGCTTGAGTATAGGAACAAGGATACCTTACTGCAGCTGTACAGGGCCTTGGTGAGACCACACCTGGAGTATTGTGTGCAGTTTTGGTCACCTTATCTAAGGAAGGATGTTCTTGCAATGGAGGGAGTGCAGAGGCGATTCACCAGGCTGATACCTGGAATGGCAGGAATGACTTATGAGGAAAGATTGAGCAAATTGGGATTGTACTCGCTGGAGTTTAGAAGATTGAGAGGGGATCTCATAGAGACCTATAAAATTCTGGCAGGACTGGACAGAATGGATGCAGATGGAATGTTTCCAATGATGGGAAAATCCAGAACCCGGGGCCATGGTTTGAGGATAATAGGCAAACCATTTAGGACCGAGATGAGGAGGAATTTCTTTACCCAGAGGGTGGTGAATCTGTGGAATTCATTGCCACAGAGGGCAGTAGAGGCAAGTTCAGTAAATATATTTAAGAGGGAATTAGATATATTTCTTCAGTAAAAGGGTATTAAAGGTTACGGAGAGAAGGCGGGGACGGGGTACTGAACTTTAAGATCAGCCATGATCTCATTGAATGGCGGAGCAGGCTCGAAGGGTCGAATGACCTTCTCCTGCTCCTATCTTCTATGTTTCTATTATTGGACAGGATTGAGCTCAGATAGTTTGAACTATGAGACAGAAGTTCTACAGCTACACTATTGTGACACTAGAATGGGGGGGGCGGAGGTTTTTGCTTTATATCTCCAAACCTCTTAAATGGATATCCCGCTACTGCTTGGATTAAAATAGATTGGAACTTTAAGCAGTGACCATTGAGATTGTTTCCTTGAAGACTGAAAAATGCAGGATATCAAAAAATGCAATTTTTTTTTTTAGAGCTTTGAGCTATTTTGTCCTTGAAGGATGAACGCACAACTATGTCTTTATCATTAACATTGATGTGCGTATGAGATATATTGCAAAGATAACATTTTTGGATAAAATGGACTACTTTTTGAGCTTCAGCTGCCATGAAAGAATAGCCAATAAAATATGTCTGTTTCAGTTTCAATACACTGCACACAAGGAAAAGCAGAGATATATAAAATGAATGGCAGGACAAGATAACAGGACCAGATGTCTTAATATGGTCCTATTTGAGAGCAAGATTTGGGTTTTCATGCTACAGCTCTACAAGACATAGTTGAGACAGCACTTGGAATATTGAAGCAAGGATGTGATTGTGATAGTACAGATTCCATCACCAATGTGTATATGTACATATGTACAGATGGTAGTGTAGGATGACTGTGATTGGCTGAGAGTGTAGCCACACCTACTGGCAGGTCTTAAAGGATTGATCCTAGCCAGACCAGGTCATTCTAGACTGGTCGACCTACCTGTGATATGCTCCATTCTTTTAGTTAATAAAAGCCATGGTTTGGATCAACAAGTCTTTGATTCCTTCGACGCGCTCTACAGTCAATAAGTTAGAGAAGGTGCAAAAAGATTCACAAGGAAGTTGCCAGGTCTCTACCGCTTAAATTATAAGGAATGACTGCATAGGCTGGGAATATTTTTCCTGGAGCAAAGTAAGCAGGAGTGACCTTGTATAAAATCACGAGGAGCATAGAAAAAGATAGAAGTTATTTTCTTACAGTAAGAGAATTTTAATCCAGAGGGCATATGTTGAAGGTGAGAGAGGAAGATTTATTGGGAACTTGAAGGGCAATTATTTTCACACAGGTTGGTGGGTACATGGAAAGAGTTGCCACAGGAAGGGGAAGAGGTGAGTACAATTAGACAGATTCCTAGATAAGAAAGACTTAGAAGGATTATGGGTCAAATTTGTGCAAATAGGATTAGATCAGGAAGGCTTTTGGTTTGGCATTGAGTTGGGCTGATGGGTCTATTGTCCTGCTTCAAAACTCTATGACTGACAATATTTATTAAGCTCTTATATTTTTAAGTGTGATGCATCAAGAAATGGGTCAGGTCTTAAATGAATATTATGGAGAAGGCAATGAAAGCCAAGGCATAGAGCAAATGAACAGTGATGCCTTGAACCATATCCAAACTGCCAAAGAGGACGTGCTAGCAGTCTGAAACATATTGAAGTGAATGAATCACCAGAGCATGACCAAATGTGTCCTTTGGCATTATGTGAAACTAGGCCAAGAAATTGCTGGGGCCATGGCAGAGATATTTCTATCATCATTAGCCACAGGTAAGATAATAGAAGGCTGGAGGCTATCAAATGTACATTTATTTATGAAGGGCTACAAGGACAAGCCAGGAAATGACAGCAAGTTATTGAAGGAGATTCTGAGGATCAGGATTTATCAGCATTTGGATAGGCAAGGACCGATTCGGAAATGTCAGCATGGCTTTGTGCAATTGTCTCCCAAATTTGATAGAGTTTATTGAAGATTGATGAAGGCAGGGCTCTGGATGCTGCCTCTTTGGGCTTCAATGAAGTTGTACATGGTAGACTAGACTAGAATGTTAGATCACAGAGTACCTGGGATGACCAAGCCAATTGAATTCACAATCAGCTTGGTTGAAAGAGTCAAAGGGTAGAAGTGAAGCATTGCTTTTCTGGTTGGAGGATTGTGATCAGTGGTGGGCCACTGTGATTTGTGTGCATCCATAATTGTTTGTCATCTGTATTATCAAGTTTGATGACAATATAGTTAGCATAGTAAGTAGGTTTGTGAAAGACTCTAAAATTAATGGTATCATAGACAATGAGGAAGGTTGTCTAAGTTTACAACAGAATCTTGGTTGACCAAGGAATGGCAAATGGAACTTAACTCATATCAGTGTAAGGTGATGCATTTTGTAAGGCAGGAAAGACATAGTAAATGGTAGGACTCTGGCCAGTTTTGTATAACAGAGAAACCAAGGGATATAAGTACAGAGTTCCCTGAAAGCAGAGACGCAGGTAGTTCAACCATTAAGTGCAGAAGTTGGGACATCTTGTATCAACTGCAGATGAAGTTGGTGAGAGCTTCTAAAGGAAAGTTGTTCTTAAAATGGAAATTGTGCAGAAAATATTCATAAGAAAGTATGAAGGCTGGAATTTTGAATAGTCTGGATTGGTTGGAAATTTTTCCTGGAGCTTAGAAAGCTGAGGACTGATGCATCAAGGTATATGAATGTTGAGGTATGTAAAATGTTGAGGTATATAAAATGTTGAGGGATGTAAAATGTTGAGGTAAATCAACACAGTCTTTTTCCCAATGTAGAGGAGTCAAGAACCAGAGGGCATAATTTTAAAGTGAGAGGGGAAAACTTAAAAGGGACCTGAGGGGTATCTTTTTCATCCAGAGGATGGTGCGTAAAAAGATCAGACTGTCGGAGGACGATGTAGGGCTGGTTAAAATTACAATGTTCAAAAGACATATAGTCAGGTACATGGAAAGAAAAGGGCTAGAAGGATATGGAGACAATGAAGAGATATGGGACGTGCAGAGTTTGAAAATCTGGTCAGCATAGATGATTTGGGCTAAAAGGGGCCTGTTTCTCTGCTGTATAATTCTATGACTCTCAAGCACCTTGTGGCCACAGAAGTTGGTTAATGCCCTATTTTTTTTTTAAATTAAGCAGTTTAAATAAAAAATTCAAGTAGAACAAGGGTTTGGCTGTACAATAACAAAAGAATGGCAGCATGGTTAGTATAAATGTTTTAATTAATAAAAAAAAATTAGGCGTACAGGCCCCTGCCTCCCAAATAGACAAATTAACCTATTAAGTTTTTGAAGGGTGGAGGAAACCCATGTAGACACGGGGAGAACGTACAAACTCCTTACGGACAGCACCGGATTCAAACCTGGGTTTCTGGTGCTATGCTAACCATGTCTATGTCGCTGGTTAGCACAACGCTATTACAACACAAGGACCTAGGTTCAAATCCACTGCTGCCTGTAATGAGTTTGTGCATTCTCCCATTATCTGCAAGGACTTACCTCAGGTGCTCTAGTTTCCTCCCACCCTCCAAAAAATCATGTGGGATTGGTAGATTAATTGGGTGTAATTAGACAGCATGGGTTTCAAAGTCTGGAACCAAATTGTACCATGCTGTATTGTTAAAATCAATTGCATTAAAAAAAAAATCAGATGAATTAGATAATGCTGGCTAACAATACCTTGCTGTTGAGCTCCAGGAACTTCTTTAGTCCTTTGGTTCGAGTAGTAAAGCGCATATTCTGAGACAACTGTACTTCTTTGTGTCCCCAAAAACTCAAGTGATGTTGAGGGGGGATGAGAGAAGCACTTTGGGATCTTTTTCTCTGAAACATTTGGAGAATAAGGACATTTTCGCTGGCTGCAAATTCAATAAAAGACAGCATTATTAATAGTATACCTCTAAATAGCTTCAAGCTGTTATTTGGTGCATTTCCATTGCTAAACAGCTTGACATGATCAATTGGCTGTGATTTCTATGAATAAGCTGAATAAACCTGGAAAAGCCTTGGATAATTTGTTTCATGCTCTCTCTGGTTATTTTGATGACTTTCTTAAATCTAGTTTACCTGTGTTTTGACTCCCTGAAATAACATCTTTAAATAAAGTCTATGAAACTTCATGACTCCCTCTCTTGATCCTTTGTGGTTGAGAGGGGTTTTCAGGCTTTCCTGCATAATTATTTATTTTTTATTTAACCTGATAACAGTCAAACAAATCACCACTGCATTCTCATTAAATGCTCTCCCAGCTTGGTGTCTGTAATTATTCACAGTGCTCAAAATGGGTTCAAATCAATGTTTACAAAGATTTAGTATAATGCCTTTGCTTTTATATCATATGCCACTATATGTAAAACCAAGGATATTGTGGGTTTTTCAACATGTCTGGTCACTTTTTAAAGACTTATACACTCCCAGATCTCTGCTCTTGAATCATTAAAAAAAATTATATTACCATATATTTCTATCCACAAGTCGAGTTGTGAAACCCTAAAAACATTTCTCAAAAAAAGAGGGAATTGACTTATACACCGGATATATTTTTGAGACCTTAAATTCAATGAAAAAAACAGATTGATGTTCATTCGGCGTACAAGTCAACGCTGAAAGCACCTCCCCATCACTTGTGCCACTGCTCCCTGACACTTCCTCACTGCTGGGTGCCGCTATAACCCAGTCAGACATTTTACAATTGTGAACCCAAGGTCACCACTCCTACATGGGACCCTGAGTTCGCCGTCACCGCTTCTACCCAGTCGGCTGAGGTTCCTGCTCCCATTGGGAGAATGATGTTGCCACTCCAGCTCTGTGGGCCATCACTGTTCCTGCCCAAAAGGTCGAAGTCCCTACTCTTGCCGATTCCAGCTGTAGCCGATGCTGAAGACTTGGACCCAGCAACGTCTTCCTGGCCAGAAGCTGCGTTTTTTAAATATGTTTTTCCCCCCACTTACTTGCTTAATTTGCAGCTTTGTTACTTGGCAATTGGGGTGTTGTAAAAAATTTGGGGTTATTGCTGGCAGGCCCAGACAGCCCGAAAATTGGGTGTAGTGTTATACACCCTTAAAATGAGGCTGAAAAAGGGGGCTAGATATACACCAGTCGACTTACATACTGAAATATATGGTACTTAGTTTTGTTTCTTCTCTTTTAAAGCAATCCAAAAATCTGTCTACAACAGCATGCTTCATAACTACATTGATTTGCTTTCTTAGGAAACTAACATAAATGTAGTTGATAATGTTAATAGTTCTGCCAAACTTTATTTTCTTTTATAAAGATTATATGTCCTGCTAATATCATTTTTATGCAGACTCCAGCCAGGTGCCTATTTTTGTTATCAGGACAGTGGCACTGGAAAGGCCATGTTTAAAGTACTTTTTAATTTCCCAGAGGGTAAATGTAAGATGGAATCATATGATGTACAGCTTCCCTCACCTTCAAGTTATTGATAAACATTTAAATATTTATGGAAATCCAGCAGCTTTCATGGTTGCTTTCTGAGGCCCAACTTTCATGTTAATTTATGATGAAAATTAAACATAATTTCTGGATTGTGAGTCGAGTAGAATAATTACCAGGTAGCTGTACCTGATAATCATTACAACACATGCTAGAGTTATGGAAAAATGCTATTCTTTTGTTTCATTGACTTTAGCTTTACAAACCTAGAATGTGAGTAAATGTGTTGTCTTTTTGCAAACCATAGTTTTGAACTCAACCAAATAAAGTTATACCAAATTACAATGATCATACCAAGAGGTTTGCCATATATTTTTCTACTTCATAAATATAAATGTTTACTTATAATAAAACAATCTGTAACCCAGGCATGTTTGAATAAGTAAGATCCCTGTGGCAGAAAACTCTTTACAGTGCTCACCATTTGGATTTGGAAATACATTTTCCTTTTCATTGTCCCTGGGTCTGGCCTCTGGAACTCTCTACCAAACAGTACACTGGAACTGTAAACATTCAAGTAGGCAGCTCACCACCTATCCCCTTGACAAGAGCAATTAGGGAATGGTAATGATCTCTGGCCTTGCCACTGACACCAACATCTCAAACATCAACGACAGAAGTGAGCTTTCAAAAAGATTAAATAATCTAGATGATTATTAAAGCAAGCAATTCATTAATGTTGACTAGAGTTTGCTGAATTGAGCTGAAGTTGAAGTAAGGAAATTCTCAAATATGGAGTCAGCCGAATGGAGAAAGTCAAGGGGAGAGATATTGTATAATGCTGGAAGTTATGAGTTGCAGTGGCAGAATGCACCTTAATTTGTGGCAGGCACAAGTAAGGTACCAGAAGACTGGAGGATAGCTGAAGTTGTTCCTTTATTTAAAAGGACAGCAGATTAAATATTGGCAAGTGCACCTCACACAAGTCCTTGGGAAATTACTGGAATTTGGAAATTGCATTTGGACAAGCAGGGGTTGATCAGAAATAGCATGACCTTTGGTGGGAGAAAACTTATCTCACAAATTTGATTGACTTTTTAAGGAGGTAACTAAGATGATTAATAAAGGTAGGGCAGTAGATGTTGTCTATAAAGAATCATGTAAGGATTTTGACATGGTCCCACATGGGGGGGATGGTCTAGTAGGTTAAAGTGCATGGGGTCCAAGGTGAGCTGGCTAATTGGATCCTCAATTAGTTTGATGAGAATAGTGCTAGAACAATGCTTATTTGATTGGAAGTCTGTGACCAAAGGTGCACCACAGGGATCAGTGCTGAGACCTTTTTTGTATTTGTTATGTATGAACAAATGGATGTGAATGTAAGAGTAGCGAGATTGCAGATGATACAAAATTTGGTAGTGTTGTGGGCAGTGAAGAAGGTTGCTTCAGGCTACAGCAAGATATAGATCAATTGGAAAATAGAGCAGAGCTTTTGTAGATTGAAACAATTTTATCATAGCTTTGGCAGCTTGTTCCAGGCACTTATCATTCTGTGCAAAATAAAAGTTTTCCTCATAAATCTCCCTTAAATGTTCCTTCTCTTGTCTTAAACTTATGTCCTATAGTATTAGACGTAAATACACCATGCTGGAGAAACTCAGTAGATCAAACTGTGTACAGTACTTTACATGGCAAAGGTAAAGACACATAACCAACATTTCAGGCTTGAGCTCTTCATCAGTGTATGAGCAAAATGTAGGTAGGGTGGGGGAGGAAGGGCAGGGGGAGAAGCACAGACCCAAAAGTGTGAGGTAATAGGTAGATAAGGGAGGTATGGCACAACAGAAACAGAGGGGATTGCTCTGTGGAGAATAAAGGGGGCGGAGAGCTGGAGGAAAGGAGACAGAGGGATAGGGAAGACTGGGAGAACAGGGAGTGGTCTAACAGAGACTGGAGGTCATTGTTAATGCCATCCAGTTGGAGAGTGGCCAGGTGGAATATTATGTGCTGCTCCTTTGATTTACAGGTGGCCTTGGTTTGGCAATGCATGATGCCATGGATAGACATGTTGGTGTGGGAGCATGATGCATAATAGAAATGGTTGGCCACTGGGAAATCCCCATCATTGATGCAGACAGAGTGAAGGTCCTCAGCAAAGCAATCTCCCAGTCTGCATTCAGTCTCCCTGATGTAGAGAATGACACAATGGGAGCATCAGATGCAGCAGATAACACCCACCTATTCACAAGTGAACTGTTGCTTCAGTTGGAAGGATTGTTTGGGGCCCTAAATGGTGGTGAGAGAGGAGGTGCAGGTGCAAGTATGGACACAGGGAAGATGCCAAGGGTTGATTAGTGGGAAGAATTGATTTTATTCAGGCACCTACCTACATTTTGCTCATACCTTGGTGAAGGGTTCAAGCCCCAAAGTGTTGTTGTATCTTCCCCTTGACTATATAAAGTTCCATGTATGACTTGCCGAGTTTTGCCAGCATTGTGTTTTTACTTCAATCTCTGCATCTGCCGACTTTCGTGTTTTACTCCTCCAGTATTTAACATTGATTTCTGTGATGCCCTTAAATTCGCTGAGGCCTCTGTTCCTGCTCTTGCTTTAAATTTACCTGATTTACTACACAATCACGTCAGGCTTTTTAGAATCTTAAAAAAAAACAGTGAATTAAGGGGACTGAGGTATTAATAGAATTAACATCCAATGGTCGAGAAAATCTGCCAATTTACCATTTCCAAAGTCCTGAACATGCTGGATTATTGGAGTTTTCTTAGGAATTAGAAGTTTAACACCAATCTGTTGATAGCAAATTCCATTGACCTAATTAAACTAACCCCATTGGCCAGCACATAGTCCATATCCCTCCATTCCCTGCCTATTATGCACTTGTCTAAAAGCCTTTTAAACATTACAGTTACATTTGCTTCTCTCATCTCTTTTGATAGTGTGTTCCAGCTAACTACCGCATTCTCCATCAAAACATCTCTCATTAATCTCCTTTTCGCTTTCCCCCTCTCTCCAAGGAAAAAAAGTCTCTGACTCTCCACCCTATCTATCTTTGGTGTATCTCTTCTACACCTTCTCCAAAGCCTCCCTATCTTTCTTGCATTGTAGGAACAAAAAATGAACACAATGCTCTAAATGTGAATTAATTACAGTTTTATAAAGCAGTAATATAGCTTTCCTATTTTTATGCTCAGTGTCACCCTAAGTGATGACGCCAAGCTTCTTTCTTTACTACTCTAGCTCCACTTGTGTTGCTACTTTCAGGGAGTTTTGAGATTTTCTAAGTTTCCAAAGGTTCTTCTGTTTATCAATGCTCCTAAAGGCTCTGCCATTGATTTTTGCTATACATTTGACCTCCCAAATTGCAAACACCTGACACTTGGTTCGATTAAACTCCATCTGCCATTTACAGGTCAGGGTGTAAAATGACAAGATAAAGTATGGAGCTCCCTCTAGTGTAGTACATTTTTCCCCCCTGTATACGAATTCAGATAACCAAACAGTTTAATAAAAAAAATCTGAGTTTTTTTTTTGTTCAGCTCTGTCACCATTTTCAGGTGCAGACATCATTCCATTTCACCCAAAAATGGGCAGTGCAGATTTTGCAGAGTTCTTGGGTAATGATTGTTGGCTACTTGAGACAAGCATTAGGCTCATTGTTTCAGGTGAGCTCTTTTCAACTGGATAAAGGTTGGGTTGCTGTTGTTCACATATTTTTCATATATTGCTGGGATTTATCAACAGCAACAAACAAAAATGAAACAACGATTTAAAAGCTGTGCACATCAAACTCCATCTTATTACTGAGAGATGCCCTGAGCACATTAAGAAATCTGCATTTCCCCAGAATCAGTGAAGAACCACTAATGGAGAGGCAGGAGATCTGCACCCATATTGGTGGCGTGGTTGGCTAGTGGTTAGTGCAATGCCTTTTCAGCGCCAGTGATCGCATCTCGAGCTGTCTGTAAAGAGTTGGTACGCTCTCCCCATGTCTGGGGTGGGGGGATGCGGGGGTGGGGCCTGGTTTCCTCCCACCATTCAAAATGTACCAGGGGTATAGGTTAATTGGGTTTCACCAACTTGTGGGCCAAAATGGCCTGTTACCGTGCAGTATGTCTAAATTTAAAAAAAAAGTGGCAATTTGAAGCATGTGACAGGTGGGCAACAACCATCTAAAATATTGGTTCAATCACAGAAAAGCCATGAGTGTCTCTGATTGGACAGTCTGTAGCTGTTAGTTATACCATGAATAATGCTGCCTCCTTGTACTTCCAGGAACTAGAGAGAGCATTATGAAATTAAGAGTTATCACCAGCTTTCTAATAATGATATATGAGGTCCTTAACATGGCCTTACCTGTAAGGACTACATCTCAAAAAAATGATACAATAAAATTAGTTCTTGCAATCATCATTATTTTCCAGGAAATGCTGGATTGAATTGTAATAAAGAAACTTGGGTTCTTTTGTATTATTTATATTTTATTATTAACTCATGACCTCGTGGGAGACATCCATTTTGGGCATCTAACCCGAGGTGGGACATTCTGTCTCTGATGACCTCTAGTGGTCAGGAGGATCTCCAACTCCCAATGTCCATATCCCTTTTCCTTAAGATATTCAATATAGCAATTCTCATTTAAATTTAAAGTTAAACACAAACATAAGCATCAACAGCACAAACTTTTTAAGTGTGTTGTTCTTTTCCTTTTAGAGACTCAGCCTGTCAGGTGTTTTGATAACGTGTGCGAATCTTCTCAACACAGGTGCATGTGTCAGCTCCGCTGGTCGACTACTGTCTAGCACTGTTGATTTTTCCTTTGTTGCAGTACAGGCTGGATCTTCTGCATTTGTCTGTTCCTGCAGCATCATTTGCATTTTCAGCAGAATTTTTTGATTCCTCCTCAGGATTTGACCATGGCCTTACCTCCTCTATTCTGACAATGTAGGATCTCCAGAACAGTGGCCTTCATGTCACAGGCATTGGAATCTCTGAGTCTCACTATGTCGCATTGTCTCAGTGGCCCTATGCTTCTTACTGACTTGTTATAGATTTTTTTTTGTCTCCCTTGTAAACACTTTTATTTTCATTTGACATCTCTATTCTTGTTTGGGTCTGCAGAGTAGTGAGTTGTGGTACCATTCGACTAGGGATGCAAAGGACGTCAAAAATCATACTCTTCTGGAAAGTTCTGGAATTCTCTACAGCTGTAGCATGGTCCATTGTCATTCTCGATGATTTGAGGAATTCCATGTCATGCAAAGATCAACTTCATATATCTGGTCACGCAGGCCACAGACTTGTCGGGAAGCAGCATAATCTCTGGATAGTTTGATAGATAGTCCATAACCAGCAGGTGATTCTCTCCATCCAGGTGGAACAGATCAGTTCCAACTTTCTGCCGTGGATCTTGGATCATTGAATCTTGCAGCAATCCAAAATTTCTTGTTCCTGTTTTCAGTTTCAATTGTGTTAAAATATTATCAAAGCTCTCTGCCTGCAGCTGCATGTGCGAGTGAAACATGTATCTCTCCAACATTTCATTTTTCTTTGGTGAGTTGTGCCAGCAAACATCTTGATAACCTTGGTGAATTTGCCCTGGTCATCTCCCTCGGCAAAAAAAAAGTCTTGAAAACCTCAAGTGCTTGAGGATCCGCCATGGTAAGTAATAGTGAAAACTTCCATGCACCCATATTGCTATTGAGTCCAATGGCTTACAGATACAGCATGAATCATTGTTTGAATAACCGCCACTTGTGGTTGGCCTTTTAAGTCCAATTCACGTGTCAGGTGGTTTCACACTTTCCATGTTTCCTACTGATACCCTACTCCTGGTACCATATGATGTTTCTTCTTTTGTGATAAAGAAACTTGAGTTCTTGTATTACTCATATTTTATTATCAACTCATGACCTTAAAGGACATCCATTTTATGCATCTAACCCGAGATGGGGAGATGGGACATTCTATCTCCAATGCCCTCTAGTGGTCAGGAGGATTCACCAATCAGCACAAGCACAATTCATTTAGCTTCTATTTTTTGATATATCTGAATCAATAATTATAAATATAAACTTGAACATTAATCTACCAGCCATTCTCAATGGGGGACTTACGTTCCCCCCCACCCCCACCCCCCACCCCCCCCCCCCCCGGGAGCCACAGCACATTTAAGTAAAAGCCTTATTTACTTTTCACCTCATGTAACATAAATATTTTTAATGTAGTCAGTAGGAGAGAAGTACGGAAGGAACAAAAATGACCATTTCGCAGGAAAGGGAGGCCCCATAAATTTTGATGAGTGTCCTGAAGCACTATAGCCAAATCAAATATTGAGAATGACTGATCTAGGCAACATTATTTCGTGCTTGGTGTTCCCTTAATATAAATTCATGAAAAAAAAAACAGTATTTTCTTTAGTTTAAGCTTTTTATGTAGAGAAATCATGTCTACAAAGTATGGATCATTGAATGAACTTCAAGAGGGCATACTGCATCAAGGACAGACTCCTTTCGATCATGAAGTTGAAAGGAAATGTAAAATGCAGTGAGAATCTAGATTAATTAATTGAATAATAATATTAATGACCCAATAAATTTAACATATTCAATATGCTTTGGTTTACAAACAAACATGAGCGCATACCTTTCATAACAAGAAGGAGGTTTTGAGAAAGTGAAGCCTTGTTCTCATCAGTTGCTCCTGTTAAATCGTATGTTACCTGTTGTGAGATAGAAGCTTGAGCTGCATTTCATCATTTTCTCATTACAAAAAGTTCACATAACTTATACTTAGAACATTCACTGTTCCGCTGCTCAACTGAAAATGACTTGATAGTTCCGCATAGCAAGATTGAAAGCAAATATGACTGAATTTAATTAATTATCAACCTCATGATCACTAAAGTCAATATTGACAGGATATGTTTACACCTTAAAGTTGAATATAAAGCTTTCTACTATTTCCATCTCAGCATTTTTTTTGTAGGCGGAGTGAACTTTGCTCATCTCTGGAAATCTATAATTTTGCTGGCATTGTGAGAGAAGTTTGTGTTGGCACCAAGCCATTTATCCTGCATAAATGTCTGCTTTTTTATTGTCTCATTAATTTCTTTCATCCCTCTATTAACCAGATAGCTCTTAAAGCAGTACATCAACAGAACAACCTTGGTCAACACCATCACGGTAACCCCTTTGTTCTCTCTATCCCTCTGCAAGCAAAGAACCACAATTACTGCAGACCACAAGGCTGCTGTGTAATGTAACAGTTGACCAACTTTGGAAAGGAACTGACAGTTCAACTGAGGTATCCAGCATTGTCTGAATTCTGAGACTTTCTCAGATTTATGTCTTATTTCTTGCAGGTCTCAAGCCTGAAATGTTAGCAATGTAACTTTGTCTCCTATAGACACTAAAAAGACTGAGTTCCTCCAGCATTTCGATGGAGGGGTCATTGACTAGAAACATTAAATCTGTTACTGTCATTACAGAAAGTGGCTTAATCAGTTAATAAAAAAACCCGCCTCTATCCTCAAAGACCCCATCACACAGGCCAAGCCCTCTTCACACTGCCGCCATCAGGAAAAAGGTAGAGGAGCCTAAAGACAAGCACTCAATGGCCCAAGGACAGTTTCTCCCTACTGCCATCAGATTCCTGAATAATCAATGAACCAAAGACACTGCCTTACTTTACATCCACTATTTTTTTTTAAATTTATAGTAATTTTGTAGGATGGTTATAATATGAATATTTGCTCTATGATAACTGCTGCAAAACACTGAATTTCATGACTTGTTCATGACAATAAATTCTGATTAATATGAGTTGTTAATGTTAGTTAGGTAGAAATTATGGCAGGCACTGAGCTTTGTCTTGACTCGTGTTGTCGGACAATTTCCCAGTGAGAAGGGTGACTGAGCCTGAGTTAGATTCATAACTGAATGTTGAAGGTATCAGGTTGGAACTCTTCTCTTTTCCATTTAAATGAACAGCACAGTATCAAGATTTTCAGCAAAAATACTTTTCCCTTCAAACATGAAAGAAATGCTCAGAATGCTGCTTCGGCAATGATTTTTTTTTGTTGTACTGCAGACAGTTTTCTAAAGTATTATTTAGTTGTGTCATGCAGGAAAGTCATGGAATCCTTTTGATGTACAATATGTTATTCATTACTAGTGAAAAACAACCTCTTTCCCTGCCTAGACAAGATTATATTGCATGTAATATTTTTCAGACTACTTTGCACACCAAACAATCTGGTAATTTTTCTTGAATTTCATCTTGATTTCTACAAAGCTGCCTTTAGTTAACCATTTATGATTAACCTGTTTTCTTTTTGAAACTCACCCGTCCTGCGTAATGCATGACAGTGAAGGCGATCACTTGACCTTTCAAGGGTATGTTCTCATTTCCATCCTTCATGGACGTGTACACAGTGCTTGTCTGAGCTGATTCTAAATAGGTCTGCAGCCATTTGTTGAGGTTTTGTTCTGTTGATCGAAGTGTCTGCCTTTCTTCATCAAGCATCGACAGCAAGCCACCAGGTATCTGAAATGATAAAGTACACATTTTAGCAGTGGGAACAGAATAGATCTTCATGGGCAATAACAATTTGGATACATTGAACATAGCTGAACCTCACCCATTTAAAATCTTTGTGACATAAAGTTCCAGAAGGCTAATTTCTGAAAATGTTAATTCGTCTCATGTTGAAACTAATGTTGATTATTGAAAATAACTTGAGAATTTCTCTGCTAAAAAAAAAATCCTGCAGATCATGATGACATACATTTGAAAAGTTGTTTTATGAAGGAGCTTCAATTTAATAACTAATGGTAATTAACTACATTTGAACTGAGGTAACATAAAGAAGAAGTTATCTTGATTTTACAATGACAAATTTCAAGATAATTATTCAGTGATTTCTCATTAGACAATTGCTTCACAGGCTTCATTTGAAATATTCAAATTTTAATATAGCAATTAGAGAATGACAGTCTGTGACAGTTGAAAAGTCATTTATGTACTCTAAATCAGTTTGTTTTCCCTGTTCCCAGATTTCTCCAAATTACTCCTGAAATTTATGGGCCTAATTGATCTGTAAGGTTATGAAAGCAAACATTTCTTTTCTCATGCTGTCTTCCCACACCATTTCTCTGGCACTCCCTCAGAACAAGAATGGCTTGTTTTCATTTTGGTTTTAGGGTTTTGAGGGGACTAATGAGGCTAGCATAGGAACTGCAGACTCTTCCACAGATGGGATGGGATGGGTATGTGTGCAGCTTGTCAGATGCGATCTTGTTTCTGACAATTAAGCATATTGCATTGTCTCCTGATGCATCAATTCTTGGATATCAACATCTCCAAAGATCTATCTTAGGGTCTTCATGTCAATGCAATCATGAAGCAGGTTCACCAATGGTTATAATTTGTGAGGAGTTTGAGGAGATTTGGTAGGTCACCAAAGACCCTTGCAAATTTCTACAGGTGTACTGAGGAGAGTATTCTGACTGGTTGCAATCACTGTCTGGTATGGAGGTGCCGATGCACAGAACAAGAAATGACTACATAGTGCTGTGAACACAGACAGCACCATCATGAGCATTAGTCTTCACTCCATCAAGGACATATATGAGGTGGAGTCTCAAGGAAGCAACATCTATCCTCAAGGATCCTCACCTCCCAGGTCATGCCCTCTTCTCACTGCTACCATCAAAAAGGAGGTACAGGAATCTGAAGAGGATTACACATCAGTACAAAAAAAGCTTTTTCCCCTCTGCCATCAGATTTCTGAATGGGCAACGAAACAGACACAACTTCACTTTCCTCTTCTTTTGCATTAATTTATTTTTAAAACATATAATTTCTATCAATTCTGCACCTTTAATGTTTCTGCAAATAACATATTTTGTGGCACACGTTCATGACAATAAATTCTGATACTTTCCCTGAATGCTCCTTCGCCATTTTAACTGCCAACGGTTCCCAGGATTTGATGGGAAGATCCCGCTTCATCAAGGAAGCTTATTAATTTCTTCCCATGACAGATCTCAGAATAGAAGTCAAAGTATTTGCCCTAAATTCACAGCAGCTGCTTAGGACCAAGTGAATCATGATTTCCTCTCCCAGAGGATTAGTCTAGTGCAGTGGCACCTCCTGAAGAATTAGGCAATACTACACAGTGTCTGTTCAATCAAATCAGGCAAGTACTTGCAGCTTTGTTGCTGTTACAATGATCTCATGGCAGCTGATCTTACATGTAACCATAGGGTCCAATGACCGAAGACTATTCAGGGAAATAGAGAAATTGATGATTTGAAATTACCTTCTGCTTTTTTGTTCAATGAAAGCTCCATGGTGGCTTCAACCTCCATGATCTTCAGGTACCACAGTTGTGCACCCTGTAGATCTGCAATCCTAATTAGGGAGGGATGGTGATCCACCTAGCAGAGTGTCTACACTACAGGTCTCAACACCCAGATTCAATCCTTAACTTGACTGCTATTTGTGTGGAGTTAGTGTGTTCTCCCAGTGATTGTGTGCTTTGCTTTGGTTGATCTCTGTTCCACGTACATCAAAATGCATGCAGGTTTGCAAGTCAGCTGACCATTCAAAATTGCCCTGAGATCCACGCTATTGCAATGGACAGAGCCAAGGTCCTATAGCATTAGCATGGATCTCCCAGTGGCCACCCATTTCAATTCCCTGCCCCATTCTCTTGCTGACATGTCTATCCATGGTCTCATGCAATGCCAGGCTGAGACCACCAGCAAATTGAAGGAACAACACTTCACTTTCCATCTGGACCCCCTCCAAAAGGATGGCATTAACATAGACTTCTCAGGGGGGACGTCACATGATGTAGAGGAGGAAGTGAGAAGTGGAGTTTTTCCATGGGAAAAAGGGCTGCTTACAATAAGAAGGTGGGAGTTGTAGTTTGTTCTGCCTCCCATGCAGATAGTCTGGTGTTTGGGAAGAATAGTGGAGCATTTTTGGAATCAGAGCTAAGAGACGCTCTCGAAGAGGAAAAGAGGAGATTAAGCATGCACACTGTTGTGTGCATGAGTGATGTGAAGCAACACCAGCAGAAACAAGAAGGAACTTTCTCTCAAAATGGCATTTTGGAGATTGACCAAATTATAGATGAAGAGGAGGAATTGGTGAATGTTAAATCAGTGAGCCATGTTAAAAATGTCATAGTACAAGCTAAAGAAAAATATACTAATGAAGATATAATAACAGTACTCTTATTAAAAGACCAGAACACAAATAAAAAATTGGATCATATTTTAAAAGTCATGACAAAGTTAGAGATAGAAATCGGGAGTGACGACAGTGGAAGAAAAGGTGGATGAAACAACGGAAAGAGTGGTTGATGTGGAAAAAGAATTAAATGAATAGGCCATAGAAAAAGCAAAAATATGGGAAAAGATGGATTCTTTAGAAAATGTTAATAGACATAATAATGGTAAAATAGTGGGACTTAAAGAGGGAGAGAAGGGAACAAATCTCATTTGCTTTTTTCAACGATGGTTGTCCAATGCTATTGGAGTAGAACATTTCAGAGCAAATATAGAAATTGAGAAGACATATAGATTCACCTTTTTCACAACCAAGAATGGATCAAGAAACATGTTCTATAATAATTAGATGTATGAAATTCAAGGATCATGAAAAAAAACATTAAGAGCTGCAACAGAAAAAGTTAAGAAGATGGAGAACCACTGGAAATTGAAGATGTAAAAATATACTTTTTTTATCTGGACACAAGTGCCACGCTATTAATGCACAGATGGGAATTTAATCCACTGAAGATTACCCTTTGAAAAAAAAGTTATAAATTTGTGTTGGGCCATCTAGCCAATTTGAAAATAACTATGCCAAATGACAAAATATTTTTTTTAAAACGAATATTGAAATAGCAAAGAAGTATGTGAATAAGCTACCAATGTTGAAGAAAATAGACATGCCAAGTGGATAGAATTTTTTTTTAATTGATAGTGCCAAAGTATGTGAACAAGCTCTTAACATTGAAGAAAACTGAAAGGGGATAAGAGAGCTTCTTTCAACTTAATTTTAAAATACTGAATAATGATACTTTTTCTCCCTCACAGATTTGTGCATGTTTGATGTTAATCCTTTGAGGGGAGAAAGAAGTTAAATTTTCTGAAATTGTTTTTCTCGTGGGTCCGGGAGGTAGGCCTCCAGAATCTATATATACGTATTTAGTGCGCTTTCTCACTACCCGGACAATAGAGGGGGATGGTGTTTAATCTATTTGACACCAAGGGAGGGTCTTTACCATTTAGAAAACGGTATCATCATATCTTTCTTTTTGGAAGTGTCTTTGGTACCGGCTCCCATCTCTGAGGAAAGGAAAATAGATCTTTGAACATAGTGCAGTGTGGGGGTAGAGAAAGAGAGATAAGGAATAAATATGACAATGATATCAATAATAATGAGAATTTTTTTTTTCCTTTTCAGAATGTGATAATGTAAATTTTGGCTTATTTTTATTTTTGAAATCCCACACTGATGTCTTTTAGATCTGGTAAAGTCAGGAAAATTAGATCTTTTGGCTTTGGTTGGTAGTCCTAAGGCATTTCTTTCTATTTTCTAGCTACCATTTAGTAATGCTTTCTTTTTTTAATATTTTTCTCTTGGAAAGTGTCTTTGCTACTGGGTCATATCTTGAGGAAAGGGAAATAGGTTTTTGAATGGGCTGAGGAGTGGGGGAATAGAGAGATACGGAATAAGTATGATATAGTAATAAGTTTTTTTTCTTTGGAATGTGATAATTATAGACAAAATAATGTAAATTTTTTGCTTATTTTTTCTCTATTTTTGAAACCCACACTGATGTCCTTAGGATTTGGCAAAATCAGGAAAATTAGATCTCTCTGGTTTGAATGGTAGCCTCAAGACATTTCTTTCTATTTTCTTGCTTGATTCTTTTTCCTTAGGGGATTTTTAACTTTTTCTTTTTTGGGGAGGGAGTAGAGGGGAGGTGGGTGGGGTAGATTAGAGTTGGGTTTCAAAGCCAACACATAAATGGTTTATAATGTGATTATGTTGCATAATGAAATTTGAATATGTATGCATGTATGACTTGGAAAATTTAAAAATATTCAAAACATCTCCGGTTTCCATTAGAAACACCCCCCCCCCACCACCACCCACCCCCTCTTTCCTCACATCTCCTTTTCTCTAACTCTCTCTCTCGCTTCCCTTTTCCCTCTGACTCATTTCACAGACCCAAACTCAATTCTTACCTTGCCTCTCTCCTGTACCCTTATCATATTCCAATCAATGCCTTTTGTCTAATGGTCTGTACTACTCCACCTCCCATTCTTCCTCTTTTTTTCTCCCAGCCTTTAACACAGATGCCTATCTCTTTTTTTTTGCTTATAGTCGAGGAAGGGCTCAGGCCAGAAATGTCTGTAATATATCTTTACCTCCTATATTCTCCAGTATCTCTGTGTTTTGATAAGAATCACAGCATCTGGAGATTTTTCACGTTTAATCCTCTTTTTCCCTTTGCAATTGAGAAATAGAACTGAGGGAGATTTGATGGGAATGTAGAATTAGTGTAAAATGGGTACTTAGTAGCTAAAGGACTCACATGGCTGCATGTTTCTATGTCGAAAATATACCCCCATCGGTGAACAAAAGCAAAGTGAAAGGTGGTTACTAGAATCATCTCATGATTACTGGAAATGATGAATCAGAATACAGGATGGAGAACAAGAATCGGGCTGGGTGGTGTCAGAGCAACAACCTCACGCTCAGTCTCATTAAGAGCTTATTGTAGATTTTAGGAAGAGGAGGGTGAGGGCCCATGCACTTGTCCACATTGATGTGACAGATATGGAGAGGGTCAGAACCTTCACGCTCCTGGCATCTGTATTTCAAAGGACCCCTTTTGCAGAGACAGACTTTGTGATAATTATTGTACTGAAATGGGGCATGGTTACAGTGCCAGCAATCGGGACAGGGGCTTAAATTCCATGCTATCTGGAAGGTATTTGTACATTCTCCCTGTGTCTGTGTGAATTTTGCCTGGGGGCTCCAGTTTCCTCCGATCCTCCAAGACGTACCAGTAGTTGTAGGTCAACTGAGTATAATTGAGTATAAAGGGCCTTTTACCGAGTTGTAAATGCAAGTTTAATGGTTGTGATGGATCATTTGGTTTAGCTGGGTGTAGTGGTACCTGTTATCCAGCTGCTTAGAGGCCAAGAGTTCTGGGCTGTTGCGAGCTATGATGTTTGGGCATCCACGCTGTTTCATCTTGTATTTGTACGTGTGAGTTCTTAGACAACACATGGATGAAGGAAAAGGTTCTTTACTTTAAAGTTGTTGTAAACAGCACCATGAAACATGTCGTGCAGTTACAAGCCTCCATTATAGATCTTGCATGCTGTGCCTCCTGCTCTGAGTCAGCCCATGCTGGCAGCCAAGTATAACCAAACAGGAAGGCATTGCTAGTTGCATGGCAACCACGATCACTATCATTACACAGGTTAAGTTCAGTATCCATATGGTACTTACAGGGGAACCTAGAACCACCTGGTGCAATAAAGGGAGCTGAATTAGCTCAGGTTGGAAACAGAACAGGTCAAAGCCCCATTGTTGCTCTGTAATGGGATCATCCCGATGACTAGGCACTGCAATATAGCCTTCCCAATACAGTGGGATGCAGGCTTTGGGTTGCACGGTTAGTGTAGCAGTTAGCGGAACGTCGTTATAGCACCAGCGTTCAGAATTTGGATTCAAATCCCACACTGTCTGTAAGGAGTTAGTACTTTCTCCTTGTGTCAGTGTGGGTTTCCTCTGGGGACTCCAATTTCCTCCCACCATTTGAAACATACAGAGGGTTGAAGGTTAATTGGGCAGCTCATGGGTTGAAATGACCTATTACTGTGCTGTATCTCTAAATTAAAATTCGAAATGACGAAACAACAGTTGAGGAGAGTGTAATTCTTTGTGATACCGACCAGTTCGTGCCACCATTTTGCCGATCTGATCTGCATGGGGTGGCATAATGGTGCAGTTCATGGTGCTGCTTCCTCGCAATGACAAAGCTGTAGGTTCATTCCTCTCCTCTGATACTGTTGTGTGCACCATTTTCTACCCTTGACCATCAGAAGCTTCTGTTTGCATACAGAACCCCAAAATGTGGGTTGGCAGGTTAATTGGTCACTGTAAATGACACCTAGTGTGTAGGTGTGCAAGGTGGATGGGGTCAAGTGTTGCGGATGGATGTTGATGGTGATGAGAGAAAATGAGATTGGTGTAAATGGGTGCTTGCTGTGATCCAATGGATTGTTTTGATGCTGTACATGTGCATTAAAAAAAAATTAGTCATACAGCACTGCAACAGGCCAATACGACTCTACGATGAACTGTGGTGCAGCAACAAACACAAAACTCGAAAAGTCTGTACTACAGGCTTTAATCAGCTTAAAGTTGAACACCAGGCCTCGGTAGCCTCTGATTTCACGTGCCTGACTGATTTAGGAAGGGGCCGGTGGAGTCTTTATACTGGCTGGTGATTGACAGCCGGCATATGGGACCAGCTTCTCAGGTTGCCTACCTGCAGGTACAATGGTTGCCTCCCGCAGGAGGCCAGTAGAAGTGTGGCTATAGTAGGGGTTGTATCACCATATTCGCCCACTTCTTAAAAGAGTCCCGGGGGGAAGGGGGAGGTTCTTTTAGGGTATTTACTAGTTCAAGTGGTCTGGTGGTTGCCTTTGTCACTGGGACTGTTGCAGGGCAGGCTCCTGGTCAACAGTCGGTGGGGGCAGGGCTGCTTGAAGGTCGGATGGGCCCAGGATGGTCAGGGAGGCTGGTGGCGCAAGTGGGGTGGCGCCCTATGGAGTGGGGGTATAGGTGCGGAGCAGGTCTGCGTGGGGTGGGGGCCTGTGGAAAGGCAGCAGGTAGTTGTCATCCTCGGGGGGGGGGGGGGTTGGATGGGTCCCTACTGATGCCAGATCCTTTATTGAGACAGTGTCCTCCCATCCATTGAGGTACCTGATGCAGGCGTAGTTTGGGTTTGTGTGGAGGAGGTGCACTTGCTTAAACATGGGGTCAGATTTGTGGGTCATCATGTGCTTACGGAGGAGTACTGGTCCTGGAGACGTCAGCCATGCTGGCAGGAAGATGCCAGTCACTGATTTCCTAGGAAAAGAGAAAAGGCATTTGTGAGGGGTCTGATTGGTAACAGTGCACAAGAGCAACCGTATGGCATGGAGCACCTTGGGGAAGGGTCTCTTGCTAATAGTTGATGGACTATCCTTTTGACCTCAGGGTTATAGCTAGTCATGTGACTAGATGCAATGCTTTGTACCACCAGATACTGGTGCAGCTCCTCACTCATGAAATTGGAACCTGTGGATGAATACCGAGTATCCAAACATAATGAAGATCTGCGCCAGCACCTTGATAACGGAGGCGATGGAGGTATCAGGGTAAGGGATGGCGAAGGGAAAATGGGAGAATTCTGTAACCACGAAAAAATAGACATTTTTATTCGTGGAAGGCAGTGGTCCCTTGAAGTTGAAACTGAGTCGCTTGATGGGGCCTGTGGTGGGCAAAAGAAGGGCGGCTTGCATTCTGCACTGACCCTGCAGGACTCAGTCATGGTCTGGACTTCTTGGATGGTGAAGGGGAGGTTTCGGGACTTAATGAAGTGGTACAGGCGGGAGACGCCCGGGTGGCAAAAGGTGTCATGCAGTTGTTCAGATTGCGCACTGATGCATGTCTGGAACAGGGCATTGGGGGAAGTCATGGAGCTTTCCCAGCCTATACTGAATGTCATAGCTGAACGTGGCCAGCTCGACACTCCAGTGCAAGATCTTGGTGTTTTTGATCTTGCCTCTGTGGATGGTGCTGAACATGAATGCCACTGCATGTTGGTCAGTGAGAAGGGTGAACTTCCTGTCTGCCAGATAGTGGCACCAGTGGTGGACTGCTTCCACAATTGCCTGGGCCTCCTTTTTGTTGGAGGAGTTCCTGAGCTCTGACCCATGGAGGATCCTGGAGAAAAAGGCCACAGGTCTGCCCCCTTGATTGAGGGTGGCAGTGAGGGCAACATCAGAGGCATCGCACTCCACCTGGAACAGGGTGGTCTCATCCATGGCATGCATCATGGCGATGGCGATATCTTGTCTGATATGGGCAAAGGCTGCTGGCGCCTCTGCAGGGAGGGGAAAGGAGGTGGTCTGGGCCAGTGGGTGGACCTTGTCGAGAAGCAGGGAACTCACTGGAAGTAATAGGAAAAAAGCTTTGGCAACTGCGGAGTGCATTGAGCTTGTCAGGGAGGGGCAATTCAATTGGGGGGTGCATGCTTTTGGGGTTGGGACTGATGACACCATGTTCCACGATGCAACCCAAGATGGCGAGGCAGGTGGTACTGAACATGCACTTCTCCTTGTTGTAAGTGAGGTTCAGTGCCTCTGCTGTCTGGAGAAATCTCTCCAGGTTGACAGCGTGGTCCTGCTGGTTGTGGCCACAGATGTTGAGGTTTTCCCGGTACGGGAATGTCACTTTTAGTTTGTGCCGGTCTACCATGCGGAACTGGTAGAGTCATCCGTCAGCCTTAAAGGCAGTATAAGGCATGGATGGGGAGCTGGTGGTAGGCCGACCAGGTCAATCGTGGAGAAGACCTAGTACTGGGCTATCTTATTGACTATGTCAGTGATGTGGGGCAGTGGGTAGGTGTCCAGCTAGTTGTACTGGTTGATGGTCTGGCTATAATCGATGACCCCTTTTACAACAAGGACCTGGGCTCTCCAGGGGCTGGGGCTGATCTCTATAATTCCCTCTGCCAGGCATTGTTTCACCTCAGCCTTGATAATAGCCCTGTCTGCTGCATAGTAGCGCCTGCTTTTGGCTGCTGTTGGTTTGCAGTCCGGAGTTAGGTAATTTAAAAGGAATGACAGGGATACCTGAAGATTGGAGAGTCCGCAGGTGGATTTGGAACAGTCGCTGGACTTTGTGTTGTGGACGGTGAGTGGGGGAAGCTTGGACCTGAACCTTTGGTATGTCACCCTCCCACCCCTACAGTCAAGTTCACTGAGCAGCATCCCTCTGCTATGATCGAGTGGTCCTGGGATGCAAAAGCAATGGGGAAGTTTGCTGGGTATACTGAGTTTCAGTGTCTGGACCACATTCAGGTGCACGACACTCTCAGTACTACCGCTATCAAACAGGCATTTTGTTACCTTCCCGTTGACAGTGACGTCCATCATTGAGCACCCAAGTCCATGGGAATGTCCTCTGTCAGCGTGGTGGACACTAGGATCACCTTGAGGTCAGAGTTGCCGCACCCCGATGGCTGTAGCGATCAGCAGCCGGTGGGTGCCCTTTTGAGCATGGGGTGCGATGAGTATGTGGTTCTGTGCTCGCATGTATTAACCACAATATCTTGTTGGCATACCGGTGTGGCAGGGGGTTGGTTGGCCCATGATGGCAGCACCCAGGGGATGCACATGGTGTCAGCTCGGCCCAGCAATAAGTAACTTCACTGTTGCAGGCGGAGGTTAGGCTGGAAGTGAAGTCATCAGTGCGGGCGGAAGTTGGGTGGTGAAAGATGGCAGCACCCGTGATGAACACAAGGCAATAGCACGGTTCAATAGCTGGGCCGGAAGTGATGTCATTGCGGGCAGAAGCAATGGGCAGGGTAATGGCGTTGCCCGGCACTTGCACATGGCGGGGCCCAGAGGGTTGGAAGGTGCTCCCAGCTGGTCATGGAGGGCCCCAGCACTCCCAGTGGGTTTGAAGAGGTACACCTTAGTGAAGTGGCCTTTCTTTCTGCGCTGGGAGCAATGCGAGTTACTCATGGAGCAGTTCTTTCAGGAGTGCCTGTCTGACTCACACCAGGACCCACAGTTCTTAGAGCAGCAGCTGACGTCGGTGGTGGTGATCATTTCTTCCTTGTGGGACCCTTTGGCGACTGAGGCTGTCGTCGGCCTCAGCCAGGCTGGAGGTTGGGGGAGGCAATTATCGAAAACCTCCACAGGGTGAGCAGCAGCTTCTCGGGAGTGGACCACTTCTATGATCCTGATGAGGGAGGCATTATTCTCCTTCAACTGTCTGTCGAGTTGCCCTCGACCACAGCCCTCACACGAACTCATCTCAGATGCCCCAGCTTCAATGGTGCACGGGTGTGCTAGCTCTTACAGAGCTCCCAGGTAAGCGCCGGCCATCTTACCTAGCTGCTGTACTCTGATGCTGAGCAGGTACAAGGTGTAGAGTATATTTGTCGGGGGGGGGGGTGGTGTGGTACATACCATTGCAAGTTCAAAGTCTGTGCAGTCTCTGGTGGCCTGAAAAGCATGGGGGCCCAGCTTGGTGCATAGGACCATGAGCTTTTTCTGGTTCATATTGATGACTTCCGCTTGAGTGTGGATAATCACCTTGATCATCTGCTTCCAGATTTTAAAATATGCTGGAGTGTCCAGCCTCTCAAGGGTGAGGAATCTCTCCATGGTCCTCAAAATTTTAAGCTAATTAAATTGTGATGAGCTGTGGTACAGCAAACAAATACAAAACTTGAGAAGACTGTACTACAGGCTTTAATCAGCTTAAAGTCTCTGTAGCCTCTGGTTCCATGTGCCCAACTGATTGAGGAAGGGGCTGGCTTAAATCTTTATATGGGCTAGTGATTGACAGCCGGAATGGTGGGGCCAGCCTCTCAGGTTGCCTATATGCAGATACAGTGGTTTCCCCCTGCAGTAGGCCAGTAGGAGGGAGGCTATAGTAGTGGTTGTATCACTACATAGTCCATGCTGTCCAATTTACACCTACATTAACTTACAGCCCAGTACTTTTTTTTAAGGGTGGGAGCCAACCAAAGCTCCTGGAGAAAACCCACGAAGAAACGGGGAGAACTTACAAACTCCTTACAGACAGCGCAGGATTCGAACCCAGGACCGGTCCCAATCGCTAATGCTGTAAAGGCATTGCACTAACCACTACATTAACTGTGCTGCCATTTCTCAAAAGATCTTGCTATGATTGATAGCACTCACATAGAGCTGTGATCTCTCCAGGTGAACCATGTATCAGTCTTTATATCACTATGCTTTTTTTTTCAGGTTACTACCCTGTGCCTGGGAACAGCACATCAGTTGTTCCTCGTCACACAAGATATTTTAACTGTCATGCCAGAAGGAAGGTTAGGTTTTGTGGGATGAAGGTTATTCTTAACTTTTTTTTTTGGCTTCCCATCCACATTTATTATCTGGTCCTGCTGCAGAGTTAAAGTATAATTACAGTCAATAGATCATTTAGAGTCAAGTTGAAAGAGTGATCGGGTTCCTCACATGAGATTTTCTTCCTTTATCTCAGTGGTTGCCAACCTTTTACTTTCCACTCACATACCACTTTAAGTATTCCCTATGCCATAAGTGTTGTGTGAAGAAACTCAACAGGTCACGTAGCATCTGTAGGATGTAAAAGGCAACCAACATTTCAAGCCCGAGCCCTTTGTCAGACATCAGGAAAAACAGGTTGACACCTCCCCCCTTCCCCATCTTTTTATTCTGGCATCTACCAAGTTGTGATGCCCCATTCGGGGAGCTATGTACCTGTTGCACCAGGTCACTGTATTCCCCCAAAATCTTCAATGGGCCTGCCATTTACTGTGCAAGTCCTGCCCAGGTTTGACTTACAAAATACACCACCTCATTTACCTGAATTAAATTTTAAATATTTTAAATGTTAAAGTATAATTTAGAGATGCAGCATGGCAACAGACCCTCTGGCCCACGAGGTTGTGCCACCCAAATATACCCATGTGACCAATAAACCTAACCCCTGATGGCTTTAGAATGTGGAAGGAAACCAGAGCACCCACTGAAAAACCATATGCACATGGGAAGAATCTATAAACTCCTTAAAGCTAGCACTGGATTTGAACCTGGGTCAATGGCACTGTAATAGTGTTACACGTAAGGCCAACGCCATTTTGGGATCACTGGATTTTAAGCTGCCCTTGCTGTTTACCCGCTGATTCGTTTGTTGCGGCCAGTGCTGTTGCGCGGGCTGTTGGCCTTTGGTTGCTCTTGCTGCCTGGAGCACCTGCTCAAGCGCCACAGTGGTGGGCCACCACATACTGTTATTTTCTGAACTAATTAATTTTTGCCACTGAAACATGAAAATCTGCAGATGTTGTGATTGTAGTAAGAATACAAAAATGCTGAAGAAACTCAGCAGGTCTCACAGCATCCATAGGAGGCAAAGATATATATTTATGCAAATACACTTTATTGACAAAAAATCTTTTATAAAAGGAAAATTATTCAAAATTTCGTCCTACCCTTTGTTTCATATCCATACATTTTCATCACTGTACATTGATACATTCATTTCTAATTACACCATTGCCACTGCTGTAGCTCCTTTTCATTACTCACTCCTCTTTTATTTGAGGGGCTTCCCCTTAGTCTCATGCCTGGTAATAGAAGGGTTCTAGACTGTGGTCCTTCCTCATTAGCTGTGTCAAGCTTCAATGTGTCCTTCAGCACATACTCATTTTCCAGCAGCTCTGAGAACAGTCCATAGATCAGAGAGTCCTCAGTCATGCTGCTGCTGGGACAAACCGTGACAAGGACCATACTATCTTAGTGGATCCGTATTCTGCAAAAACTCTCCCTCTGCTCCACCGCAGTTATCTTGGAGACAACCTGCATTGTGGATGATGATCCAGTAGTACAAGAAGAATCTGATTGGGAGGGCTCCTCTCACCACCAGCCAGGCCAAGTCCTGTTTCTGGTTTGTGAGCATTGGTGATGAGACATTCTGCCAAATGACCTGGCAATCTATTCTGGGAACCACCTTACCCTACATTTCATAACCAACATTTCATGCCGGAGGTCTTTTTCAAGATATAAGCAACAACAAAAAAAAACAGACAGGCACCTGAATAAAAAGGATGGGGGGAGGGGAAAAGAAAGGGTAGGGGAAAGGAGCAGAGGCCAACAGACAAAAGGCAATATTTGGGCATGAATAGAATGACAAAAAGAGGAAAGGAGAATTGATCAGGGCAGAGGGTTGACTTTGTTAATGCAGAGCTGGGGGAAAGAAAATTGAGGGAAAGAGAAGGACAGAGAGGCGGGGGGTGGGTGAGGGTAACAGAAACCTGAGAAACTGATACCTTCTGGTTGGATTGTCCAAACAGAATAAGAGGTGTTTTTCCTCCAATTTGTGGTGGTCTCAGTCTGGCAGTGCATGAGACCATGGACGAACAGACATGTCAGCATGGGAACGAGGCTGGATATCAAATTGGGTTGTGACTGGGAGTTACCCGCTATTGCAGCAGATAGAACAAAGGTACTCAATGAAATGATCTTCCAGTCTGTGTCCAGTCTCTCCGATTTCAAGGAGACCACAAGAGGAGCACTAGATGCAGTAGACAACCCTTGCAGATTCACAAGTGTTACTTCACTTAGAAGGACTGTTTGAGGCCCCAAATGATGGTGAGGGAGGAGTTATGGAATAATTCCAGCATTTCTTGTGGTCACAGTGGTAGGTGCCAAGGGAGCGATTGGTGGGGAAGAGAGGAGTGGATAAGGGAGTCACAAAGGGACTGTGGAAGGCAGGGATGGGAAGAGGGGGCAAGATGGGTCTCGTGGTGGGATCACGCAGTAGGTGGTGAAAATGGCATATGATGATATGTTGGATGTGAATGCTGCTGGGTAAATACAATGGGAATCCTGTCCTTGTTGCATGTGGGGCGGAGGAGGCCAGGGCAGATATGCAGGTAATGGATGCTATGCAGGTGAAGGCCAAGTTGATGGTAATAGCAAAGATGCCATTTTTTTTGAAGGAGGACATCTCGGATATTTGCAAGTACCACCTCAAAAAAAAAATAGTGGGGCTGCCAGAGCTACTACATTGGCAGCACTGCTGCTGGTTGTGGATGCACAAGTCCAACTACCTAGTTCAACTGCCATCAGCTCCATATAGGTTTTAAATGGTCTGTTAAAGGAGCCAATGGTCGTTTATTTTAAAATCCTGCCACTGAGGGGCTGGCCCAAGATGTCAGCTCCATAAACTGTGGCCACGAGGGGTTGCAGACTATGGGGAAGCGAAGAACTGGCACAGGGCACCAGAAAATGGGGAGACACCCTATTTGAAAAGCAGAAGAGAAGTAAACTATTGGATGGTGACCTTGATGGGAGACCATTGAAGGGCTCTGTGGCTTACAAACACACAGGAGAAGGGCTGTTGAGGTGATGTCAGCCTGTAGGATATGGGCTGCTGGCACCTGCAGTCAAAGGACTCACACCCGGCTGTGGACTGCTGGAGACTACCTGAAAGTGTACCAAGTATCAGAACCGGGATGTGAACGTGCGCTGAAGGCTTCCTGATAGTGTCAGAGGTGTGCATCTGGAGCTCAGGCTGCTGATGGTTTGGATTGAAGGCTGTGTGGCTGTGAAGGGTGCGGGAGCGCTGGATGTGAAGCCATGGACATTCAGTGACCCAAGGGGGTGGGGGGACTCTCGCTCGCTTCTCTGGCTGTAAGGGGCGCTGGGCAATTTTTGCTGATGGCGAAACATTGCCTTATGGTAGATGAAATTTTGTTTAATATTTTTTGTTTTATGACATAACAATAAAATAATTTTGAGATTAAAATTTTGTCACTTTAATGTAACTTTCAAAGTTTACCTGAAAAAAGAAGTTTAAAATAGCTTTTTGGTTGTCCAGAGTGTTGGCTGTTTCCATACAGACACCTTCTTGCACACTTTCTATTTGCTGCTGTTGGAATAGTTTTCCTTGTATATACAGATGTATCTTCTCATTAGTCATGTTGATACAAAGCTGAGGGACAGACAAGTGCATTCAATTTTCATTTGGCACATGCAAATAATATGAAATCTTACTTTTTATATAATATTTTTCCACTTCTCAAATATACATTTTACTGTCTTTGTGCTAAGGTCTTTTCAGATCGCAAATGCTGTAATTTTCTGATCAGGAATCTGCTATAATTTTTCCATTAACTATCCACCTTTTGTTTGGAATATGGGGAAAATCGAAAGAATAATTGATGTCACTAGAACATTAATTGAGTTAACACATTGTCAAGAATTCTCATTTTATTTTTCTGTAAACTTTTTCCTTAATTAGTTTTACAGATGATTAAAAATCTTCACCAAGGCGTTAATAATATAACCAAGTCAAAGTTTGCTGGACACCAATATTGATTCTGATATGACTATCAAAGTGGAGAGGTTATTATTGTTAATAGCTATAAATAAGCAATGATATTCCAGCAATACCAAGGTCCAATTTTTAAGCTAGATACATTACATTTGCTGTTTTATTTTCCCCCAATGGGACTTCTCACCTGTTCATAACCATTCTTCCCAACCTCTTCAAAGCCAAAGATATCCAATATCCCAATTTTGAGAGTTGAATTCCTGTGAGCAGAAGACAGAAGTGACATCATTTATGCACTGCACTTAAGTGATAGCAATGTTGTCAGAAACATCAATATTGCCTTCACACTTTGACCATGTTCAATTTTCTCAAGAAATGACATGGAAGTGTTTATGATATTTACAAGTTAAATAGAGAACTTATTGAAACATATCTGTTGGGATGACAACTAAAATATTTTATGGTCAAGGCTTCAGCATACTCTTAATGAGATGACAAAAGGTTCTGAAACTTTACTGCAATCCCTCTTTCATGTCTGTTAGTTGCCTGCATATTTCTACAGGCATTTATTTCATATTTTAATCCCTAAATGCCAATTATTATCATTGCTTAGATGCCAAATCATTTATCCCCACCACCTCCTTAACAATTTTCCATTCCTCCTTCACCAAGAAAAAAAAATACCCCAAGTCTCCTACACCCATCCCCATGTTATGTGCATTACAGCTTGGGAACTCTTGGCAAAGCAGCAATTGGTTTTTGCATGTTACCTGAAAACAAATATCTTTTCCTGATTCATTAAAACATGGTGGGAATTCTCTATTAAGTTACTGTTTCATGTAAAGCGAGTTCATTTCAGTTAAACAGATTAATGAAGGCAGTTTGATTTGAAGACTCAAGCACATTAGGACTATAATGCCTGAATATCAAAGTTGTTATGGCAAAAAAATTCCCCTAATTTATGGTGTCAAAAATACCTTCTTCTTGTTCTTGTTCTATTTCTAATCCTTTTGTCATATTTGATGGGGTGAGTGATAGACTTATTATAAATTGTTGTAATTGGCAGTCAGGAAAAAAAAAAACAGCCCAAGGTAGTTGACATTTTTATCTAGTGCTAATCATTCGGCCTTTGAACAATAATTGGTGTCTGGTATCTTAAGTAGATTTGGTAATGCAGAGAATCATGAACAATATTTTTTTAAGTAATTTGCAATTCAGGTTATTAAACAAATTGTTGCTCAATATCTCTATTGCAACCTTATCCTTCATCGATTGTGTAGTTTTCATCTCCCTTGGAGATCTGTTCTGTAGATGATCAATTCTATATGAAGAACACATGTTTCAAAATGTATCTTTTATTAGTGTCTTTTATTAAAGCATAGATCATTATCCTAATCTCATGAATATTCTGAACTAATGATTCATGGATTTTCTTCATAGCCCTGTCCATATTATTTCATCTGCAAAATTACCTCTGATATATTTCATTATGCAACAATTTTCTCCTTGGCCTATCTTCATGATACATATCACGTAAATAATGAACTCTCTCAACATGCCCGTTTCTCTTTCTTTGGAGGATGCCTACCCTGTTGAGTGCTTCTAGCATTTTCTGATTTTTAAAAATTTCAAATATCCAGCATCGGCAGTTTTTTGGTTTTTTTTTCAGCCTATTTTTCCTGCAATTTTAATGAAATAGAAGAAATTTCACTCCATGAAAATAGGAAATAAAGTAGATAAGATTCAACTCAGACAGATGAATTTGGCAATGGCACACAGCAGGAATCCACCAGGAATTTGCAATAATCAAAATAATGTTTATATACATTCTTGTAATTCCACATAAATAATGCAATAAAAAAAATTAATAGGGCAATTTGTAAAGAAAATGCTTGGCTGAAATAACTCATGAGACATGGCTAAAATACAAGAAAATCAACACGAGACTCAAAAACATTTAGTTTTTGATCACATCAAAATCAAAGAACCAGAGGCAGGGTGTAGTACTGGTGAAATGACACAGAGGACAATGGTGAAAGAAGGTTTTAGAATAAAACAGCAAATGCTGGAAATATTCAGCAGGTCAGGCCACATCTGTGGGAAGAGAAACAAAATTTATGTTTTGGGTCTAAGACCGTTTTTTTTTTCTGATTTTATTTTAGCTTTCCAGGATCTGCTTTTCTTTTGGAATTTACATGGGGAGGAGTGTTTTTCTGATTGGAAACCTGTGACTAGTGATGCACAGCAGGAAATCATGTGAGAATTAGGAAGTATGCAAATAATTAAAAAAAAATTGTTGGTGGTGTGGATAATGTTGAAAGCTGACAGTCTACTGCAGGATAGAGTCAGATATAGAACTGGTCAGCACACTGGCAAGTAGAACTTAATCCCAAGAAGTGCAAAGTGAGGCATTTTGGGAAGTTAAAAGGGAATAGGACAATCACAGTAAAGAGTAATCAAAATAGGAATGTAGATGAACATGGGATTCAAACCCATAGTCATCAAAAGTGGCAACATAGAAGGAGAGGGAAGTAAATAAGGCATAGGACATGCTTGCTTTAATAAGTTGGGGTATAGAATACAAGAGTTGGGATATTATGTTGCAACTACAAAGTACTGATTAAGCTGCTCTTGCAGTCTCATGTATAGTTCTGATTTCCACAGTACAGCAATTAAGAGATTGTGTAGGGGAGAGTGCAGATTTATTATGACATCGGGATTGATGGATTTTCATTATGGGGAGAGGTTGGATAGTCTGGGCTTTTCTTCTCTGGAGTGAAGGAGGCTGGAGGTCAGCCTAAAATACAACAAATTATGAGATACAGTAGATTGTCAAAATCAACTTATGGGTATCAAAAAAAGGACATAGCTTTAAGTTGACAGTAGGAATTTGTTAAAGGATCTGAGGGGAATATTTTTTTTGTTTCTGCATACAGAGAGCAATTGATAGCTTGAATAAACTAAGATGTGGTGGAATCAGATACCTTTTAAGAGACATGTGCATGTAGGCAAGGCATAGAAGGATAAATGGGACTATTGATTTATAGGTACCTAATTTATATCAGGACTGTTGCAGAATCACTTTATGATAATCTTTTTCATAAATAAAAGATCCTGTTTCAACATGGGCCCAAGATGGTGGAACCTGTGCTCAGCAGTGGCCACAAGGAATTGCAGAGTCCAGGGAGCAGCGGACCAGGGCAGGGCACCAGAAATGGAGAGAAACACCCTGACCCCATTGAGAAGTATGGGCGATGCTCCTACAGGATGGTGACCATGACAGTGGACCAGTGAAGGGCTCAACAAGTGAAAGACCCACACAGGTTATGGCCTGCTGGCAACTTGCAGTCGAAAGGCCCACACAGGCTGAGAGCTGCTGGAGATTGGCTCATGGAAACCAGGTATCAGAAATGCAATTTGGGAGGGTGCTCAGGGCAAGAAGGGCTCCTCAAGAGGCGTCAGGCTAACAGGTTTGCATCTGAATCTCAGATTGCCGATGGATTGAACTGCAGGTTGTATGGCTATAGAAGCACTGAAGATGAATCCACGGACACTCAGTGACTGAATGGACAACACTCCTTTGCTTCTTTTTCTGCTATTGTTAGGGGGCGCATGGCAATGCTCATAGTGACTCTTTGTCTGCCTTTTGTATATTACAATTGTAATATATTATTTATTCAGTTGTTCAATTGCCTTATATGTCTCTTCCCGGGTAAGGACCTCATCCAACTCTAGACTGTTGAGGGAGCTGGAGCAGGGCGGAATCTTGGACTGAGCGGTTGGCACTGAAAAGAGATTGGAAGTGTTCTGACCATTGATTGAGGATGGAGATCTTGTCACTGAGGAGGACTTCGCCGTCTGAGCTGCACAGAGGCCTTTGAACTTGGGGTGAGGGGCCGTACACAGCCTTTAGTGTCTCATAGAAACCCCTGAAGTCGCCAATGTCAGCGCTAAGCTGGGTTAATTTGGCGAGGCTAGTCCACCACTCATTTTGGATCTCCCGGAGTTTGCGCTGAAGATGGCTGTATGCGAGACGGAAGGCTCGTTTTTTCTCTGGCCAGGAAGGCTTTGCCAGGTGAGCCTGGTGGGCAGATCGCTTCTTTGCCAGCAGCTCTTGGATTTCCTGGTTGTTTTTGTCAAACCAGTTCTTATTTTTCCTAGAGGAGAAGCCCAGTACCTCTTCACTGGATTGCAGTATGGCCGTTTTCAGCTGATCCCAGAGGGTTTCAGAAGACATGTCCATGAGGTAGTTTGCATCCTCAAGCTTTGCTTGGAGGTTTGCCTGGAAGTTTCCTCTCACTTCATCTGATTGCAAGTTTCCAACATTGAACCTCTTTCTGGGGGCTCCACTGTTCTTGAACTTTGGCTTGAAGTGAAGGTTGAGCTTGCAGCGAACAAGCTGGTGGTCAGTGTGGCATTCCGTGCTAGGCATGACCCTGGTGTGGAGCACATCTCGCTTATCTCTTCCTCGCACCAGAAGGTAGTCCAGGAGGTGCCAGTGTTTGGATCAGGGATGCATCAGGTAGTCTTCAGGCTGTCTCTCTGCTGGAAAAGGGTATTAGTAATGACAAGCTGCTGTTCTGCGCAGAGTTATCATTGCACTTGCCGACACCATGCTTGCCAAGGATTCCTGGCCAGGTTTCTGAGTCTTTGCCGACGCGAGCGTTGAAGTTGCCAAGGATGACAACCTTGTAGGCTGTAGGGGTGTGTTGGATGAGGTTGCGCAGATCAGTGTAGAACTTGTCCTTTTCTGCTGGTCCGCCTGAAGGGTTGGAGCATAGACACTGATGAGAGTGATGCGTCGCTTGTTTTGAATGGGGAGTCACATGGACATGATCCGGTCAGAGTGGCCTGTCAGGAGGTTTTCGAGTTTGGAGGCAATGCAGTTCTTGACCATGAAGCCAACACCAGATAGGCATGGCAAAGCAGCAGGTATGGATGGAATTCCCCCAGAAGTCTGGAAGGCTGGTGGCAAAACTCTGCATACCAAACTGCATGAGTTTTTCATGCTCTGCTGGGACCAAGGAAAGCTGCCTCAGGACCTCCGTGATGCCATCATCATCACCCTGTACAAAAACAATGGCGAGAAATCAGACTGCTCAAACTACAGGGGAATCATGCTGCTCTCCATTGCAGACAAAATCTTCGCTAGGATTCTCCTTAGTAGACTAATACCCAGTGTCGCCGAAAATGTCCTCCCAGAATCACAGTGTGGCTTTCACGCAAACAGAGGAACTACTGACATGGTCTTTGCCCTCAGACAGCTCCAAGAAAAGTGCAGAGACCAAAACAAAGGATTCTACATCACCTTTGTTGACCTCACCAAAGCCTTCGACACTATGAGCAGGAAAGGGCTTTGGCAAATACTAGAGCACCTCGGATGCCCCCCCCCCCACAAGTTCCTCAACATGGTTATCCAACTGCACGAAAACCAACAAGGTCAGGTCAGATACAGCAATGAGCTCTCCGAACCCTTCTCCATTGACAACGGCGTGAAGCAAGGCTGTGTCCTCGCACCAACCCTCTTTATTATCTTCTTCAGCATGATGCTAAAACAAGCCATGAAAGACCTCAACACTGAAGATGCTGTTTACATTCGGTACTGCATGGATGGCAGTCTCTTCAATCTGAGGCGCCTGAAAGCTCACACCAAGACACAAGAGCAACTTGTCCGTGAACTACTCTTTGCAGACAATGCCGCTTTAGTTGCCCATTCAGAGCCAGCACTCCAGCACGTGACGTCCTGTTTTGCAGAAACTGCCAAAATGTTTGGCCTGGAAGTCAGCCTGAAGAAAACTGAGGTCCTCCATCAGCCAGCTCCCCACCATGACTACCAGCCACCCCCCCACATCTCCATCGGGCACACAGAACTCAAAACGGTCAACCAGTTTACCTACCTTGGCTGCACCATTTCATCTGATGCAAAGATCGACAACGAGATAGACAACAGACTCGCCAAGGCAAATAGCGCCTTTGGAAGACTACACAAAAGAGTCTGGAAAAACAACCACCTGAAGAAACACACAAAGATCAGCATGTACAGAGCCATTGTCATACCCACGCTCCTGTTCGGCTCTGAATCATGGGTCCTCTACCAGCATCACCTACGGCACCTAGAACGCTTCCATCAGCGCTTTCTCCGCTCCATCCTCAACATTCATTGGAGTGATTTCATCACCAACATCGAAGTACTCGAGCTGGCAGAGTCCGCAAGCATTGAATCCACGCTGCTGAAGACCCAACTGCGCTGGGTGGGTCACGTCTCCAGAATGGAGGACCATTGCCTTCCCAAGATCGTGTTCTATGGCGAGCTCTCCACTGGCCACACCGAGACAGAGGTGCACCAAAGAAGAGGTACAAGGACGGCTTAAAGAAATCTCTTGGTCACCGCCAGTGGGCTGATATCGCCACCAACCGTGGATCTTGGCGCCTCACAGTTCGGCGGGCAGCAACCTCCTTTGAAGAAGAGTGCAGAGCCCACCTCACTGACAAAAGACAAAGGAGGAAAAACCCAACACCCAACCCCAACCAACCAATTTTCCCTTGCAACCGCTGCAACCGTGGCTGCCTGTCCCACATCGGACTTGTCAGTCACCAACGAGCCTGCAGCAGACGTGGACATACCCCTCCATAAATCTTTGTCTGCGAAGCCAAGCCAAAGAAGAAGAGTATTATTTATTATGTGACAATAAAAGTCACCTTTGTATAGATTTTGTTTCAATGCTGTTTGATTAAATAAACATGACTAACATGATGAGCAATGTGAAAAAGAAACAAGGTCATAATGGATAATTCTAGGTAATGTAATAAAAGTAATTCATGAAGAGAAATATTACAGACAAAATAAATCTTTTTTTATTTTACACTTTAATTGCAATAAAATAATTCATACAGTAAAAGTAAGAAATCACCTGATCCCTTTTGTTTTAATTAAGGAATTTAAAAAAATTAAATTCATGAAATTTATGTTTGAATTTTAACCACTTGCTGCATTTACAATTTTACTTTTAATTATTTGGCCAAATGTTCATTGAAAATATCTTAAAGTAAATATTAATGAGAAGACGGTGATTAGTATAATAAGCAGTTTTAAATGGATTCCTATAATGCATTTTTAAAATAACAAAGAAAAGGCTATGACATAGTTATAACAATACTAGACGAGCTAAGAAATTTAAATACCACAATGACAATCAATAAGTATTGTAATTTTAGGTAATGCTAACAAAAATTCTGCATTAATATCCAGATCAGAAAATCAGATTTTCCTCTCTGATGTAGCCTACATGTGACTTAAGTTCCATAATATGTGGACCTGACACCTGAGTACAATATTTAGAGTAAGGTTGTGGGCATGTCAGTGTGGAACACAAATATTTGTTATTTTTATTGTCAATATCATATTGTCCTGACAATAATCCCCTTGGCTTAATGAAACTATCTGAGGTTAAAGAACATATTTTATGTCGAGGGAGAATTCTACATTGAGTTGCAATGGAATGATAAGCTGCAAGCCTTACCACATGGTAACCTCCAACTCACATTAAAAGAACTACAATAAATCCATTGGTTTTATCAAATATTTTCTTTCTTAAAAAAACCCCCCACAATTCAGGCTTACATGGAAATGTGACTGAGTAACAACAGACTTGCCTTGTTGTGTGATCATGACTCTGAAGGTAATAATTAATATGGTCCACCAGGAATTGAAAAAGACGTCCATAAAGTGACTTTGCAAGAAGGTCCCGGTAAAATCTGGCCACATCCACTGTGTGTCTCCTGAAAATTACATCTCCTTGAGGAAAAAAAATGTAAAAATTATGAGATTCTTTTTCAGATTTATCAAAAAAAAATTAATAGTAAAAGCTGAAACCGTGGTTGAAGTAAAAATACAAAGCTGGAGAAACTCAGCAGAGCAAAGGTAAAAGTACATAGCCTGACTGATCCCGAAACATTGATTATGTATTGCTGAGTTTCACCAGCATCGTGTTTTTACAAATAAAATAAATTGCTGTACCAACTTACCTTTAAAATGGTGAATATCGGAGGTTAAAGCTGAATTGAGATCATCTGGTGATATTTTCAGAATTCCAGCCACTAAAAAACAATTCAATTCAAAATGGATATATATATAGGCTCAGTTAAGACTATTTCACAGAAAGACAGTCAGATGTTAAAAATATTATCAAAGCCAATGTTCTTCGTACCCAAGTTATGACATCATCAATTCTTCACATCACAAATAAATATTGCATCTGAAGCTCGTTGATGCCAAGAGAAATACAATAATGAACAATGAGAACCCTTTATTTCACATAAATTTGTACCTTACACTTTCATGACTTATAAACCTAGATCATATATCATGGGTAATGGATTCTGTGCACCAGGTAACTTCATCAGATATGCATTGACTCAAGGTAAATATCAGATGTATGAGGTGAATCATACCCACAAGTGCCAATTTCCAATGATCACTAATTGACCCAGAAATCATTATTGAAACAATCAAATGTGCACAAAGTAGGTTTTAGGAATGATGTCCAAACAAATCCAATTTATATGCATTTGTACATATGGTGGTTGATACCTAGAATATACTGTATAATATATAATAACAGCACAGGAATAGGCCCTTTAACCTTACACATCGGTCAAAATCCATTTCTATCAGGTTCAACCTTCAACTCTCCAGAGAAAAAAAACAATCCAACTTCTTGTTTTAGCTAATACATTCAAATTCATCAGAAAATAGGGGCAGGAGTAGGCACTTGATTCTTGCAAGTCTATCACAACATTCAATGTGATCAGGGCAAGCCTACCCCACCATTCAATGTGATCAGGGCAAGCCTACCCCACCATTCAATGTGATCAGGGCAAGCCTACCCCACCATTCAAGGTTACAAGGGCTCAACTAGATAACTGTATGTGTTTCCATAGCCATCAATCCCCGCATCTTTCAAAAATATTTCTACTTACAATAAACTGTCCTCCACAACTTCCCTGGTATTATGTATATGATGCAGAGTAGGTTGTTGACACATTGATTTGTTTGGGATATATCATGGTTTATAACTTTTTACAATTTGTATACAGAGCTATTTAGATTCTGCTATACATTGCATATGTTACTAAACAGTATTCTCTATCTGGCACCGCATAGTGACTGTGGGACCAAAATCTTTAGATTGTATAAGACCTACATGTATATGGTATTCTGCATTGTATATCTGCATAATTTGGTAAAAGCCAACAATATACATGCAACTGAAGGCACAATTCAAAATCCCGTAAACAAATTGCATTCAATAACATTTGTGACCATGTAAATTCTACTTCACTACATTCATTAAAACAAATCAATTTTATGATTTACATATTTGTGTGGCGCATTTAAATGGCTTCTGATCTTTCCTCAAAATCAGAAACTCTTTTGCTCTCTGTACGGTTTCCACCAAAATTTCTCCATGCTTTTAATCTAAAGATAGAGTTTGAAAATAAGGATTGGTTGAAAGCTTTGAGGGTTGTGGTGGAACCACAGTATTACTGTTTGTACATGTATGGCTGACCCACCCCCTTGCTGAGTGTACCTGTGGCACCTCCCCCCGATTCCCCTAATAAAGGTGGCAACGCCATAACACTTCACCCAGAACAAGCTCAGGTCTTGGGTCATCAACATGAGATGTGCCATCAGTTTATGGTAATAAAAGCCTAACACTCAAAGTCCGTCTCAAAAGACAGGAACGTTTCTTGGGAATTCAAGATGGAGAACCTCCGAGTCTGAATTTCCAGTAGACCAAGAATCAAATCGTGGTGATATTCAAGCTCTAGAAAAAGGTAAATAAATTCTAGGGATTATTTAGAGACCCAAGAGAATGTAGTTGCTGGAATCTGGAGCAACAACAAAAACAAACTGCTGTAATGCTCTAACTACTGGAAGATCAGATTAAGCAGCATGTCTGGAGGCAATGGGAAAGTCAGCATAACTTGACAATTTTCAACACTCCACTTAACCTGCCAGATTTGCTCCTGAAGCTTGATTTTATTTTTGCTCAGGAATATTTCATGATGTTCAGCTAATAAGACCACCTAAGACATAGAAGTAGAAATCGGCCATTTAGCTCATTGAGTCATCCCCACCTTTTAATCATGAGCTAATCCATCATCTCGTTCAGCCCCATTACCTGATCTTCTCCACATAATGTTTGGTGTCCTGGCTAACCTTTTGGACTCTGTATCCTGGCTTTACTATACTACCAACAAGCACCTATACTCTGTATCCCGGTTTCCCAGGATTAGTTTTATACCCAACCACCAACTGGTTTGTACTGTAAATGTTTATCCATTGTAGTGAGCTGGGAATCCACAACTGGTGCAATGCTCTAAGGACTGGCTTCTCCCCTTATTCCACATCCCCGCATATCCCGATATAAACCCTGGACCCCCACCAAAACCCCAGTTCAGCTCACAGACCATGTGTGCCATTCATATTGAATAAAAGCGTGTTGTACTCTCTCTGGTCTTGAGTGTTCTCAGTAGCGCTACAATTTTATTCAATAAAGAAAGGGATGGAAGCGCTGTTAAAGCCCGCGATGCTCCTCATCAACCTTCTCTCCCCAAAGGCTCCGGAAGAGTTCATATACTGGCTGGAGTGCTTCCAAATGTACCTGTCGATCACACAAAAGGTCTACTCAATGGAGGAGCTCAAGAGGTCGGCACTCCTCTCTCGTGTTGGACCTAGACGATTCCTGATCATCAGGGAATGTACAACTAATGCAGCGGCTATTGAGAAGCTGAAGTCCTGCTACATGAGGCCCCAAAACATTGTTCTAGCGAGGCATCAACTCTCACAACTGAAGTAGTGGCCTGGTAAGTCAATTGAGAATATGTCCTCATCCTACGAGAACTCGCAAGGAACTGCAGGTATGAGGATGGCACAGCCCAGGAACGGGAGGGTGAGCAGATCTGGGATGTTCTGGTCACTGGGGTGCAGTCCAAATACATTTGGCAGTGTGACAATACCTGACAACTTACTACTGGCCAAGTTGCTGGAGATGGCCCAACTGGGGGCTGACAATTTGGAAAGCAGCAGCAGCACCCTTCACAATGGCCTTGGTCCAGGAGCGACACCATACTTTGCATTGGCTCTGATGGTGATGGCCTCAGGTGCGAAGGGATGCTTCTTTTGCAGTTGATAAGAGCTCAATGTCCAACTAATGACTCCATCTGTTCCGGTTGTGGTAAGGGGCATTGGGTGAAAGTCTGCAGGGCAAGGGGAAGTGCTGGGAGGTCCAACACGTGCGCGACCCCTGATGGGCTGACTGAGGCTAGCTTGAAACCCAAACCCCCGGCTTCCCAGTGCCAGGGTTGGACACCACGGCCTTCCTGCAGGACCACACAGTGAGAGCAATGATGCCGGAAAACCTGGTGGCCATCCAGCCGTGTTTCAAAACCTTCACCCGACAAGGAGGGAGCACAGCCATCTTGCTGCACCATGTGGTCTCTGCC
Source organism: Narcine bancroftii (assembly GCF_036971445.1). NCBI lineage: Eukaryota > Metazoa > Chordata > Chondrichthyes > Torpediniformes > Narcinidae > Narcine > Narcine bancroftii. Next base: position 93,854,821 of record NC_091475.1, read on the forward strand.
ATCTTGCCGGCATTGAAATTGGTGGAAGAAGAAGGAGGGCGGTGGCCATCTTGTCTGCACGAGGATCTGAACGGGGGGGGGGGGGGTAGCGACTCCAGCGAGGGGAACGACGGCAGATTCTTGGCAGTGATGGTGTTGGGCCAGGAGATAACACATCAACTGAACAATTCCACAGCAAAGGTGTGGGTAAACAGGCATAAACTGAAATGCTTAATTGACTCTGGCTCGACTGAGGGCTTCATGGACGCAGAGACAATCCAAAATCTCAATCTCAACGTGTATCCTACTGATCATCATATTTATTTAGTGACCCAAACACAGTCTGAAATATTCAAGGACATTATATGGTTCATTTATCTTTACAGGAGGGGGAAATTCTGTAAGTTCAAACTGTATGTATTTAAGAATTTATGTGCTCCAGTTTTGCTGGGTCTTGACTTCTTGTGTCACTTTAAAAACGTGACCCTAAAGTATTCTGGTCCTCTCCCTCCCATTACGGTTCAGAACAGAAGATTTCAAAATTCTGATGCCATTTGCTGTCTCTCCACGCTGAATATAGATCCACCTCTTCTGTTCCCCAATCTGAGCACCGATTGCAGACCAATTGCTACAAAAAAGCAGGTGCTACAGCAGAGGACCGGGCATTCATCAAAGCTGAGACACAGCGAGTGCTTGATGAGAACATTATCAAGCACAGTACCTGCCCCTGGAGAGCACAGGTAGTTGTCATAAAAAGGGGAAGAAAAGTCTAGGCTAATAATTGACTGTAGCCAAACTATTAATTGCTTCACACTCCTGAACACATACCCTCTTCCTGTCCCCTCCTAAACAACCACTTATTTTCCATTGACAGCCAAAGCTCAAATAGCTTTCAATTATGTCAGAAGCCACATTGTATAGGCCACCATGCACACCGTGGATGAGAATGTACCTTCCTAGATGGAAATCTTTAGACGGAGCTCTGGCTGTGACCCTTACCCTGTGGGTAGGCTGGTTGCATTTTTTTCCAGGACCCTACAAGACCACGAGCTTCAGAATCCATCAGTGGAGAAAGAGGCACAAGCCACTGTAGAGGCCATCAGGTACTGGAGGCACTACCTGGTGGGTAGGAAATTCACCCTCCTCATGGACCAGTGATCGGTGGCTTTCATGTTCAACAACACAAATGAAGCAAAATTTAAAATGACAAAATTACTAGGTGGAGGATCAAACTCTCCAACTACAACATAGTCTACTGACCAGGTTCCCTCAATGAACCTCCAGATGCCCCGTCCAGAGGAAGCTGTGCCTCTGCACCACCAGCCAGTTGTGGTCACTGCACAATGAGCTCTGCCATCCACGCATCACTCGAATGGCTCATTTTGTCAAGGCACGCAATTTACCCTACTCGATTGAGGATGTCAGTGAATTGATCAGGTTGTGCCAGGACTGTGTGGAGTGCAAGCCCTATTTCTACTGTTTCAGAAAGGTGCACCTGAGAAAAGCATCCAGGCCCTTCAAATGGCTCATCGTCAATTTCAACGGACCCCTCCCCTCCACAAACAGGAACGTGTTCTTTCTCACTTTCATTGACGAGTACTCTAGTTTCCCTTTCACCATTCCCTGCCCAAACACATCCACCCCGTCCATCACTAGGCCTTAGACTCTATTTTTGCCCTGTTCAGGTATCCCGGCTATATCCATAGGTACTGGGACTCATCATTTATGAGTGAAGAGCTATGCCAGTTCCTGCTGGTAAGAGGCATTGTATCCAGCAGGATGACTAGCTATAACCCCCAGGAGACAGGTTGAGAAGGAGAACATAATGGTTTGGAAGGCTGTAAAATTGGCCATCCAATCCAAAGGACTCATGCTGGCAGGATGTCCTAGCCATGGTACTCCATTCCATTAGGTCACTACTTTTCACTGCGACCAATGCGACTCATGAGCAGATGTTTTCTTTCATGAAAAAGTCAACATCAGGGACAACCCTCTCAGCTTGGGTTACAGCACCAGATCTAGTATTGCTCTGAATGCATATGAGGAAGAGCAAATCCGACCCCTTGGTCGAAAATCTGCACCTACTACATGCCACCATTCTTATTGAACTCTCTTTGGTCTTGAGCGCTCTTTGTCATGCTACACTCATGGACCCAGTCTGGACTATGGTATATACTTCATATCTGAAATGCTTGGGACCAGATATTTTTTGATGTTTGGGATTTTTCAGAACAATGGAACTGAGCAGCACAGTAGCATTAGCAGAGAATGCCTATATCATTGGTTAAACAGTGACAACAAACAACAGCAGTCTTTCTGAGCACTGACAGGATGCCACAAGTGGAAAATTCACATGAAATAATGTTTAGTACATGCAAAAAAAAAATCTCTGCTTACAAAAGAAGATAAATGCAGCCCCAAACATTAGAAATTCTTCTTGATGGCTTTTTCAAATGTTTCCTTTAGTGACATTTGCCTCATTAACAATGGTTATTGTCTTTGGACACTGCCAGCCCCTGACACTTCCCCACCAATAACAGTGGTCCCCAAATTTATTCTCCGCTCCTGCCCGGGAGCCTGAGCCTGAGGATGGCACTGCACCCAATGTTGAGAATAAAGTTGCTGTTGGTGACTCCATCTGCAGCCGAAGCTGAAGACTTGGACCCAGTTCCGTTTGGCAACTTCCTGGCCAGAAGCAAAGATTTAGTTGTTTTTTTCAAAAAAACATTTTACATTAAAAAAAAACTGTTATTGTAATCAAACTGGCCCCAACAGAATGTCAGAGCCCCACATGGGCATGTCAGGTGTTATATCTCTGTTACTTGGGAGGCTTCTTAAATAACTTAGAGATGCAAGATTCAAATAACAAAAGAGACTTTATTTACTGATGTCTTCCATCATCACAGGGAACTGTTCACACTCCCCTCAGCATATACATATGCCCCAGATTGGTGTACGACAGTGAGAAGCGTGTATACTTATGCAGTTACAAAATAGTTCACATTATCCTGACTATATATCCCTCCTTCAAGATAAAGAAAAATTTAGTGTTCTTTATTATTTTTTTCCAGTGCAACTTAAGTAACTGAACTTATATACTAGTTTATTTACACAAAAAAAAAGTCCTTATTGATATCACACTGGCAGCAGTATATTGCTTCACCATCTTGTGCATTTGGCTGTGACCATTGGGCTCTGTGTTGCTGGTACATGTGTAGGTGATGTAGCTTGTTGTGCTTCACCTGAAAACTGCTGTGTTGATGTTTCAGTATTAGTGGTTGTGGTCTCTTCACTTGATACCTCACTTGATATTGGTGTTGCAGGCTTTGCTGTTATTAAAACTTTCTGCTTCATCACATCTTGTGAATTGTGAATCTGGATGTGAATTCTGTTCCTCCTCAGCTGATTGCCAGAGTCTGTCTTGACAATATATGATCTTGGTGTCTCAGCTTCTCTGATGACTTTTGCTGGGGTCCATGTTTTCAACATCGGCTCTTGAATATGCACATGCTGCCCTCTGAAGAGTTCTGGCAATGTTTGTTATAATACTGGCGTCCTTCTTCTTGCATGTCAGCCAGTCTTTTTCTGCTTTCCTCCTGGTCTTCTGGAGGGTGTATTTTGCTTGGCAGAGTTGTTTTATATCTCCTGCCATTTAGAAGTTCTGCCAGGGATTTCATGTCAGCCTTTAAAAGTGTTGATTGTAATAGTAGAAGAGCTAGGTCTGGGTCTTCTTTTCTTTTGCGACACTTAACTAGTGTGTGTTTCACAGTTTGCACTCGTCTTTTAATGAACCAGTGACCTTTGGGGTAGTATGGGGATGATGGAGTGATAACAAATCCAAACTCTGCAGCCACTTTTTGGAATTCTTATGATGTAAACTGTGTTTAATTGTCATACATTGCTTGCTTGTGTATTCCTTGTTCAACAAGGAGCGCTCTCATTTATGAGGTGATAGTTGATGCTCTCAGGTCTTTCACCCTTTTGACAAATAGAAGCTTAGAGTAGTAACAGGCTACTATTAAATACCGCTCTTGATTTTCAGTTAACAAGTCTACTCCCACAGCGTGCCATGGCCTGGAAGTTACTTCTGTGGAAATCATTTCCTCTTTTTGTTGTGTGTTTCTGTTGATGCTTTCGGATATCTTCTTCGTCTGGATCTCATAATTGACAGAGATCAGCTGTAACTCCTGGCAGCTCTCCAGACCTAGAATTGCTGGTCCATCTGCATCTACCACGTAGAACATACAGAAGGATTTTCTTTCCCTTATGGCAGCCATTGATCTTAGCTCTCCCTAGCTGCTTGATGATGGGTCCACCATAAACCATTAATGTGATATTTGCTGTTTTCAATGCATCATCTTTTGGATACCCTTTTAATATGTTCTCTGGGAACATCTGGTGGTAGAGTCTGAGTGGAAGGAAGTTGCTTTGTGATCCAATATCCAGCTTCACCTTTAGGTTAAATATCGCAGGCTTGTTCTGAATTATCCTCTGTATTTGGATCCTTGTGTGCAACTTGCTTCCTTCTTTCATCTTATCCGATATATCATGAAGGTGTATGGATTCTATTTCCAATATCTGGGTGTCATGTTGTTTCCTTTTATGTGGTGGATCATCTTCTTGTCCTTTTTCTTCACTGGCATTACTGTTTTCTTCATAACAGACTTGCACATCTTCACCCAGTTGTTTGCTTTGCCACAGGCTCTACATTCAGAACCTTATGCAGTGCATTTGTTTCGGTCATTGAATAGGTGTTGTCTTCCACACTTCCTGCAGGTCTTGGGGGTTTGTACTTTTCTGATGGTGTTCTTTATAGCATCAACTTTCTCTTGCTGTGGGTGGGTCTGCATAGATAGGGATTTCACTTGCATCCTGTGGCTTCAAAGGCTCTGGCTGTGTCTATAGCTTTGGCCAGCTTCCAGCTATCCTTTCCTATAAGAGTCTTTTGCACATCAGGATGGGCACTCCCCCCTATTAGTTGATAAACTAATCTTTCCTCTATATCCTTAAATCTGTATTTTGCAGCAACAAATTTTAGTCGAGTGAGGAAGTTATCAACAATTTCATCAGTCTCTTGCATTAAATCATTTTTCTCCAACTCTGTAAGCTCCCAGCTATTAAATAAATCAAGGTCTCGCTCCCCTCTCCAGAGAAGTATATAACTGACCTTCTCCACTGCTGTTGCATTTTTAAAATAGCTTTTGATGCTCAATTGCACTTCTGCTGAAACTTTTTAAATAATTCAGCCATGGTTTCAGCCTCCCAATCCATCAGTGGGTGAACTGCTGTTGCTCCAGCCATTTTTTCAGTAATGTTTCTTCTCTTCTTCTCCATCGTATTTCAGTGACACAATCAATTGTACGGCTTTATTCTTGTTCTCTTATACCGCTGCCACCATGTTATGTCTCTGTGTTACTTGGGAGGCTTCATAAATAACTTAGAGTTGCAAGATACAAATAACAGAAGAGACTTTACTTACTGATGCCTTCCACCATCTCAGGGAACTGTTCACACTCCCCTCTTCTTTTTTTTTCTTTTCTTTGGCTTGGCTTAGCGGATGAAGATTTATGGAAGGGTATGTCCACGTCTGCTGCAGGCTCGTTGGTGACTGACAAGTCCGATGCGGGACAAGCAGGCATGGTTGCAGCGGTTGCAAGGGAAAATTGGTTGGTTGGGGTTGGGTGTTGGGTTTTTACTCCTTTGTCTTTTGTCAGTGAGGTGGGCTCTGCGCTCTTCTTCAAAGGAGGTTGCTGCCCACCGAACTGTGAGGCGCCAAGATGCACGGTTGGAGGCGATATCAGCCCACTGGCGGTGGTCAATGTGGCAGGCACCAAGAGATTTCTTTAAGCAGTCCTTGTACCTCTTCTTTGGTGCACCCCTGTCTCGGTGGCCAGTGGAGAGCTCGCCATAGAACACGATCTTGAGAAGGCAATGGTCCTCCATTTTGTAGACGTGACTCACCCAGCACAGTTGGGTCTTCAGCAGCATGGATTCGATGCTTGCGGACTCTGCCAGCTCGAGTACTTCGCTCCCCTATGCATATACATACACCCTACAGTGATTCACTCCAGTTACTACAGTGAGAAGAGTGTATTCTTATGCAGTTACACACTAGTTAACGTTATCTTCACTACACAACATCAGGTATTCAATTATTTTCCACTTGTCATGTTGGTGCTAAAAAAAAAGTTCAGTATTTGGAAATTCAGATACATTGTACTTGACCTGTATTAATAAAATCTCAACAAAGGCCAGAATCCAAAGGGCTAATCAAAAACCTACCAATCTCTGCCTTAAATACACCAAATAATCTAGCCTCCACAACCACCAATGGAAATAAATTCCAATGATAAAGCAATTCCTCTGCATCTCTCTTCTAAGCTAATGCCCTTCAATCATGAAGTTGTGCCCTCGTTTCCTAGACCCTCTCACCACTGGAAACAACCTTTCTACATTTACTCTTTCCATGCCTTTCAACATTCAAAATGTTTCAATGAGATCCCTCTTCATTTTCCGAAAGTCCAATGGGTATAAGGCCAAGAGCTGTCAAATGCTACTCTTATAATAAATGTTACATTTCTGGAATCAGCGTTGTGAATCTCCTCTGAACTTTTCCCAATGTCAGCCTATCCTTTTTTAAAGATAAGGAATCCAAAACTGCTCACAATACTCCACGTGAGTTCTCGCCAGTGCCTTATAAAGCCTGAACCTCACATCCCTGCTCCTATATTCTATTCCTCTTGAAATGCATTTGACTTCTTTATCACCAACTCAATATGCAAGTTTACCTTCAGGCTTCTTTGCTTCTGGGTATTTCCAATTTTCCCCCCATTTATATTACTACTGATGCCAGTTCAGGTCAAAGCCTTTTCAATAGAATTGGTCAGTTGAGATAAAACAACATTTCAGATGAAGAGAAAGGAGGGAGAAAAAAAAAGATGGTGTTTGGGTAGAAGGCAGCAGAAATTATTAGATAAAAGATGACCTTCCTTTTTATTATTTACCTCTATTTTTCCACTGTTCACAAAATTCACTTGCTCTTTTCTCCCTCCATCCTATTAAATATGCATCTCTCTCAAAGGATGCTGCTTGACCTCCTGAGTAGTCATAAAAGCAAGTTATAATATGTAAGCAGATCTTATAGCCCATTGAGTCATGCTGACCATTAAGCACCCTGTTATACTAATCATGTCCTAACCTATTTTATTCTCTCACATCCCCATCAACTTTCCCACCTTCTACCTCCACAGGAGAGGCAATTTACAGGGTCCAATTTACACACAAGATTCTCTTCATTTTTTTTTTCAGTTCAGTTCAACTTACAACAGTTTTAATTTTAATGAAGATATCCAATTGCCAGAGTCGTTCCAAGTTGTATTCTCATCAAACAGCAGGCTAATGTGTTCAAATGGAAGTGCTGGTGATACATTGCAGAATTAACCATAATCAGGTGCCATAGATGAGAAAACCCATGACCTAAACATCCTCCTCTTTCCTCTGGTCCTGGGACAATACAAAATGTCAGTACAGAGCATTAAGTGTTGTCCTGGCTCTATCCAATGCTTTATTTTTGATACTCTCCCAACCTGGCACTCCACAGCAGTAACTGTTAGCTTTGAGACTTTAACGGCACTGACCTTGTTCTAGTAATTGCACATCTGTCACGTATGCTGTCTCGGTATCTGTAAGAGGCAAAAACTGGATGTCCCCAAGTAGCAAGATGGCAGACAGAATCAGAAACAAGCCACCAATTTCCTAAATTAGAAAAACACAGTGAAGCATGTGGCTATTTCAACTGCATGCTTGCTGAATTTCCTGTTAAATTGCAACAAAATTAATTAAATTTTAGTCATTTCTAGATACTAGAATATTTCAAACATTTTACAATAATCTAAAGAAGACTTTTTAATCTCAAGAGCTGAAAAATATTTCTTCAATTTTTAAAAAATTTCATTTGAATTTTTCAAGGTGTAGCACTGATGGCTAAACTGAATCAAACATAAATGTTTTTTCATGCTTTTGCCCCTGAATATTAACATGTAGATCAGTTATGTTTCTCAATCTTGGTTACAAATTTTGAAACAAATAAGAGAAAATTGGCCACTGATTAATTTTTATTGGCCTGACAGTGTTTTTTTTATTACAAAGGCACTGTTAAGGACAGCATTTATTGCTTGTACACAATTACCTTTGAGAAGATGAGAGTGAACCACCTACTTGAACTACTTCAGTGTGGTTGGGGATAGACTATCCAGTAAATGGTGACAGTAGATAAAGAGAGTCATACTTTGATGAACGGCTCAATGCCCGAAACATCAGTGATGTATCTTTACCTTTGCTACATAAAGGACACTTTTTTGATCTGCTGAGCTTCTCAGGCACTTTGTGTTTTTAACCACAGGTGATGATGTTCTCAAGCAACCCCACCCCACAACCCTGTCAACACAAATTTTTGAAATGTCCTTGCTAGGCCACTTTTTTTTCTACAGTCTGGCTATCTCTGGGCTCACCTCTGTGGGTATGAATTCAGTGGCCACTCTGTGGTTCAAAGACAGTTCACAAGAAAATCTGCTCATGGACATCAAGTTTGCCCAAACTCATTGTCGACTTGTTCAGTGTGGACCAAACAGTTGATTTGAAAGGGAGAGTATAACTTTCCTTGAAATCAAGACAGTATTTGACTGAGTGTGGCATCAAAGAACACATTAAGCTGATATCAATGGATATCACAGGGAAAATACTTATGGCCAAAGTCATACTTTGCACAATGGAGAGACAGTGGTTGTTGTAAATAAATTATCCCAGCACCTTGACTTCACTGCAGAAATTCTTTAGGGTATTCTGCAACCATCTTCAGATACTTCATCAGTGACATCAGAATAGGGATGTTTGCTGATGTCTGCATAATGTTCCATTCTATTTTCACCTCCTCAGCAAATGAATCAGCCTATGCCATAGGTATCAAGATCAATGGGATAATGATTGGCAAATAAGATTTGCAACAAAAAAATATGTGGAAACCGGAGCTACCTATCCAGCAGCAATGTGGCGAAATTTTCATCAGGCCTTCAGTTGTTCAAAGGGATGGGTCAGCACAACCTCCTCATTGTCAATTAGGGATTTTTTTTCCATTTATTCAGGGGAGCAAACATTTAATTGCCTATCTCTAATTGCCCTTGAGAAAGTAGTGGTGAGATGACAAAGGTGTAGATATAACTGTTAGAGAGTGACTATCAGGAACTTAACAACTGCAATGGTGAAGGAAAGGTGATTTTCCCTGAATCAGAATAGTGTGTGACTTGGTGTTCAACTTCCAAATAGTGGTATTCCCATGAATTTGCTGCCTTTGTCTTTCCAGCTGGTGGAAGTTGAGAGTTTGGAACATGCTGTCAAAAGAGTCACTGAAGTGCATCTTGTAGGTGTTACAAACTGCCACTACTGTGTATCGGTGGTGACATAAATGGACAGCTATGTCTTATATGATGTTTCAATTTCTTGTGTAATTGAAGCTCCATTCATCTAGGCAAGTGGACAATAAGTTAAAAGTTCAGATTTATTGTCAGAGTACATGCATGTCATCACATACAACACTGAGGTTATTTTTCCTGAAGGCAAGGCTAAATTTCTATGGTAAAAGTCCTAAAATCTGGATTGCTTGGGAACTGGGTTGGTACAGATTTTTGAATTTTCTGAATTCTCAGCCAGTACATCTGTGGCGCTTAAGCAATGCACGCATGTATGGATGCAAAAGCTGAGAGTTTCTTGAAGTCCGCATTCTCAGGTGCTTCGGATTTCAGGCGAGAGTTTGAGAAGTCCAGATTTTCTAACTTTTACTGTATTATCAGTAGTGTAAAATAAAACTATATTTAAGAGAAATATAATCAAGGAGGAAGTGCAAACAAACAGCACAATTCAGAAAATAAATATCTTTATTCTTTTTTTAAATATTTTAATTGATTTTAATAAAGAATTTATTCAAAAAAAGGGTACAATTCAATGATATGCTAAGTTACACAAACTAAATAAGACATCCATATGACACCCACATATATAAATTTTAAATCATATTCATAACTAATTTTTCCTAAAAACTCTAATAATATAAAAAAAGAAAGAAAAATAGAGGAGAAAAACTCAAACCCCTTACTTAACTGCATTGCCAGATATATATATATGACTAGTATTAAAAAAAGGGAATGTGGAAAAGATGCAAGTCAAACAATTTAATTATACTGGAGTAAAATTATAAATATAGTGAGTCATAAATGACCCCCATAACATTTTGAATCTTACATTTGAATTATTAATTCAATAGCGAATCTTTTCCATATTTAAACAGGATACAATGTCACGCAACAACTGATCATGAGTGGGCGGGACAGCATTCTTCCATTTAAGTAAGATCGCACACCTCGCCAAAAGAGTGACAAAATAAATAGCGTGACTCTGAACCAGAGATAAAGAAGAATAATTTCCTCCCATTGTACTCAAGAAGACTACCGAAGAATTCAGTGTTAAATCTATATTGAAATGTTTTGGTAAAGTATGGAAAACCTCTCTCCAGTATTTTTCTAGATTAGGACAAGTCCAGAACATACGAATTAATGATGCTTCTCTGCTCTTACACCTGTCACACCAGGGAGTCATATCGGAATAAAAGTGAGACAATTTAGCCTGAGATAAATGTGCTCTATGTACCACTTTGAATTATAATAGACAATGTTGAGCACATAACGAAGAACTATTAACCAACTTAAGAAATGTATCCCAAACCACATCCGATGTACACAAATTTAAATCCTGTTCCCAAGGATTTTTGAATTTAACTAACAGTCTGATTTAAACATAACAATTTCTCATAAATAATAGATATTAAACATTAACGAGAAGGCATTAAGCTAAAAAAAAACTCACCTATAAAATTTGATTCAGACTCTCTCGGAAAATATAAGCAAGAAAGCACAAACAAACAGAGCAATACAGAAAATAAATACTTATGAATAAATAATGTGCAAACTTAGTCCTTACATGAGTTTTTGATTGAGTTTGTTGCTCAGAACTCTGTGATGGAGCGGTAACAATTGTTCCTGAACCTGGCTGCATCAGTCTTGTGACACTTATACCTTGGTCCTGATGATAGCAGTGAGAATAGAGGATATCCTGGGTGGTGTGGATCCTTGATAATTGATGCTGTTCTCTGACGGCCGTGTTGTATGTGTACCATGACTTGAGACTTACAAGTATTAGACTGGCTTTGTAGAGTCTTGAAATGAGTCACTCACCACACAATTCCTTGCCTCTGACCTGTTTTTGTAGCCACATGCTGGTTTAGTTTCTGGTCACTGGTAATTCCCCAAGAAATTGACAGGGGAGGGGGGATTCAGTGATAATATGCTTTTGAATGTCAGAGGGTGATAGCTGGATTTTCATTGGTTGGATATTGTCATTGCATGGCTTTTGTTTAGTATGAATTTTCCTTTCCACCATTTTCCCCAAGCCTTGATATTGTGGGTGGGTGTAGACTTTTTATCTGACAGGTATTGATCATCAGTGAACATCCCTGCTTCTGGCCTTACCACTGACGGATGGCTGTTGAGTGTTGCCTTTCAGCAAACCACGGGTCTAAAAAATTATTATCGATAAATAAAGGTTTATAAGAATGGGTCAGAAAAATTCTCGACCTTGCCAAGAAATCAGTAAGACAATATCTTTTTAAAGTTCATGAGGAGATTTTCCTAGATTGCACATAGGTCTAATGGACTGTTCGGCTGAAGAAAAAGTATTAGGGTGCAGTTTGTGACCCATTTATGAGGTAATTACCTGTACTTCTGTATTTCAGCACTTAAATTCCTGCAGTTAAAGGCACACATTTAGGAAAGAAACAAACTTTGAAATATTAACTGCCCAATTATTAGCTGATGAGACCCGTGCTCACTCCATCAGGGGTCTTTTCAGCCAATGCCCTGCCCAGTTCCAGCATGCAACAATTCTCATTTCATTTTCTGAATAGGCAAAGGAGGAATTTTCAGAACAATGGGCTTTTCCACAATTCATTTCTGATTACATCACTTTTGGTGGATTACTATTCTCAGCATAAATCAACAGTTTGACTGCAAAGTTAACCTAACAGGAGGAGCAGCTACCACATAACCCATCTGTCGTTTTTCAGCTTGCTGTGTGGATGTCCCCCCCATGCCCATACCAACCCAATGTAAGATGTCCAGTTATCATCAACCACCCAATCCTTGAATAAGGCAGTGAGGCACAATAAGGCCTGAGGTCTAACTAGCCCTCAGCTCGTGCATCAATGAGGGCCTGTCTCTAGAAGGCTGACAGCATTTAATGGATACATGGTGTGAGACTTCGTTAGAGTGTTAAATGTCCTTAAAATAACTGAAAATGTAAGTACTGATAAGTGTGCTTTATTAAAATGCATTAACGATGAATATAAACTGTGTAAACATGCAAAGTCGAACTATTTTATTTACTGAACTCCATGTCAGGAATTCCATTTGCAAATGACACTGGACAACACACATTTTCCAAAAGGCTTTGTTCCTCAAAATAAATATTGGGATTATGATAGGCAACCTCAAGGTGAACATATAGGAAGTTATAAAACAATTAAATTAGCCTTTATTGGATTTAGTATGTTTAATTGCTTAATGATGATGACACATCGCATTAGGTCAACTGACATAAAAATGTTTTGCCACTGATGTTCATTTGTACTCAGCATCTAATGCCTCTGTGTCAGTGTCCAACAATAGTCGGCCAGCATTGATGGATTCCAGTTGCCCTGATGCCATTTTTCCACTATGTTCATCACTGACTATCAAGATCAGCAGTGGAAAAATTCCAAGTGCAAATACAGAAAGTGAATTTTCAATAACATGTTGCAATTCATGGTTTTTATGCTTGAAGTGGACTTAAAATATGAGGGGGAAATCTCAAAAATATGTTATAACTAAAAAAAAAATCAGTATTTGATAGGGAAATTTTCAGGTGATTTTCTTGATCAGCAGTCCAAAATCCATAAAATATTCTCAGAAGTGCTCGGGAAGCAAAATCTTCATTGTCCGGTGTTATTAGGAATTGAAATCTAGTCTGTGAGGGATTGCAACAATGGATTCTTCAAAGTAATGGAAAGTCCAGCATATCCCAATTTTGCAATGGACTGCATCAGGGTACGCTGGCTTGAATGAAATGGAAGATGATCTGTCACGCAGCTTTTCTTGTATTTACAGTAGATTGGTTAAGTCCAGAATACACTTTCCTGTACTCTACTGATTGACCACATTTCCCTTCAGAACTGCTGACCAAAGCCAGTTGATTTGCAGCTGATAAATTGTGACTTCTGTCTTCCAAATTCTGTTCCAGAAAGATAATGAGAACCAGAAAGGGTCTTAACCTTCCTATATCAACTACTGTAGGTGCTTTGAAGTGATTTAGTCAATGGAATAAAAATAGGAAAATATTTTGCAAATCTCCTGCCTGAACTGCCTTTATCTCATGGATTACATTATGTTTTCAACACTCAGAAGAAAGCATTATGATTGATCAGAACATAACTCATCTTACCAGATTATTGAAACCCAGAGCGCTCAAGGCTTGCTTTACACACAAAAACTTGTCTCTGTTTCTTGTTCCTTCAGGTGTTATTGACCCCTGTCCATCTTGGTTCATATATCTGTGATGAATGGACCAGAAAACCACACTAAGTAAATAACCCAGTGAAATCTGACAGTGTGTTGCTGTTGAGCATCTTCTGCCCCCTTTAACAAGAATGCACAAAATCATTAATTTTAAAAGGAAAATAACTCCCACAATTCACCTAATCAAATTAAATTCAAACCCATAAATATCAACTCTTCCCAGCTGACTGAACTTATCAGGTCAATAAAACAAATGTCAGTTTCAATAATGTATGTAGCACAAGCTCAGAAACTGGTCCTACACCCCACCATGTCTGTGATGACCATTTTTTTCCCATCTAAACTTGTCTCACTTGCCTATATTTAAAAACATAGCTTGCATGCCTCATGTTCATCGCTGTTAATGTCTGTCTAAATGTCTCAAACAGAGGAAAGATATTTGATTACAATTACTTCCTCTGCCAGCATATTCCAAATATTTCAGGCATAGTTAATGCAGCAGTTAGCGCAACACTATATATTCCCAACAGGGTTGGAATCCAGAACTGTCTGCAAGTAGTCTATATTCTTCTGGATGCTCCGGTTTCCTCCCATCTCCAAAAACATACAGGGTTTCTAGGTCAATTGGTGGATTTTGGTGGCCTGAGGTTGTTGGCTGGAAGGGCCTGTTAAAGTGCTGTATGTCTGTTTTGAGAAGGGTAGTGGCTGTCATGTGACAGCACTGCTCCCTACCTAGTTGGAGGACAGACCAGCTGCCAATCAAGGTTTGGTTGCACCCCACCCATTAGTGCATACCTTGGTGTTTTACCATGCAAGTTACCTGGACAGGGCTCTCCAGCCTGCCTGTACTTGGCCTTAGGCCATTGGCTATTGTAATTGGATTAATCCTCCTGGCACTGAGCCATTTGTCCCTGCTGATGACCTTGGCTTGTCCCTTCAGCACTATAAAGGTGCCATGTGTTCTTTGTTCTCTCTCTTTGCCAGCTTGGGACCACCCTGACTCACTCCAGTCCTAGAAATGTGGAAGAGTGCTGGAGAAACTGTTAGTAAGATGTGCACTGTTAAAAGGGCTGTAAGTGTTTAATTTAATATCCCTTGTAGCAAAGAGCCATGCCTGCATTGAGTCAAGAGGTGGTGGGGCATAGTTGGGATTTTTCCTTGACCATTTTATGTGCAAGTTCGTGCATGTGTGTGTGTGTGTGCGTGTGTGTGTGTCTTTTGTAAATAAAATCCTTTACTACAAAAACTATGCTCAAACTCTTTGCCTTTGAGACCTACCAAAGCTGTTTCCTCATTCACAACAATGTATAAACTTAAAAACCAGTAAATATTAACCTTTCTCTGGAAAAAAAGTTTTCCTGAAATTGGCTTTAAAACTCCTTCCTTAATTCTTAAATCTTAATTCTTTTGTTTTGATACCCATCCCAAAGGATAAAAGATTTTGATTCACTATCCTGTCTATACTTTTGTATCATTCTGTCAGTCACCTCTCTGCCTCCTTCACTCTGGGAAATCAAACCCATCCTATCAAATATATAGCCAGAACAAGTCCTCCAATCTAGGAAATATGCTGGTTAATATCCTCAATATTCTCTGCAGTGTAATCACATCATTCATCTAGTTTAGTGACCAGAACTGCACACAATACTCAGTGTGGATGCAGGTGGAGTGTGGATGGGTACTAATCAATTTGCCATAGAGCAGGTTTCATTGCTTTGCATTTTAACTGAATATCTGGTCCAACTTCACTTTTGAAACATAAACTTCTGATGTGGAATGAATCAGAGTGGGACTTTCCTTGATATCATCAACTGATGGTGGAGCACTCATATCCTGAAGACCTTTCAGTTAATAGGTGTTTACCCCATCCAGAAATTATTTTAAACAAAGCAGCCAATTCAGATCATACCCTCCCTCCTCACTGACTTTTGCTGCCTTTACTCTGCTCGACAAGAAGACTTTGCCTCTTGATCAGCTCTCCAACAATCCCCCTCCCTTCTGTACCACATCCAAAGCACTGCATGATTCTCATTTCAGTTTAATTACCCCTATTACCTTCCCAACATTGGGTGATATAACTATTGCACTAAATTAGGCTTCATCGGTTCAGTGAGAGCAAAACTATGAAAAGGTTGCTGGCATACAAGAGTCTATAAAAGCACATGTGAGGGTTATTATGTTATCTCAGAGAGAATGTACCTGTGCGCAAAAGGATCGCTGACGTACCAAGCACACATTTCTTCAGATGACAATCCATCAATCATCAAATAGAAAATATTGAAATTGCTCTGGTTAGGTGGTCGAGAGACAAGGCGAGACTTCTCTAAGCAGTAGCTATAAACTCTGGCTGGAAGAAGAATCATTTGTTAATTTACCTCGATTGTGTGCTACATCTTTCAACAGGTGACAAATTTATTTGTAAAAGTCTACAATAAGAATACAAATTTGTCTTGCTTCTTTTTTAAACAGACATTATTTTTCTTCAGTAAGATTTATACAAAAAATGTGGTGATTGCAAAGTAGGACATAATCCACACTCTCTTATCCACAGATATGAAGAGATTAAATCAACCCACTTGTTTTAATGGTTGAAAACCTACAATTCCTCCTGTTGAACTCTGTGAGTGTTGCTCCCATAGGGAGAATCATATTCATTTAATTCATCTTTTGAGTTCACACTGAAATCTGGTAGAGCTGTTTAGATCAAGCCTCTTTTGAACATGAATACAAAAATGAGGTAAGCCATTTTATTTAAAAGGCATGATTTTTGAGAGAAGTTGTAATGCATTAATATTAACGGGCAAGAATGTGTGATTCATATCTGACCAGGAATTCCAGTGAAGCCTAAAGACTTTATAAAAATTATGCTAGCATGACTTCAATACAATGGTTCAGCAATTGTTCCATTGCACCAAATTCAGTGGCAACAGAAGTCTGAAACCTCATATCTTCATGTTTGCAAATGCCCCTGTTGTAAACCATTGTATGTATATATTTATGTCTGGCCACATGTGGCTCCTCCCACAGGCTCCTGAATAAAGGTGACTGTCCCTCAGCCCCTCCTCAGTTCGGGACAGAGAAATGTGCCTTTATTCTGTTGTGAATAAAAGCCTCTCAGTTTTGCTCAACTTCAGACTTTTTGAGTCATTGATGGTGCATCAACTTTATTCACAATAGCCTTGACAATGGAGCAGATCCTGGAGCCAGAGAAACTGGAAATCGACCCTCGATCACCCAAGGCAACTACCAACTTTGAACTCTGGTGCACTGTTTCAAAGAATTCCTGCAGGAATCAACAACCATTGTTCGGTCAGAGAACGACAAACTTCAGGTACTGAACTCCCGAGTCAAGCCCCTGGTGTACTCAATTATCAGGGATATCACATCATATCCAGAGGCAATGTATATATTGAAAGGTCAATGTGGTCTACACCAGACAACTCCTAGTGACCCAAAAGCAGCAATCTGGGGAGTCGAACGCCGAATACCTCTGGGCCCATGACAGCTGTGGAGTACACGAAAAACCTGATTAGGGATGCCAAATGTCACAGGCATCAGGTCCAATTACATCTGTCAGAGACTACTGGAGCAAAGTGAGCTCAGTCTGTGGAGGGCAATTGAATTGGCAGGCACACTGGAAGTGGCACTTCAGAACATGGAGGCCTACTCAACTGGCAACACACCCACCCACTTCGTGGTTGCCCAGGTACCGCTAACACGGGACACTGCCACTGTCATGTTCCACTAGTGATCCAACCATGGCAGCTGTACACCACAAGCGCCTAACACTGCTACTGCCACATCCCGCCGGTGACCCAACCACAGCCGCTGTACTCTGTGAGCACCCAAAGTGCTACTTCTGTGGCATGGGCAAGCACCCAAGGAAATGCTCCCCTGGGAAAGATGTGGTGAGCTCCAGCTGTGGGAAGAAAGGGCACTATGCTAAGATGTCCAGATAAAAACCACCATCCCTAGCTGCACCATGTGCGGGCCATGGGGCTGCCACCTTTGCCGCCACCATCCCCAGGAACTAAGAGCACCACGTGTGAGTCGTGGGGGCCATCTTTGAGATCCCACAGCACCATGTGCAGGCCGTGTGGGTTGCCATCTTGGATGCCACCATCTCTCTTTGCTGCAATGAGCAGCAGCAATCTGATGCTGGCTTCCATTAAACTGGACCAGGGCAATCCACATCAACTTGCCAGATCAATGATGGACATTCAGGTAAACGGCTATGTGATGAGATGCCTGTTGAATAGTGGGAGCATGGAGAGCTTCATCCACCCCGACTCAGTGCAGCGTTACTCCCTTGTTGTAAGGTCAGTTGCCAAAAATGTCTCCTTGGTCTCAAGGTCACATACAGCGAATGTCCACTTTTACTGTGTAGTGACTTTAACTGTGTGGGGCACAGACTATAAAAACTTTTGGTGATGCCACAGCTCTGCGCTGCCATCCTACCGGGACAGGACTTTCAATGTCCCCTTAAAAATGCAATGATGAAAAACGATGAACCCCATCCATCCCTCATTGTCTGTAGCTTGCCATTTTTAAATCATTCACTGTGCTCCACCGACCCTTTAGCCCCCTCCCCCCGCTACACATAGCCAACAATGTGATTGCACATCGCGCATGACCTGCGGACTCTCCACCCTCAAAATTAACCCTCCATTGCTGTTTACCAACCTCACCCCAACTGTAAACCATTCGCCACCTAAAGTCGGTGGCACAGTGCTGGGGACTGGGCCTTCATTAGGGCGGAAGTGCAGCGACTCCTCATTGAGGTCAGCATCAATCCTGGAGAGCACAAGTGGTAGCAGTGAGGAATGGGGAGAAAAGCAGGATAATCTTTGACCACAGTCAGACCATTAACAGGTACACACAACTGCACATGTACCCCCTTCTCCATATATCCAATATGGTGAACCAAATCTCACAATATCTGGCCTTCACTACTATTAACCTAAAAATCAGCATACCATCAACTATATCATTTCCTGAGAGTCCCCTTCAGCATTACCAATGGGGTCTCAGTCTTCCAATGGGAAATGGACCACATGGTAGATCAGTACCAGCGGCAGGCCACATTTCCATACCTCAACAACGTCACCATCTGCGGTTACAACCTGCAGGAGCATGACGCCAATCTTCAAAAATTCCTCCACACCGCCAAGCTCCTTAACCTCATGTACAATAAGGCTAAATGCGAATTTTGCACAGCCTGCCTTGCCATCCCTGGCTGTGTCACTGACCACAAGTGCCCACTCCTGGAATTCCCCCTCCCCCACAGCCGCAAGGTGCCTGGCCTTTTTTTTCTTATTATGCCCAGTGGATCCCCAAATACACAGACAAGGCCCACCCCTTTGTCAAATTCACTTTTTTTCCCCCTATATCACTAGAGGCCCAGGCAGCCTTCAGCCGCATCAAGGCAGACATTGCCAAAGTCACGATGCATGGTATGGATAAAGCTGTCCCATTCCAAGTGGAGAGTGATGCATCAGACTTTGCTCTGGCTGCTACACTTAACCAGGTGGGCAAATCCGTCGTTTACTTTTTGTGCATCCTCCAAGGCCTCGAAATTCGACACTTCTCTGTCGAGAAGGAGGCCCAAGCCATTGTCAAAGCAAAATGGGACTGGAGGCACTACCTGGCTGGAAAATGATTGACCTTGCTGACTGACCAATGTGCAATTGCATTCACGTTCAATAACCAGCAGCGAGGTAAAATTAAGAATGACAAGATATTGAGATGGAGAATTGAACTTTCCACCTACAATTACGATATCTCGTACTGGCCCAGCAAACTCAATGAGCCCCCAGATGTCCCTATCCCACAGAATCCATGCCAGTGGATAAATCAACAGCTTACAAGTCTTTCACAATGATCTCTGCCACCCCAGAGTCTCCAGGTTCTTCCACTTATTCCAAGCCCACAACTTGCCTTACTCCATGGAAGAGATCAAGTCGCTGATCAAAAACTGTCAGGTCTGTGTGGCATGCAAACCACACTTCAACAGACCTAACAGAGCACAGTTGATAAAGGCCACCCACCTCTAATCCCATGAGTGTCGACTTCAAAGGACCCCTGCCCTCCAATGTGGACTTCCTCAATGCCACTGATGAGAACTCATGTTTTAGTTTGCCATCCCCTGCCCCGACATGACAGCTGTTACAGTCATCAAGGTCCTTCACTCTGTTTGGTTTCCTCAGCTATATTCATAGCGACTGGGGGCCCTCATTTATGAGGGATGAGCTGCGCTAGAACCTGCTGGCCAAAGGCATTGCTACGAGCAAGACTACCAGCTACAACCCATGGAGGAAAACAGGTAGGTGGAAAGGGTGAGCACTATGGCCTAGAAGGCTGTCCTCCTAGCCCTGTGGTCTAGGGATCTCCCAGACTCCTGCTGGTAAGAGGTCCTTCCTGAGACACTCCACTCCATCAGGCCCCTTCTATGTACATATATTTTCCTTTCCCAGGAAATTGTTAACAGGATGACTTCCCCAGAACCAGTTCTGTGAGGAGTCACAAGTCCACCCACTGGTCAAAAGGGTCCACCCCCTCCATAACAACCACCAATATGCCCATGTGGCGCACCGAGGGCAAGAAGACATTGTCTGGGTTGGGGGACCTGGCACCCTCAGGGATTCCAGAGACCACTACTGATCACCCCACATCCCTCACCACTCACAATGCACCAGGGCCATGGCACATTACCTTAGCCTCAACAAATGACACATCAGACTTGAAACCATGCACCCACCAGCTCAATGCTAATGACTGTATACAGCCGCCCCATACAGTACAGGGCATCACTGTGCTGTGGACTGCCCAGACCATCCAGGACACCATCACTATCCGAATGACTTAATTTGTAATTGTATCATCAACACTTAACCTCACCGGACACTGTAAAAACAAGGGACAAATGTAGTAAACCACTGTATGTATACATTTATCTGTCTGGGCACACCCATTGGCCAACTGCACCTGTGGCCCCTCCCACAGGCTCCTGAATAAAGGTGACTGTTCCACAGCCCCCTCCTCAGTTCAGGACAGTCGACCAGCAGGGATGTGCCTTCATCGTAATGCTAATAAAGTTTTGCTCAACTTCATTCTTCTGAGTCATTGATGGTGCATCAGTCCCACATGGCATTTTACTTGCAAGGCTAGCCTTGGGTTTAGACAGATCTGTTTCTGGAGGGCCAGGCATCAGAGCCCAAGATGTGGGAGGGCAGTGGGGAAAGATGCACTTTGCCTCATATAAACCATTAGCATCATCAGTGCAGGGAAGCCAGCCAGTTACATCAGGGGACAGAGCTTCAGACCACATGGGCAGCACAGCAGTTAGCACAATGCTATTACAGTACCAGTTACCCAGGTTCAAATCGGGCACTGTCTGTAAGGAGTTCACATGTTCTCCCCAGAATGCATGGTTATCCCTAGGATGCTCCAATTTCCTCCTTCAAAAATGTATGGTGATTTTAGATCAATTGGTATATTTAATGGGAAGGGGAGTGGGGTTGGGTAGCAAAGGCTCATAGATTGGAAGCCCCTGTTACTGTGCTGTATTTAATTTCATTTAAAAACTGCTCATGACCACTCTGGATACCAGTGGTCTTTTAAGATCAACAGTATTGACAGGGACAGCAACAGGATACACATTGTTTTTTTTCAGAATGGCAGCAAAAAGAAGCACTATGTCCTCTGATAATAGGGATGCATGCACTTAGAACCATAGAACAGTACAGCAGAGATTACCTTCTACTGACTTCTTAAGAAAAACACATTCTTTCCGTGTTTCATTGTTTCAAGCTGAAAATTTCCAGAGTTGAACAGCATTTTGTTTTCTGACACTTAAATACTTTAGCAGAATAGTTCCTAGAGAATATGAATGCATCTATAAAGTGACCCGTGCCAACTGCAATCATTTGGTAATGTACTTTTTATCTGGATGAAAGGTTTGAGAATTGTCCTCTGACAGCAGCCATAGGATAGCTTAGGATAGGAGTCCTATCAGTATTGAGAATAGACTGGAGACTGGGTCTGTTTTCCGTGGAATGGAGGCTGCAAAGAGGGGACATGAAGGAGTTAGGTAACATTTTGGAGTTGTATAGATAGGATAAACTGCAGAAAATTTCTTTATATCAGAGACAGATAAAATTCCAACACATGCTGAGGGTAAAGAATAAGAGATTTAGAGAGGGTCTGAAGTGGATGGGGGGAGGGTGTGGGCAGTGGAGGCTTTTACACCCAGAGATGGGCGAGTAACTTGATCACACTGCTGGAAAGAGTCATCATAGAAAGCAAGGGGTGAAATGTTGGAAGATCGGATTAATCCTATGGGATTATTCCTTTGGTCAGTATGGATGGGCTACATGGTCTGTTACCATTCTGTCTGACAATGGCACAACAACTGAGAGTTCCCAAGAATTCTTGCCTGGCATCTCTATGAGACTGTCAATCCTGCATGTCAAATCAAACATCAGATTTTGTGCCTATGGTAAACAACTGTACACAGATATTGGTTTGTTTTGGCACACCCATTGGCCAACTGTGCCTGTGGCTCCTCCCACAGCCTCCAGAATGTTCCACAGCCCAGGGCAGAACAGTCGAGCAGCATAGATGCGCTTTTTGTTCTAAAGCTAATAAAAGCCTATCAGTTCGTTCAACTTCAGTCTTTTGGTGCATCAATATCAATACACCCTTTTATCCCTTACACCAAACATCATCCCATCTCTGAATGTACATTGTAAGAACACTCTAGAGTTATATTGGCTCAATATCTGAGAGTGTGATGGTGTCAGCATTCACAGCTTTTACTTAATTTGTAGTTCTCTGCAACTCGGGGAAAAAAATCTAATTATTACAAAACAACTAGATTAATTTTGAGCAAATTAGAGTGATCCATTGCAAGATACAAAAATCCTGGAAAGGCAGGGATTAAATAAGTTCATTAAGCAATAATTTATATATAACTACTTCCCTAGATGTCTAATGAGCTTCTTTGGAGAGGTAACAAATAGGAGCAATCAGGGCAATACAGCCACATGGGTGCTGTGGGGATAAACTGCTGATAGTTTAATCTGGTTGGTGGATTCATGAAGACACAAGCAATAGCGGGTGCAAGCTGCAAGGTAAGAGCAGTCAGAAAGAGAATCGACAAAAATGATGCAAAACCTGCTGGAAATACCAAGCAGTACAGGGTCTGGCAACAGACACAAGTCTGGAATATTACAGATGAGATCGTACCATCAGCATGGCTGGTTTAGCATTCTTGTTCAGCACACAATTTTCAGCTTTTACATTCCTTTATTTGCATTTTCTCCTTCTCAATGTTCTGGTGAAGGGTCTTCAACCCTTTCCACGACTGCTGTCTAACCTGCCAAGCGTTTCCGGCATTTTCTGTTTCTTGTTTAATTTCCAACTTTCGCTACTTTTCAACAGTATCTCCAGAATGGCTATTATTTCTGCTTGTCCTATCATTTAAATTGTCATGAATCCTACACACATTCAGATAAAAAAATTGTCCTTTTCTAATGGCCCACGGCCGTTCCCACAGGCCGACACAAAAGACACTGTTCGAACACAGCAATCAAATGGGCTACACAAGGCATCAGTGGCCTGTTCCTACAGGCAGCTGCAAAATGGTGTCTGCCAGCCAATCGATGGATCACGAAAGGGTCAATTGATGCCCAGGGTGGAACATATCACACCCATCAATGACACTGCAGCAAAACGGGCAGGTCGTGAGGACACCACTCAGAGCCTAAAGGGAAACGGGTCACACCCGTCGGCACATGGTTGCCAGGGTCTCCCTGACTATATAAAATAGAACAGCCAGATCATTTGATCATTTTAAACTTTTGGGCTCTCGAGGTGTGATCGCATGCCCGACTGTTGCATATAGATGGTTTTGAGTACAGGGCCCCTGCTGCCCTCGTGAGCAACATGCTCGATCTCAACAATGGCCACTCCTCTTGCCTGCTTTTTCAGCAGATCTTTCTGGAGTGGCTGCCTGAAGACATCTGGCTGCTCATCTCAGAAGATTTCGATGACCACAGTGGACATGCTATGGGTGGCAATGAGAGACACCTGTGCTATGTTGGAAACGATACCAACACCTCGACAACAACGACCAGCCAGGAAGCCCAATGATCCACCAACTGACCATTCAAGCAATGGACCCCACCGGTGAGCCATATTGTTTTTAATCACTGATGCTGGGGTTCAGAGGCCCATCGACGCTATTCCCTCTGCGCATTCCCGCAAAATGCTAGAGCAGGTTGTCATTGATGGCTGCCACGGCCAGCATACGTCAAAGCCTGCTTGTATGCAAGACTCCTTATTGGGCCGGAAGTTCCTGGTCGACACTGGGGCTGAAGTCACTTTCCGTCCCCCCTCTGCCTCCAAAACCCATAGACGAAGGATGGGCTGAAAAATAAGGGCTGTCAATAACTCAAACATGTCCATCTTCGGCACCTGCACCATTACCCTTCGTTTTGGTAACTGTCATTTTCCCTGGAGGTTCACTTTGACATTCATTCAACACCCACTCCTGGCGGGCATTTAGGGACGGAGGCTGGTCCTCTCAAAGACTTTCCATTCCTTTTCACTCAGTTGCACTAGACTCACGGCCCCACACCCACATTCTGTGACTGCGGATGACTATCCATTTGCGCGCATTGTTGCAGAGTTTCCTTCCATTACAACGTAGCATTTCACCTCTACGACACCAAAACATAGGTGCAGCACCAGATCCTCACTAAGGGACCTCCCTCCATAACAGGGCATGCCACCTGCCACCTGAAAAACATAACCTGGCAAAGGAGGAATTCTGTAAAATGGAGGAGCTTGGCATTTTACAACGGGTCTGACAGTCCACTCCACATGGTACCCAAACCATTAGGAGGGTGGAGGCCATATAGAGTCTACCAACACCCCAACGATGCCACCATGCCCAACAGGTATCCGGTCCCCCACAGTAAAGACTTCACTGCTAACCATCAGGGGGCCCAAATATTCTCAAAAGTTGACTTAATCATCAAATCCCAGTCCACCTGGATGATAACCCCAAGACTGCCATCATCATCCCCTTTAGACTTTTTGAGTTCCTTCGAATGTCTTTTGGATTAAAAAAAATGCAGCTCAAACCTTCCAGAAGTTAATGGATGCAGTGGGCGGGATCTCAAATTTGTTCTCATTTGCCTTGATGATATTGTGATAGCCAGCCATGGCCACTTAAGACTTTTGTGCACTTGCCTGAGTGAGTATGGGTTGACCATTAACCCAGCAAAATGCCATTTCGGCCATGAGACTATTGACTTCTTAGGGCACCGGATTAATAAAGATGGGGCCAGGCCACTGCCTGAGAAGGTAAAGGCCATTCAGTCATTTGCTAGGCCAAACACAGTCAAGGGCCTACAAGAATTTGCTGGTATGATTAACTTTTTACCACCAATTCATGCCGGCAGCAGCTGCATCATGAACCATTATTCTCCCTCATTTCCAGTCACAAGAAAGACATTATATGGACAAATGAAGCAGCTGAGGATTTCCAATTTGCTAAGGATGTTCTGGTCAACACATTGCTACTGGTACCCACAGGCCTGACACCCCCACAGCCTTCTTAATGGATGCCTCTGATAGAACGGTCAGGGTGCGCTTGAGCAGCTGATGGATGGACAATGGCAGCAAACACCTCCAGCCACCAGAACTGAAATACAATACATTCGACTGTGAACTTTTGGCTCTGTACCTGGCAGTGAGGCATTTCCGATATTTCCTAGAGGGCAGGAAATTCCAGATCTTCACTGACCATAAACCACTTTGCTTTCAGCAAAGTTTCAGATCCATGCTCAGCCAGGCAGCAGAGACACCTTTCTTATATTTCAGAATTCTCCACCGACATTAGTCACATCACAGGAAAATCCAATGTGGTGGCTGATGCATTGTCCTGATCTGCCATTTTCACCAATCATGCCCCGGCCCGAGCCATGACTACATGGTCCTGGTGAAAGCACAACAAGTGGATTCCGACATCCCCACTTATCGAACAGCAGTAACCGGCCTACAGCTGGAGGATGTCCCAAACGGTCCAGGTGAAATTAGTCTTTTGTGTGACACAACTACCAGTAAGCCATGCCCAATTATTCCAGCCAATTGGAAAAGACAAATTTTCCTCATGGTTCACAATCTGGGATGCCCCTCCATTAGGACCACTGTCAGAATGGTAGCTGACCGATTCATCTTGCATGGCCTTTAAAAAGAGGTCAGTTAGTGGGCAAAGACTTGCACACAATGTGAGTCTGCTAAGATCCAGACACACATTAAGGACCCTCTCCAGACTTTCAAACCTCCATTTCAAAGGTTCAGCCAGATACACGAGGACATTTTTGGCCCACTACCAGTGTCACGGGGTGCCCGATACCTGCTCTCTACTGTAGACCATTCAACCAGGTGGCCTTAAGCAGTCCCACTACCTGAGGTATCCACTAAGACAGGTGCTAGGGCCCTGCAAAACAACTCGGTGGCACACTTTGGGGTCATCTCACCAATTTACCTCCAGTCTATGGGTAGCCTTGGCCATTACCCTGGGAACCTAACTCCACCAGACAATGGCATATCCATTATCCATCAGATGTGGAGAAGGTCAATAGGCACCTCAAATCAGCCCTCATGGCCAGACTCTCAGGGCCCAACTGGACAGATAAACTACCGTGGGTCCTCCTGGGCATTTGAACTGCACCCAAGGAGGATTTCAATACATCTGCAGCTGAGATGGTGTACAGTGTGCCCTTAGTCATCCCAGGCAAATTCTTGGCTAGTCCCAGAAGACCCACCAGATGCCACCCTAGCCAGAGTATATGAATACTTGGGAATGTTTTCCCCAACATGGCCATCCTTGATCTATCATCCCCAAAGACGCCAAGAACTATAAATATGTTTTTGTGAGGCATGGCACTCCAAAGACCACATGAGGGGTCATATCACATCCTCCGATACAATGGATTCACCTGCGTTCTGGACATCGGCGGCAGGGAAGAGACTTTCATGATTGACTGGCTCAAATTGGCACATTTGGACAGCAGTCAACTAATCACACTCCCAAACCCTCTCCGCAGGTGCAGTCCTTCCAAAGGTACTAATATCTCTCCAATTGCCGGTTCTGGGGCAGGAAGGAGGTTGTGTAGTAGTCTGCACTGTCACTGCAGGCCAAAACAAAAGACGCCGTTCAAACACGGCAATCAAGCAGGCCTGTTCCCATAGGCTGCTGCAAAACGGGGTCTGCCAGCCAATCACAAGTGATGGTTGCAAAAGGACCAATTGACGCACAGGACAACACAAACCACACCCGTCGACAATGCTGCAGCAAAACAGGATGATCCAGCCAATTGTTGAAGGCGAGTTGTGAGGACACCAATCAGAGCCAGAAGCAACACTGGTCACACCATTGGTCACATGGCAGCCAGGATCTCTCTGAGGATATAAAAGGGAGCAACCAGTTCATTAAATCAGTATCAACTGCACTCCTTGTGTGTGTCTCATTTTCAAGCTAGAACCTCAGACATGGCACACTTTCACATTTTTTTCTCTGTTCTCACTCTAATTAGAAACGTAACCCTTATATGTATACTTTAGCCTTGCTGTTCAGTATGAAGGGCTTTAATTACATTAAATTTAATTTAAGTGCAAAGTTCACAGTAAAATTAAAGAAATCCTTGCTGGAAGATGCTAAAATTCCCCATGAATTTCTGGGACGTCCCTAATTCATGGAGTCTTTGTGGCACAGGGAGACAAGTCATGTACCGAGTCCATGCTGGCTTTCTGCACGGCAAAGCAACCAACCCCTCATTCAGTCCCAACGATCTCATCAGATTTTTTTTTCTCCTCATGCTTCTATTCAATTTCCTTTTAAAATCATTGATTGTCACATTTCCTCTGGCCTCATTGATAACAAGTTTCATCATTCACTGCACAAAAATGCTCTTCTTATCTCTGTGGTCTTTGCACAAAACACTTAAAAGAAACCCAAAGCGAGCAGCCCATAACATCAACAGATATTTATGTGATGAGAACGGGGAGGTGTTGGGGAGCAATATAGAGTTTTACTCAGTATTAACTAGAAGGACTTTCCATTTCTCCAAAGGGTGATGCATTTTTTTTTCCAAGAAGAATATAGAAACCACAGGAACAAAACCCCAAGAAATTAAAGGACACATTCCTTTAGTAACTGCTGTACACTCCTGCTGGATGAAGACATGATCCAGATGGCTATTTTTAATATCTTGAAAAGTTTTACAAAAGCTTTACCTCCAGTCAAAGTCTGTACATTTTCACTGAATTGCAGTTCCAGGTACTTAATATATCGGCTGGATGAATGATTCAATGAGGTCTTTGCATGGCCAAA
The DNA here is from genome assembly GCF_036971445.1 of Narcine bancroftii. Lineage (NCBI taxonomy): Eukaryota > Metazoa > Chordata > Chondrichthyes > Torpediniformes > Narcinidae > Narcine > Narcine bancroftii. Next base: position 93,882,859 of record NC_091475.1, read on the forward strand.
AGATTCCAACAAACAGTTGACCTGAAAGAAAGTTCACTATCACATGTATACCACAAAAGAAATGTAAACTTTAGGACAATTCCTCATTATCTGGCACCTAAGGGGATCGCCTGTGTTGGATAAACAAATTTTCTGGTTAACTGAGACTCACTCTTACAAATGCCTACCGATACACCTGCATTAAGAATACACTGTTTAAAGCACAAAAGACAGCGCACAATGTAATTTGAAAAAAAAATCAGCATTGCAGTTTTTAACTACATAAAGTTCAGTTTAATCAGCTAATTTCCATAACTTATAAACTTTAAATTCGAACCCTGGTGCTGGCACTGTAACAGTGTTGCGTTAGTCACTCTGCTAACTATGCCATCATCATAATTAACCTCCCCCTTTCCCCTAAGTTTACAGATAAAGCCTTGCCAACATACTTATATGTACAAATTTTGAAAATACTCTTTCTAGGTAGGAATATGGAGACATTTTGAGAGAACCACCATTTTATTCAAGCACAACTTTAAAAAACTTGATTCAAAACCTCTGTTGCAGGTGGGGCCCATCTGGGCATATACTGTTGGCTGAATATTTGTTCCCAAGGGGTTACGTGTGGCCTCAGAGAACTTTATTTTTATAATTTTAAACTTTTATTTAAAATTTTATTCATTTCAAAATGTATTTATTTATTTCCTCCACATTTTTCCCAGTTGTTTGAGTTTCCAGATAATAGGGATTTTACTGTAGATAAAGTCACATTGTAAATAAACCTTCATGTGCTGCAAAATGTAACTGGTCTTTAAAATAAATTATGGTGAGTTCCTAGTGTTTACCAAAAAAACCCCACTGTATGCAAAGCCACAATGACACCACTGTTGTGATATTCCAGCCACATAAGAAGAGCTCCATCTGTATTTTAGCTGGTGTCATTTAGCCTGACACTGAAGCATTAGAACAATTCCTGCTGCAGATGCCCACTTCTGACTGCTACATGTTCTCTTGATTGTTTGAGACTTTGATGTCCATTCAAATAAAAATGTTAAAACACAACGCTGGAGAAACTCAGCTGGTCAAACAGCGTACTTTATATAGCAAAGATAAAGATGCAGAACCAATATTTCAGACTTGAGCCCTTCATCATACCTTAAGATCAAACTTTATTTCAAAGTAATATGTGATTCTTAACACGTTGAACTCAAGCTAGAGTGCAATGTAGCTGTTGTTCCAGGAGATGGCAACATCAGCTTAATGAAAGGATGGTTAATTATTTAATGAAACATATGAAAGCAAAAACAGCATCCAAGAAATGGCTTAAAGAACAGTCTACATCTTCATTATATTTCTGCAGGAAACAGACTGAACCTTCAGTAAACAATATTCATCCAATAGCCTGACCAATCCTGAAAACAATTCAGCTTTAAACACCTCTACTCTTTTATTAAATGTCTCAGTCAATAAAGGAACATTTTCTTCATGGTTTTTTTTCTATATCTACTTAATAGTCCTGTTATCTTTAAAGTTCTATGGATGTACATTGAAATCTTTTGTTCCTTCTTGCCTTCAACATTGTATATTCCCATGCCTTGCTGCATCTTCCCAAATATATTGCACCACACTCCAGTAGATTCAACTTCATTTGCTACTTCAAGTTCATTGTCATCTTATTGTACAAGTACAACCCGATGAAATAGCATTCTCCAGTCCGAGGTGCAAAACATACAGGCACACAACCAATCAAAAACACGTATAAACAATACATATGCTGGACAAGAATTTCATCCATACAAATAAATAAAAAAAATAAATAGATATTGTTTAATGAATAGGAGAGTCTCAGATGGTTAGTGTGATTAATTCTTTTGGTTGTTCATCATTCTCACTGCCTGTGGAAAGAAGCTGTTCCTCAGCCTGGTGGTGTTGGCTCTGATATTTCTATATCTCTTCTCCAAAAGGAGCAGTTGAATGATGCTGTGTGCAGGCTAGAAGGAGTCCTCATGATTTTTCACACCCTCTTCATACAATGATCCCGGGAGATCACATCGATGTGGGGGTTGGTAGAGGGGACAGAGACTCCAATGATCCCTCTCTACTACTCTCATGATCCTGTCAATTGACCTTCGATCCATTTCTCTGCAGTAGATAGCCAGGGTGCTGTTAATAGAGATCTGTAAAAGGTTGACATGATGGTGGCCAGTAGCCTTGCTTCAGTCTTCACAGGAAGTACAGTAACTGTTGTACCTTCCTGACAAGTGAGATGTTGAGTGTCCACAATAGGTCACTAGTTAAGTGAACTCCAAAGAACTTGGAGCTCTCCACTCTCTCTACTGCAGAGTTTCTGATGTATAGAGGAGGGTGATAATTTCTGGTCCCCCTGAAGTCTGCAATCATCTCCTTCGCCTTGTCCACATTGGGCCTTAGGTTGTTGCTCTTGCATCATTTCAGGAGATGTTCCACCCCTTTCTTGAAATGCGATTCATCGTTGTTGGTGTTGAGGCCAACTACTATTGTATCACCTGCAAACTTGACTGCCCAGTTACACAGAACATCTATATCTTTCTGTAGTCCAATGCTTTCCCTTTCACTGTCAACCACACAATTGGTATCATTTACAAAACTTATTTATTATGCCATCTATATTTTAAAAAATCACAAATATAATGAGAAAAACAAAGGACTGTTCTCAACATTGATTTTTTAATACTCCAATTATTTTTTTTGCAACATTCTGAAGTCCTTTGGGCAAAAAAAAATCTGATTTCATTTACTGAGCTGCCTTATTAAATGTGATTAATTTTAAATTCCCTTTGTTATCTAACCAGCCACTGACTGGTATTAAATACTATCCCTTGGAACTAAACTTCAGAAGCAGAATATAGCACACAATACTACTTGGACTAATGATAGAAGAGGAATTTCTCTTTGAAGTTTTTCTTATGGATTTTTTAAAAAAACTGTTCCTCTTGTGCCTGATGAGTAGTTACATTCCCTTGCCTGCATACCAGTATGTAACTGATGTCAAATTTCCAATCAACTGCTGAAAAAGCCATGAAGTCATAAAATTCCACAGTAAGGAAACAGGCCACCTTGGCCATGCTAATCAAGCTCATTGATGTACAACATTGAGAACTGGTGCACAGTCCTATTTGACTGCATTCAACCTATATCCCTCTAAACCACGTCAAATGCCTTCTCCACTGCTCATGGACTGTACTTGTATCCCAAGTCTTTTGGTTCTATATTATTTTCTCCCCACCATCAAAATGCCTTTTGAATATTACAACTGTCTCCGCTTCTATGACTTTGGATTGGAAAAGGTACAGGAGACCAGGAGATGCTCTGTCTCACGTGGAAGGGTTGTTTATGTCCCTGGATGGTGGTGAGCGAAGAGGTGAAGGGGCAGGTGTTATAGGAAAAACTACCAGAGGAGGATATTCCACTTAGGTAGCTGTCATATCTCCTCCACCTCCCCTGCCTCCTTCCTCAGATCATTTCACATACCCACCCAAGATAATTTTAAATCTTTCTGTCCCCTAGCTTTAGACTCAGCTACCCTTCGAAAAAACAATACCCACTTAGCCTCAAATTCTCCAGGGAGAAAAGTTCCCGGATCCAGACTCTCTTTATAATTTAAACCCACCAGTCCTGGCAATGTCCTCAAAAATATTTTCTGCTCCCTTTCCAGCTCAATTATATATTTTCTATAGCTGAGCAAACAGAACTGCACACAATACTTCTTGGTTTTGTACAACTGTAACCAATATCTTCTTGGAACATTGAATCCTAACTGTTGAGAATCATCTAAACAGTTCAGTTTGAAATCAATAATCAATGGATCCCTGTACCAAACTTTCCCCGACTCTGTAACATCACCAGAACTACCATGTTTGTGGATGTGTTGTGACATTACTAATAATATCTGACCATCATATTTCTTGGTTAATCACTTTATCTTGAATATTCAAGCTTCCCTAAAAATAATGCTTGTTGATGCTTATGGCTGAGGCTGTATCATGGCTATGGTGAAATTTTCATGGCCTTACTGCTAGAAGACCATAACAATCTAGTATCAGGCAGTAGGCCTAACTATAGGGTCAGTGAGGGACAAGGGACTCCAGCTACCAATTTGCCATGAATGACAGGGAGCATGTACAAAGCTAATTCTGACAAATAACAGCACATTCATTTCAAGAACATGCAGAAAATAATGATATCAATAGTTCACTGAATATGATCCACACTGATTCCATGAATCCAGGAGCAGTATTAAAGCTTTCCAGTCTTCCCAGTTGCACACTAAAATACAAACTGCTAAGAGCGTAATCATAAAAAAACCCACGTTGAATCTTGAAAGGACATGTTGAGTTAATGAGTAATTGTTCTATTTACCATGTGGTTACTGCAGGGAGAGGGCGAGGTCTGGGCCTGATGTCCTGCTTACCCAGGGAAAGTGAATGCATAACACATCGTCTCTCCTTTCTCAGTGTACTGATCTCTGCGTGGCCGCTGTCTGGCTTGCCAGGCAGGAGAACACTGCAAATGGCCTCTTCTACATTATTGCGTCCATAGCAACACCTTCTTGTCAGTGTCCCGTTTTCATTGAGTTTGTTGTGTCATGGCATGACAAAGTGTCCAGCGATATAACTGGTAGGGTAGGCTGGGTAGTCTTGGTTAGCAGCCAGCCTAAGAGAAGATAAACTCTGATTTCAAATCCAGGCAAAATGGGTTTGTTAGCCTTGCCAAGCCATCTATCTAGGAGAAGGACATTTCGATGTAATACCTACAACCTGAGGACCTAACTGTTACTGTCCCAGCTTGCTAGGCCAAGGCACATAAACCCCAGGTGTAAATGGGGTACTGTACTGCATGCAGGCTCAAAGGACATGCTCTTCATAAAGCTTTGTCCACAAAGCCAAGCCATGATGACTGCAGATTTAAATGACTCACAAATGGTAATGTTCAATCATATTAAGTGGAAGGCAACATATCCTGTATTTTCACCATAGTTTTGGGGGCATTTTGTTACTTACATTATTAAACTTTTCCTCAAGCATATACTCAGATCTTACAGCTCTGCATGCCAAATGCTTTACAATGTGTTTGTAAACTTCTGTCTTCCCTGATCCACTCTCACCACTGCAAAAGAAAACATATTGTCTTAAGGCCTTTTTATTACTCAGTAGGAGGTGAAGATAGAACACCAAGTTTAAATGATCGCATTTAGTGTAGATATTTACAGTACATCAGGCTGCTTATCATCAAATACAGCTCAGCTTTCAACACAGTCTTCCCCTCAGTACGGGTCAGAAAGCTTCAAAACCTGAGCCTTTGCACCTCTCTCTGGAACTGGATCCCTGCCCTCCTCTCTGAAAGACCACAATCAATGTGGATTAGGTGGAAAAGGTTACACAGGCAATTTATAAAAGGGAAAATTGTGCAAGGAGATTGATGTTCATTAATGTATTGAATGGAATAGAATGAGAATCATGGATATGATATTCCTTGATCATTTTTTTTTTCCATGAATGCTTCAATTATTTCTTTGATAAGGTTAACAAGGAAGGTTATTTAAGATTCAGCAATAACACGATGAGCTCCAGATAGTGGAAGCCTGACTACTTATTTGCCTTTAAAGCTAACTGCAACCTTTTCAACAATTTCTAAATATTTCTAAGAATAAGAAACATTTAATTTTTTGAAATGCATTCATTTACCAAATTAGAATATTATAAAATTTAAAAAATATCCATTATGGTTTTGTAAACATATTAATTTAAATATTGGAATGCAATGACTTGATAAATTGATTTCAAATGCATCTTGGCTATAGAAGACAGAGAGAGTATATATAAAATGATGTGGATGAAAGTGTAAATAGGTTGACTTTTCAGAGAACACAAAAATTGGTGGACATGGATAATGAAGAAGGTTGTCAAAGCATGCATCAGGAAATCAATAAATTTGAGATATGGATGGAGTAATTACAGATGAAGTTTTAACCTGAATTGATGCATTTGGTGATCCAAATGCATGGGAGAAGTATACAGTAAATGGCAGGACCCTTTGGAGCATTAATGTATAGAGGGAACTTGAAGTGCAAGTCCATAGGTCCCTGACAGTGCCAAAACAAGCAGATTGGGTGGTAAAGTCATTGAACTACCATGAGGGTGCTAAGGTGATCTTCTTACAATTGGTGAGAAGCTAAACTCAATCGAGTTCACTGTTTATGCCATTATGCTGTTATTACTGAGGAAACAAGTTTGGTAGGTCTCAAAGGCAAGGACTCTGAACACATTTTTGATGGGGAAGTGTTTTATTTACAGAAGACAAATGTGGGAAGTGGTAACTTTTGCAGCACACAAGCACACTTTACAGCAGCCGTGCGAAAGAAATAGTGGACAATTAATAACGAATGTGAGGAAAATAGCAAGGGAACAAAATACATGCACACATATACAATGAACTGGTAAATACAATGATCAAGGAAAAATCACTACGATGGCCCACCACCCCTTGACTCAGTGCAGGCACGACTCGATGCTACAAGGGACACTAATTCAATGCTCCCAGCCCTTTTAACAGTGCACATCTTACCAACAGTTTCTCCAGCACCCTTCCAAATTTCTAGGCCTGGAGTGAAGCAGGGTGGTCCCAAGCTGGCAAAGAGCGAGAACAAAGAGCACATGGCACCTTTATAGTGCTGGAGGGACAAGCCCACATCATTTCCAAGGAGTCAATGACTCGGTGCCAGGAGGGTTAATCCCATTACAACAGCCAATGGTTCAAGGCCAAGTACAGGCAGGTTAGAGAGTGCAGTCCACGTAATTTACATGAGGCTAACAGCAAGATGTCGTCTAATGGGTGGGGCGGAACCAAACTTTGATTGGCAGGTGGTGTCCTCTGACAAGGTAGGGGAAAGTGCTGTCACATGATGGCCACAACCCTTCTCAATACATATGCCCCCAGGAGCAATTTACATAAAACATTACAGCATATACAGTTCCTGTTTTATGTGACCTATATATACCTACAAAAAAAAACCCTCCCAACTTCACAACCCTCTATTTTTCTTTCATCCATGTGCCTGTTTAAGAGTCTCTTAAATGCCCTAATGTTCCACCTACCATCACTACCCCTGGCAATGCATTCCAGGCACTAACTCTGTGTAAAATATTTACCTCTGATACCTATCCTAAACTTTCCTCCCTTCACTTTGTACGATTGTCCTCTGGTGTTTGTTACTCCTGCACTGGGAAAAAGATGATGGCTGTCTCCCTTATCTATGCTTTTTATAATCTTGTAGACTCTGTTATGTTGCCTTTCATCCTTCTTCGCTCCAAAGAGAAAAGTCCTGGCTCTGCTAACCTTGTTTCATAAGATCAATTTTTCAATCCAAGCAACAACCTGGTAAATCTCCTTTGTACCCTCTCTCCTTCAATAAGGTGACCAACACTGAACATAATATTCTAAGTGTTGTTTAATTAGAGTTTTATAGACCAGCAACATTATCTTACAACTCTTGAACTCAATCCCATAACTATTGAAGTCCAACATCCTATCAGTCTTCTTAACTCTCCTATCAAACAGAACAGCAACCTTGAGAGATCTAGGATTTGGACCACAAGGTCCCACCCTGCTATGTATTTGACCATTAACCAGGTACTTTTCCTTCAAGTTTGACCTTCCAAAATGAACCACCTCACACTTATCTGGATTAACCTCCATCTGCCACTCTTCTGCACAATTCTGCATCCTATCTATAACTTGTTGTAACCTTCAACAATCTTCAACAGTGTCCACAGCACCTCCAACCTTTGTATCATCCACAAACTTACTGACCCATCCCTTTATGATCCATCTTGTCCATGCTGACCAAGTTAGACCCAATTAATTGTGTTCAGTCTACATCTTTCAAACCATGACCAAACAATGAACTTACCTAAATATTTTTTAATGTAATAATTATGCTCACTGTTTCTGGCATTTTGTCTCATAAACCCATCATTTTCTGGGTAAAGAGGGTGCTCCTAAGGTCATTGTTAAATTTTTCATCTCCCACTTTAAATCAATGCCCTCTTGTTTCAGAAACACCGATGCTTGGAAATGGCTTATGATTATTTGCCATATTTATGTCCCGCATGATGTGAAACCTCAAAAAGGACATCCCCCTTAGCCTCTCATATGCAAGGGAGAAAAGTAACAGTATATCCAGCCTCTCCTAATAATTCAAGTCCACCTCTTTCCTTCCCCCACTCCAGACCCGACAGAATTCTTGTGAATCCTTTCTGCACACTTTTACAGCTTAATGATATCTTTCCTGGAACTGAGTGCCCAAAATTGCACATAGTACTCCATGTAAAGTCTCATCAATGATCTGGAAACTTGCATCATGACATCCATGTTCCTATACTCAATGACCTGACTTATGAAGATAGGCATGCCATTATCACATCTTCATGCTTTGCAGCCTCCATGGAACTATGGACCTGTAGCTCCAAGACTCTGCTCTACAGCAGTCTCCAGAGTCTCTTTGTTCATGGTATAATTCCTGTTCTGGTTTAACCTACCAAAGTGCAACACATTGCACTTGTCCAAGTAAATTCCATTTGCTATCCCATAGAACCATAGAACATTACAGCACAGAAACAGGCCCCTTTCGGCCTTCTAGTTTGTGCCAAACTATTTTTTTTGCCTCATTCCACTGACCTACACCCATTCCCTAGCCCTCCATACCACACCCATCCATGTAACTGCATCTTTGGCTTGGCTTCGCGGACGAAGATTTATGGAGGGGGTAAAAAGTCCACGTCAGCTGCAGGCTCGTTTGTGGCTGACCAGTCCGATGCGGGACAGGCAGACACGATTGCAGCGGTTGCAAGGGAAAATTGGTTGGTTGGGGTTGGGTGTTGGGTTTTTCCTCCTTTGCCTTTTGTCAGTGAGGTGGGCTCTGCGGTCTTCTTCAAAGGAGGCTGCTGCCCGCCAAACTGTGAGGCGCCAAGATGCACGGTTTGAGGCGTTATCAGCCCACTGGCGGTGGTCAATGTGGCAGGCACCAAGAGATTTCTTTAGGCAGTCCTTGTACCTTTTCTTTGGTGCACCTCTGTCACGGTGGCCAGTGGAGAGCTCGCCATATAATACGATCTTGGGAAGGCGATGGTCCTCCATTCTGGAGACGTGACCCATCCAGCGCAGCTGGATCTTCAGCAGCGTGGACTCGATGCTGTCGACCTCTGCCATCTCGAGTACCTCGACGTTAGGGGTGTGAGCGCTCCAATGGATGTTGAGGATGGAGCGGAGACAACGCTGGTGGAAGCGTTCTAGGAGCCGTAGGTGGTGCCGGTAGAGGACCCATGATTCGGAGCCGAACAGGAGTGTGGGTATGACAACGGCTCTGTATACGCTTATCTTTGTGAGGTTTTTCAGTTGGTTGTTTTTCCAGACTCTTTTGTGTAGTCTTCCAAAGGCGCTATTTGCCTTGGCGAGTCTGTTGTCTATCTCATTGTCGATCCTTGCATCTGATGAAATGGTGCAGCCGAGATAGGTAAACTGGTTGACCGTTTTGAGTTTTGTGTGCCCGATGGAGATGTGGGGGGGCTGGTAGTCATGGTGGGGAGCTGGCTGATGGAGGACCTCAGTTTTCTTCAGGCTGACTTCCAGGCCAAACATTTTGGCAGTTTCCGCAAAGCAGGACCATGTAACAATTACAGCATGGAAAGAGGCCATTTAGGCCCTTCTAGTCCACACTGAACTAAGTGCTTTCCTCTAGTCCCACCTACCTGTACTCTGTCCATAACCCTTCATTCCCCTCCCATCCATATATCTATCCAATTTTTCCTTAAATGACAAAATTGACCCTGCCACCATTAGTTCTCCAGAAAGCTCATTCCACACAGCCACCACTCTCTGAATGAAGTTCCCGCTCATGTTACTTCTAAACTTTTTCCCCTTAACTCATGACTTCTTGTTTCAATCTCTCCTACTCTCAAAGGAAAAAGCCTATCCACATCAACTTTATCCCTCTCATAATTTTAAATACCTCTATCAAATCCCCTCTCAACCTTCTGTGCTCCAAAGACCTAATTTGTTTAATCTTTCTTTGTAATCTAGAATCTGAAGCCCCAGTTAACATTTTCGTAAATCTTCTCAGCACCCTCTCTACCTTGTTGATATCCTTCCTATAATTTGGTGACCAGAACTGCACGCAGTACTTTAAATTTGGCCTCACCAATGAATGCCTTGTACAGTCTCAACATCAGTTCCCAGTTCCTGTATTCTATGCATTGATTTATAAAGGCCAGCATACTAAAAGTCTTTTTGTTTTTTTTTAAATCACCCTATCCACACGAGATTCTACCTTTAAGGTATGATGCACTGTTATTCCTAGATCTTTCTGCTCGACTGCATTCTTCAATGCTCTCTCATTTACTCTGTATGTCCTGTTTTGATTATTCCTAACAAAATAAAGCACTTCACACTTATCAGCATTAAACTCCATATGCCATCTTTCAGGTCACTCTTTTAAGCAGTCCAAATCCCTCTGTAATCTTTGAAAACGTTCTTCATTATCCACAATCATCTACATATTTACTAATCCAATTTACCACCCCATTATCCAGATCATTAATGTATATGGAAAACAGCAATGGACCCCTGAGGCACAATGCTTGTCACCGGCCTCCAACTTGACAAATAGTTATCCACTACGACTCTCTGGCATCTCCCTTCCAACCATTGTTGAACCCATTTAACTATCTCAAAATTAATACCTAACGACTGAACCTTCCTAGCTAACCTTCCATGCAGAACCTTATCGAAGGCCTTACTGAAGTCCATATAGACAACATCCACTGCTCTACCTCATCAACATTTCTAGTCACCTCTTCAAAAAATTCCACGATTGGTCAAACATGGCCTTCCATGTTCCTGATTAGAACCGTTCTCTCCAGACACTTACATATACACACACTCTAGCTCTAAGAATGCTTTCCATTAATTTACTTACCACAGACATCAAAATTATAGGCCTAAAATTGCTAGGCTAGCTCCTCAAACCGTTTTTAAACAACAGAACCACATGTACCTGCCCAAATTCTTAAATGTTAAAATTGAGCCTTCAGTTACCATTTCAGGGGTCAGCTCACTCCACACTCACACCACTCTCTGTGTGAAGTTCCCCCTCATGTTCTCCCTAAACTTTTCCCATTTCACACTTGACCTATGTCCTCTGATTTGTATTTCAACTACCCTGAGTGAAAAAAACTCATCTACATTTACTCTGTCTATCCACCTCAGAATTTTAAATACCTCAATCAAATTTCTTCTAAGCTATAGGGAATAAAATTCTAACCTATTTAACCTTTCCCTGTAACTCAGTTCCTGAAATCCGGGCAACATCTAGTGATTCTTCTCTGTGCTCTATCTTATTAATATTTTTCCTGTAGTTAGGTGACCAAAGCTGCACACAATATTCCAAATTAACCATAACATCGCAACTCCTATACTCCATACTTTGAATTGTGAAGGCCTCTATATCAAAAGCTCTTTTTACAACCCTGTCCATCTGTGACACCACTTTCAGGGAATTATGTATCTATATTCCCAGATCCCTTTGTTCTATCACACACCTCAGTGCTCTACCATTTACGGTGTACATCCTTTCTTGGTTTATCCTTCCAAAATGCAACAGATCACACTTGTCTTGATTAAATTCCATCTGTCATTTTTCATTTTTCAGCCCATTTTTACAACTAGGCTAGATCCCTCTGCAAGCTTTGAAAACCTTTTTTTGCTGTCCACACCTCCAATCTGCAAACTTGCTGATCCAATTTACCATATTGTCATCCAAATCATTGATATAGATGACAAACAACAATGGTCCCAGCACCAATCCCTGAGGCACACCACTAGTCACAGGCCTCCAGTCTGAGAAGGAATCATCCACCACTACTTTTGGGTTTCTCCTATCCAGCCATTGTCAAATCAAGTTCACTACTTCACTATGAATACATAGTGTCTGAACATTTCTGACTAACCTCTCATGTGGGACTTCAAAGGCTTTACTAAAGTCCATGTAGACAACATCCACAGCTATTCCTTCCTAGTAACCTCTTCAAAAAACTCTATTAAGATTGTTTAAACACAACCTATTACACACAAAGCCATGTTGACTATCCCCAATCCTTGGCTATCCAAATAATTGCATATCTGATCTCTTATACCACTTTCCAATAATTTACCTCAGGTCCACTAGCCTATAATTTCCCGGATTACTTTTGGAACCTTTTTTTTAAAAATTGAAACAGAACAACCTGACCTACCCTCCACTCCTCCGACACTATACCAATGGCTTGGGACATATTAATTATTTCTGTCAGAGCCCCACAATTTCTACATTATCCTTCCTCAAAGACCGAGGGAATATCTTGGCAGACCTTGGGTATTTATGTACCCTTATTTTCTTTAAGACACAAGCACCACCTCCTCTTTAATTTGTATTAGTTCCATGACCTTGACCCACTTTCCAATTTCATCGACATCCTCTTTTATTCTTACATAACCTTCTCCATTGTCCATCATACCACCAAATTTGGTATAACGTGCATCCATTTTAACTGTGCAAGCTGCATTGTCAAAGATTTCATTGGCCCACTTACAACCTGATAAAGGCCCAGGCCCAAAACTTTGGTTAATCTTTGCTTTCTATGGATGCCATATTACCTGCTGAATTTACCAGCATATTTGCGTATTAAGCTCGAATCCAGCATCTGCAGACTTTCTTGTTTAACTAGTTAAGCTGTCCATATTGAAGACAAAGAACAGTGGACCCAGCACTGCTCCCTATGGTACACCACTTGCTGCAGGCCTCCAGTCAAAATTACAACCCTCCACTACCATCCTCTGTCTCCTATCATTAGAACTATTCTGGATCCAATTGGCAGCTCACAATGAATTCCATGCAATCTGACCTTCAGACCAGCCTACCATGTGGGACCTTGACAAAAGCCTTGCTAAAGTCCATATAGATAACATCTAATGGTCTTCCTTTCAGTCCTCTGTCACCTTTGCAAACAAATCTCAGTCAAGTTTGTGAAATATGATTTCTCACACACGAAGCCATGCTGACAATTCCCTAGCCAGTCCTTGCCTTTCCTAATGCGAATAGATTTGTCTCTTAGAATTCCTGACAGTGAATTACCCTGGCTGATGCCAAGCTCACTGACCTCTGTGTGTCTGGTTTATCTTTACAATTAAGGTAGTTGATTTTGTTTGCTCAGCATGGAATGTAGTCACAATTGCTGAGCCCATCAGTCCCTCATTATAAAAGTTATTGAGCTATGAGCTAGATATTGCATGTGAACAAAGACATCAATAGGTTATAGTTGGCTGAAACGATCTTTCTCTATCAGGAACTTGAGATAATTACACATTGGAGGAAATATTGATTTGAACATTTTGTGCACTTTGAGTCAGTAGGTCCAGACAGTGGGAATAGCAGCTCATAACCATGCTTTATGATGCCATACATGAAAGGATGTAGATGCTAAGAATGAATGATTGATTGATTATTGTTTAAATTGTGTGCACTGAGGCCTGTAGATGCACATCGACACAAAAAAGGTTATTATTTCAGCCATTATTCTTATTCAAAATGCCCAGTGAAGTCTTGCATTTTAGGTTTCAATCCAGCCCCCAGATACAGGTCAAACCTGCAGACATTTGTGTTTTACTTCAACAATCCTTGAGATAAGAAAACAAAGCACCAAGGGGAAACCAACACATCAAAAGAAGAATGAGAAAACACAAGAAAGGCCTGGAAAGTCAGAATTGAACCTGATTATCATGAGATAACAGTTCTGCTCCAATATATCCCCAAATTCATGATTTTATCTAATCCTGTTGATATTTTCTCTGCATCCTTTATAAAACACCTGAACATTTTCTCTGCGATTATGTTAAATAACCTGGTCCAGCCTTATGGGTTTTCTACCTCCCTGCAATTATCCTGGTTCTGACACAGGCACTTATCCAACTCAACTCTTCTTCTTCCTGTGCTCCAACATCAAATGTCTAGCTTACTGTCACCTGCTCAGGAATCATTTACATTAATAAATTGTTTCTTCATTATCTCTTTCTCCCTTAATACTGGGTCAAATCCTGATATTTTCAATTCAATTCACCCTATTAATGAAAGAAGTAAAACACAAAAGTCTTCAGACACCCTGGTTGAAGTAAAGACACAGTGCTGGAGAAACTCAGTGCCCTTGATGCAGTAAAGATAAAGATACATATCCAATGTTTAGAGCTTGAGCCCTTCATCAAGGTATGGACAAAATGTGGGCAGGTGACAGAATTTAAAAAAAAACCCTATTAATGAGTTATTTTTACCTAATTTATATGAAAACAATTTGATACACATATATAATGGCTGATCGATAAAATGCAGTTCATTATTTAAATTAAAAACACTTTTAAAAAAAGATAAAAGCTTGAAAGAAGAAAGCAACTAAAAAAAATGAACAGAAAATCTTACAATGTTTTCATTGAAAGTAATGCTTAGTTGCTAAATGAATCAGAATAATTTTCAAAACTGTACCTGAGGATAAAGCATTGTGACCTTTGCTCCTGCCACATCATGTGAAGGGCTCTTTCAGTGCATGAAAATATGTGGGGTGGGAGTGATGAACACAACTTTCCCGTACTACTCCGGTACATCTGAGTCACCTAAAAAAGAAAATAGATTGATTAGAACTCTACATGCATGTCTCATTCCCGGGAACAATATGGCCATAGAATTATACAAGCAATGAAACAAGCCTCACTACATAACTCAATCAAACTGGCTAAGGAATCTTCCAGAGCTGGTCCCATTGGCCTACATTTGGCCCACCTATCTCTGTGTTCTTCCTCTCATTGAATTTGTGCAAATGTCTGTTAAATGTAATTGAACCCACCTTCTTAATCAAAATGTTTAAAAATCATTTAGATAGATATTGAACATGGATAGGAAAAGTTTAGAGGGATATGGGGAAAATGTGGGCCAATTGAACTAATATAATTGCCAAGGACAATTTGGACTGATAGGCCTATTTCCATACTATAGAACTCTTCGCCTTTAAAAGAGATAAACGAGTAAATTATGACCCAGTGAGCTTTACATCAGTGGTAGAGAAGTTATTGGGGATGAATCTAAAGGATAAGATCTTCTCACTTCTGAAAATGCAAAGGTTTACCAGAGATAATCAGCTTGGTTTTTTGATGATGTGACAAAGTTAATTGATGCAGGTCAGGAAGTAGAAATTGTCAAAATGCATTTTATTAACCTTTTTGACAAGGTCACTGATGACAGGCTACTCCTGAAGTTTAAGCCACCTGAGATTCATAAAGACTTAGATTCAAAATTGGTTTGGTGGTAGGCTGAGAGTTGTGGTGGAGGGGTTTTATTCTAACTGCAGGTTTAGGACCAGTGGATACGCTAGGTAGCAAGTTTACAAATGACACAAAACTGGCAGAGTTTGATCTAGTGATGAATATTATCAAAAGATTCAACAGGATACAAAGCAGTTTAATCTGGACAAGTCGGAAGTATTGCACTTTCCCTGCAGAAGAGGACACTAGCCCCTTTCACACTTGAAAGTGATCCCAGGAATTGACCTCCAATTGGCCTTTAAAGTGCCAAGTGTGAAAACAAAATCAGCTCAATGCCAGCATCAGATGAGGTCATCTCACGCCAGGGATTGATTGTCTCAACCGCTAGTACAATCCCTGGCATCTGCAGATGCCGGAGTTGCCATCAGGCAAGTGTGAAACAGGTAATTGCATTGTGGGATTGAAATGACCCAAGTTTTTGCATGAGTGCAGGAACATGAAGGAAGATTAAAATGAAGGTACACATTTTGCTGTGGGAAAGTTGCAGTTGGGGGGGTGAGGGAGGGAGACACAGAGAGAGAGGGAGAGAGGGAGAGAGAGAGAGAGGGAGAGAGAGAGAGAGGGAGAGAGAGAGAGAGAGAGAGAGAGAATAAATAGCAATAGCGGACAATTTTTAGAGTGTGGAAAAGTTGGTAGCACTCTCGTGCACAAATTATAAAGACAGGGCGGACCTCACTTCCCACAAAGCCATGTGGCAGAGAAGCCCCTCTATAAATGCTCCTTTGCTGCAGCCGGCATACAGCCCTTTCTCTGCTGCATGGAATTCTGGGAGGGCAGGCTTGCCATTGCTTTTTCTCCCAAGGTATTTATAAATTTTATGTTATAGTGCTGCCATCTTTCCCACTCTGTATAAATTGGATGAGATAGCATGATAACTTTCATGTGCTGTATAAATTGAGTGCTAAAGTACTACCAACTTTCCCACCCTGTTTAAAAATTGTCCGCTATTGCTATTTTATTGCTAGCACTTTCCCAGGGTCGCTTATAAAGGTTTATATAGTCAGCAGAACACAACAGGGGCTGAAGGACTCAGACTGTGCTGTATATAAAGCTGAATTTTGTAATAATTAGGCATGTTTAATTTGTTCAAATATAAGATCATAATATATTGATCAGGATTTAGGGCAGGTCCACCATTACATGTCATGTCTGGGATGGCTCCTTGCAAGTGTGAAAGAATTCACTGTCCCATTTAGGAGTGGTCAAATGCGAAAAGCGAAGCCCCCCATTCCTATCCTGGGACACTGAATGGCCAATTTAGTGGGATGGAAGTTTAACAGTGGCTACTATGAAAAGTTGGTTGGCGCTCCTTCTTTCCAGATGATTGGAAATTCCCTGCCAATATTTGATGAAAATCTTGAGTAAGTTTTACAGTAAATGGCTTGCAAGTCAGCATGACTATTTCTATATCCATAGATATTTATTCATTGCAGAATGCCCGATGCTCTGGTGGAGACACATCACTGAATGTGTTAGGATAGAAACTGAGACTTCTTTATCCTAACCCAATGACCTGATGACTGAGAGTCAAGGACTTAGTGCAAGTTTAGGTTGGACATTTGAATTTACCAGCCACACCTCAAAGACAAAGGGCTGCTGATGTTAACCTTCAGACTGTTTAAGCGAGAGGTCATTGATTCTGCATGTTGTGTCTAATATAATGCTGGCTCTGCAATTCAAACACCGTGGTTCTCATTTAATTTCAATCAGTAAGTGATACTTACCATGGAAGAATAGATTGGAAGTCGTTTATATGGATTTACTAGCAGTAAAATATGTCCAATGTAAGTCTGTAAAACAAAACCATCAACTCAGTGAAAGTGGAGATAAATGATGCATTTATTCACCTCAGGCAAAACGATCATCTTAACTGCTGCTTTTCATAACATAAATATGTTGAAAATGATTTACAATAATATTAAAAATATTTTTTTCTTGAAAAATGATGTTAGAACGAATATATTCTTTGCATCTTAAACTACAATGAGGCAGCAAGATCTTTAATATATCTTTTCACATCAGCTGGGTTCAAGACCTGAATTTTTACCAGTGCTCTTATTCACCGCTTTAAATTGTAGCTCATTATAGAGTTGCTGAACTCATCGGAACTTATTTTAACAAGAATTAGTCAAGTTTTTTTTTAAACATGACAGCTTGCCATTACCTCAGCAGAAGATTAGTGGAAAGTGAATGAAAGAGTTAGCTATTAACATTGTAACTCATCAGGAAAACACATGCAGGTTTCAGGTGCAAGTGTACGCAATAAACAAGGAAACGAGGCTGCCAGAGTGTGATTAACGCATTCTTCATTGTTACTGAGAATAGCTCTAGTTTAAAAATAAAAGGGATTTTGTTGAGTTCCATTAGCTTGCATCTAATACTCTAAATTGCAATCTAAATCCATGGCTATTCACAGGAAGCAAAGTAGAACTGTAACACATGTATTCTGAAAATTTTTAAAGTCCTTTTTGATGGAGAATACTGAATGGTGAAAGATTAACGTTGTGCTTGCATGAGAGCACTAGCATCGGAGTCTTACAATCCCTTCAACAAAGAAATCTCCAGGGCAATGATAATGGGCTACCACAATTTGTTTATTCATGACATCAGGTGAAAGAGGGGCAGGAAGGGGTGGCATTTTAAGAAACCTGAAGAAATTGGTCTCTGCTCGAAAGGCAAATAACCACACTGTTACTGATGCAGCATCAATTATTTGAAAGACTTTTGTAGAGAAACTAATATGTTTTAATTCTCTTAAGAATACAAGCACATCCATACGGTTTGGTTGTCCTGCACTGAGCTGCAGAGGGCTATGGGACAGTCACCTTTATACAGGGGCCTGTGAGGTACAATTGGCCATAGGTGTGCCTGACCAGACAATTATATATAACAATGGTTTACCACATTCACCCCTGGTTTCTTTAAAAAAATTCCAGTGGGTTGAAGTGGAACTCAGTAAAAAGTTCAGTCTTGCAGGTGGTCCGGTCATTCGCTGGGACCGTCGTAGCACTAGTTATGTCTGTGGTGCTGCGGTGGGGTCCTGGACAGTCTTTGATGCCTGGTTCTGTTGGTGGGTAGACACCAATGAGTCCAGCGTAACTTCCCTTGGGTCAGAGGCAGGGTACTAGGGGTCAGGAGCATGGTGTGTGTTCCATGGTGAGGGGGTGTGTGGGGGAACAGCAGTGGTCTCTCGGGCCCCTGAAGGACCCAAGTCCCTGACAGGGATGGTGTCCGTGTCTGTCAGGGTATGCCACGTAAGCATATTGGGGGTGATATGGAGGAGGTGGACAGTTTTGACCAGGGGAGTCAGACGTTTGGCTCCTCACATGCTTCTGGAGTAGGATGGGCCCTGGGGATGTCAGCCACATCAGAAGAGTGGTCCCAGTCATAGATTTCCTGGGAAAGGAAAACATACGTTCGTGCAGTGTGGCATTTGTGGCCAAACATAGCAGAGACCTGATGGAGTGGAGTGCTTCAGGGAGGACCTCTTGTCAGCAGTAGACTGGAAGGCCTTATACCACAATGCTAGAAGGACTGCATTCCAAACTGCAGTATTCTCCCTCTCCACTTGCCCATTGTAGAGCTCGTCGAACGAACCAAAGACTTGTTGATCCAAACCAAGGCTTTTATTAGCAAAAGACAGGAGCTCTTCACAGGTGGCCGACCAGTCCGGAATGATCCGACCTGGCTAGAGACACAACCCTTTAAGGCCCAGACAATAGGTGTGGCTTAGCTCTCAGCCAATCGCTGTAAGCACAGTCTAGATACAGTAACTATATACACTATGTACATTGGTGATAGATCTGTACTATCACACCGATTACCCCAGGGGTTGTAACTCATGGTTCTGCTCATAGCAATGTCCCTGACCAACAGGTACTGGCAAAGATCATCACTCATTAAAAATGACTTGGTCACTGTGGATAAAACTGGAGAAGCCAAAGAGAGTGAAAAGGCTACACAGGGCCTTGATGACTATGGCAGTAGTCATGTCCGAGCAGTGATGGCAAAAGGAAAATGGGAGTATTCATTGATGATGTTCAGAAAATACACATTGTGTTCAGTGGAGAGCAGGGATCTTTTAAAATCAACACTGAGTCACTCAAAGGGGTGGGTGGCTTTAATTAATTGTGCCCTATCTGGCTGGTAGAAGTGTGGCTTGCACTCAGTGCAGACCTGGCAGTTCTTTGCCATGGGTCTCACCTCGTCAATGGAGTACAGCAAATTGCATGCTTTGATAAAGTGAAAAAACCTGGTAACTCTGAAGTGGCAGAGAACATTGTGGAGGTTTAGCAGTCAGTCAATCTGTGTGTTGGGACAGGTCCCAAGGGACAGGGCATCTGGCGGTTCATTAGGTTTCCCCAGCTGTTACAGAATATCATAACTGTATGTGAACAGTTCAATCCTCCACCTCAGTATTTTGTTAGTTTTTATTTTAATCTGTTCCTGATTGTTAAACATGAATATAACTGCAGGGTGAATCTCTTACTGGCCAGGTACACTGCCTCAACAATGGCTTGGGCATCTTTCTTGACTGAGTAGTGTTGAATTTCAGTGCCATGTAGGGTATGGGAAAAAATGCAACTGGCCTGCCTGCCTGCCTGGTTAAGGGTTATTGCTAGAGTGAAGTCTGATACGTCGTTTTCCACTTGAAATGGGGTGGCTTTGTTCACAGGATGCATTGTGGCTTTAGCAATATCTGCCTTAATACAATTGAAGGAAGCAAGGGCCTGCACTGCCAGGGGAAAAGATGTGGATTTGATGAGGGGGTGGGCCTTGTTTGCATAATTGGGGACCAATGAGCATAATAAGAAAATAACCCAAAGCACCTCTTGAGGCTGTGTGGGAGGAGAAGCTCCAGGAGAGGCCACATGTGGTCAGGGTCCAGGCCGATGACTCCATTCTCCATGACACAGCCAAGGATCGCCAGACAGGTTGTGCGAAACACACATTTAGCCTGTTACATGCAAGGTTAAGGAGCTTGGCTGTTTCAAGAAATTTCTGGAGATTTGTATCATTGTCCTGCAGGACTTGGCTGCAGATGGTGATGTTATTGAGGTACAGGAAGGTAGCCCACAACTCGCACTGATCCACTATCTGGTCCATCTCCTGCTAGAACACCAATACATTGTTTGTGTTACCAAGGGGAATCCGCAGGAAGTGGTAGAGGCAGCCAACCCCCTTGAACGTTGTATATTGGTGGTCCTCTGGGCAGACAGGGATTTGATGATATGCCAATTTCAGGTCAATGGCAAAAAAGACCCAATACTGGGCCATATGATTGACTATGTCGGCGATGTGTGGAAGGGGGTATAGATCAAATTGTGTGTATCTATCAATGATTATCCTATTCTTTTGCCCATTCCACTCTCTAGGGACTGGTGCTGGCTTCAATGACCCCCTCCTTGAATAAGCATTGGACCTCCACCCGCATGAAGACCCTGTTCTCAGCACTGTCCCGCCTACTTTTGGTGGCAGCAGGTTTACCGTCGGAAGTGTGGTTGGCAAATAGTGGGGGCCAATTTTGAGTGTGAAGAGCCTGCAAGTCACGTGTGGTGAGTGATGAGGTTGCCAGTTTGAAAACTGTCAATTACATACAGTGAGGAGTGGATGGGACCCATCGAACTCCATCGTCACGCTTTTAAAGTGACACTGAAAATTCAGTCCCAACAGTATAGTGGCACAGAGCTGTGACATTACTATTAGTCTAAAGTCTTTATATTCAGTACCCCGGACCATTAGAGTCACTGTGCAGAAGCTCTGGATGTCCGCTGTGTGTAACCTGGATGTCAAGGAGACCATCTGGTTCACCAGCAGTACTGTGAGAGAGAAACGTTGCACTGTGTTTGGGTGAATGAAGCTCTTCAGGCTTCCATTATCAAATAAGCAACTCGTCATGTGGCTGTTTATCTGAATATCCGTCATCGACCTGGGAGTTGATGTGGGCTCCCCTGGTTGAGCATGATGGAGGCCAGTGTCAGGTTCCTGCACATCCATGTTGTGGCCAGCAGTGATGTCTAAAATGGCGTCCCCCAGTGTCTGCATACAGTGCTGCTGGTCCCAAATATGGTTCCCAAGATGGTGGCCCCCATGAATTGCACATGGCGCTGCTAGCTCCAGGTGATGAAGATGTCTCGGACAGCACCTTCCACGAAGGGGTTTGGACTTTCACACTTTGGTGTAGTGGCCCTTCTTCCTGCAGCTGGATCAAGTTGAATCCTTCATCCACCTGGATACAGTGCAGCATTTCTCTCTCACATTACTGATGGTTGTCCAGTTAGCAGAATGAGGGGGTGATGCCACATCCCAAGATGGCAATGCATGGAGTAACCACGAGGTGGCCATGTTGTCAGACGAGTAGGCCTCCATGTTCTGGAGAGCCACCTCCAGTGTACTTGCCAGCTCAATTGCTTTCTGTATACGGAGCTCCCTTTGCTCAAAGAGTTACTGTTGGATATAGTTCAAACTGATCCTCATGACATAGGCATCCCAGATCACGTCCTCTGTGTACTCCACGGTGGACATGACCTTGCATTCACAGGCTCTACTGAGTGCTCGCAGGGCCTGAAGATACGGGTGTTAGACTCATCAGATCATTGTTTTCGAGTTACAAGGAGGTGTCTGACATTGACAACATTGATCTTATGCAGATACTGTCCCCTGAGAATGTCCATTGCTTCCTGGTACATTGTAGCATCCCTGATCATAGAGTATATCAGGGTGCTAACCAGGGAGTGCAGCACTTGCAGTTTGTTGGTCTCCGATCACACCATAGTAGAGGAGGCCTTCAGGAATGTTTCAAAGTAGCACAGCCAGAGTTCAAAGCGGGCAGATCCCTCAGGCAATTGAGAGTTGATCTCCAGCTTTTCTGGCTTCAGGATCTACTCCATTGTAAAAAATCTTTAAGTGAATAAATTGATGCACCATTAATAACTCGAAAGACTATTGTAGAGAAACCTTATTCTCTTAAGAACATAAGCACATCCATACTGTAGCACTGTCCTGCACTGAGCGACAGGGGGCTGTGGAACAGTCACCTTTATAGAGGAGCCTGTGGGAAGGGGCCACAGGTACAATCAGGCAATAGGTGTACCTGACCAGACAATTATGCATAACAATGGTTTTCCATGAAAGGCAAATAACCATTCTTTGTTGTGTTTGAATTCCCCCATTGATCCACCACATTTTTAATAATGCAAGCTTTTGACTGTTTTTCCTATCCAATCACCATGCTTTCATTTTCCTTCTTCTCAAACTAAAGGTCACGCAGATTATGTAGAACAGCGGTTCTCAACCTGTTTCTTTCCATTCATACCACTTTAAGTAATCCCTATGCCATCAGTGCTCTTTGATTAGTAAGGAATTGCTTAAGGTGGGATGTGAGTGGGAAGGGAACATTGAGAATCACTATTCTAGACCCAATTGTTACTGAAATATTTTGCTTGAGAAAAATTGTCATTGGCCCATTTCCTTTGCAGTTTCGAAACTGTGTACATAATGAGTCAACTAGGGACGATTTCAACAGTGTTTTCAAACTTTTTCTTTCCATCCACATACCACCTTAAGCAAACCTTTACTAATCACAGAGCAACTATGGCATAGGGAATACTTAAAGCGTTATGTGAGTGGAAAAAAAAAGGATGAGAACTACTGATCTAGAACCTCCTGTTTAAAGCCTCTTGGCTTAGCCTCAGTCTTGTAAATCAAACATCCTTCAGTTATTCCCAAGTAATTGCAAGATCAACAATCCTAAAAATGTTTGAAACTCTGCCAAAGCTAACGTTCTTCACTTGTTAGACTTCAATTTTCTCATTTAAACCTCCATATCTTTCTGCATTGTAAGTTACTTAAAATGTTAAATTTCCTGGAATGGAGCCCACTGCAAGTCTAACTGAATTTTGTCAACAAATCATCTTAAAGGATTGTGTCAGGAAACAAGTACTTAGGAACTTCCTGAGGTTGAAGTGGAGAAGCACTTTGCAGGTAACGTAATGGGAAGTCCGACAAATTAGTGTCTTTTGAAAGAGAGACAAGGATGGTTCAGGCACAATATGTTCTAATTAGAATCTCGAACAACATTAGAAAGATTAAGGAACCCTTGATGATCAGATATTCAATAATATTGAGTATCTGGTCAAGTAAAAGGAAACATCTGCTACTTGGTGGGATCAAGTGAATCCTTTGAGGAGTACATAGGCTGTAGCAGTTCACTTTATTTGGGGAGGGTGGGGGGGGAATGTGGTGTCAGTAAGGCAAAGAGGGTACAGGAAAATATTCTAGCAGATAAGATTAAAAAAAAACAGGAACAGGGCTCTGGCCCTTATGTCTGCACCGAACTTAAAGCCAAATCAAACTAAAACTCTGCTAATTGCACTTGATCGATTGGCCTCCATCCCCTGAATATTCATATATCTATCTAGAAGCCTCTTCAATGCTCTAACAGTAACTACTTCCAACATAATCTCTGGCTGCCTATTCCAGGTACTCACTGTGTAGCAATTTTTCCCCATCCATTTCTCTTTCTGGACATGTCCTCCAGTGTGTGGCATGATTACATTGTGGACAATATCCTGACAGTTCAACTTATCAATGTCTCTCTTGATAGGGTGGACTGTCAGAATCTTTTCCCTGGAGTAAAATAGATTATTAAGATATTCTATAAAGGAGAATAATACGATATTCTTTAAATACATTAAGGACAAAGAGTAACTAGTGAGTGAATTGGGCCCCTTAAAAATAAATCAGATGGTCCTATGTAGCATTACAAGAGATAGACAAAGTCCTAAAGAAGCATTTCTTACCTGTACTTACCATGGAGAAAGACATGGATATTAGGGGAGTCAGCCGTTAATAATGATGCATTAAAAAAGAGTCACTACACTGAAGAGCATGGTCTTGAGGTATTAAATTCAAAATTGTCAATAAATCCCCAAGATCTGATTGAGTGTATCCTTAGACTTTGGGGAAGAAATTGCTGGAACTCTGACAGAGATATTTATGTCATTGTTAACCAGGGGTGAGGTGCAAGAAGACTGAAGGGTGGGTAATGTTCTGCCTTTATTTAAGAAAAGCTGGATGGAAAATTTGAACAGAAAATGCTTAATTTTCTATAACATGTAGATGTGCATGAAACGCTACTATAAGAAGTTGATAAGAACATTTCTTTGTCTTGTATATGTTGTTGGTCCCAGTACTACACTCATTTCATGTCGTTCAAAGTAATGCTTCCAATAATATTCTGCTTATACCATTGTTAACAAAATCTGTTTCTTTTCTTTATGGAGAAAATGTGAAAAGGAACTGACACATTGTCTAACTTGTTATGCCATCATTCTTGATGCTAGCAAGATAATGAACCAATGTTGTGTTGAATGAACAATTTCCATCCTCCTTTAAGCCTGTGGATGTCAAAATTTGGATGGTTTTGAACCACTTAGTGTTAGATGCCCAATAGAAAAGTTATAAAATTTTAGTTAACCATACGTACAGTATCTAATTTGGAGAACACAAAACCTTGTTTACAATTAAACTTTTCCATATCCATCAGCAATTATTTTTGGGTTCATTTGGGAAAAAGAACATGCAACTTTTTGGACCCTTCGGAAGACAACATTAAACCACAAGAACATAGCCTGACATCAGGTCTTATTCAAAAGTGCTTTGAGAGGCTTATCATTAGCTCATATCAATTCCAGCCTTTCCATTTACCTATTGCCTAAACAGGTCCATGTGGATCCTTTTCCCCGGTGCTTCCTGCAACCCCAGAATACTTGAATGGCAAGGACACTTATGTCAGACTGTTCATAGACTGTAACTGGTTTCTTGGCCTTAGGTTCTGCAAATAGGTCCTTGACTTTCTGCTTCATTGACTATAATCAGTGAAGATAGGTCGCAACATGTCCTCCAAGATCACACTCAACACCAGTGCTCCTCAAGGACATGTACTGAATGCCCGACAATACCTTCGCTACCCCCATAGGCACTTTTAACCTGCAGCACCTGGGTAGCCCTCCTGTGACCCAGGCGCAATTAGTGGGGCAAAGGAGTTCCAGTACCTTTTAAGCTGCAGGGGGATCAATTCATTAAATTGCCAACCTGGTGATTTCAAGGGGATCCTGACCCTATGGTGATGCGGTAAGTGATGCATCATGCACTCATGGGAACTATCGGTAAGTCTCCCCCACCGCTCCTACCAGCTGACCCCCCATCAATCACCAACACCCCCCAGTCAATTACATGCCCCCTGCCCCAGCAACATCCCGCTGCCACTAATGTTGAGCTGTCATAACCAGAATGGCTTTTGCAGCA
Source organism: Narcine bancroftii (assembly GCF_036971445.1). Classification (NCBI taxonomy): domain Eukaryota; kingdom Metazoa; phylum Chordata; class Chondrichthyes; order Torpediniformes; family Narcinidae; genus Narcine; species Narcine bancroftii. The sequence continues at coordinate 93,908,581 of NC_091475.1, forward strand.
GTTGCTCCCCACTCCCGCCCACTCCGCAGCGACCCCTCTCTTCTCTCCATGGCAGCGACCCCTCTATTCTCCCCCTCCATGGCTGCAACCCCTCTCCTCCCACCCGTGACAGCGACTCCTCCCATCTCCCTGCTGCGGTAGCGACCCCTCCCCTGCAGCAGTGACCCCTCTCCTGCTGATTGTGCCACCACCCCCCCCCCCCCATGACATCAACCTCTCTCCCCATGGCAGTGACCAATCTCACTCCCCCCAATTGTGGCCACCATCTCACTCCTTCGACCTCCCCACCCCCGGTCGCGCGCCACTGATCCCTCTCTCCCCTCCCGTTCATTGTAGGCTCTTCACTCAGAGGTTTCCCTGTGACGCCAATGCACAACCACTGACTTGGTTGGACACTTTCAAGCTGCCATGGGAGTGGGGCAAATCCCATTTTACACGGCAGCTTGAAAGAGCCTCATGACTCTAACAGCCAAATATTGTTCTAACTTCATCATCAGGTTTACGGATGACACCACATTTAAAGGCTGTATATAAAATAATGAGAAGATGAACACAGGAAGGAGAATGAATGTCTTGTGATATGGTGACAAGACAAAAACAACTCTCTCGATGTCAATAACATGAAGGATTTGTAATTGACTTCACGAGAGGGAGCAGAGGCCACACCCCTGTCCACATAATCGGCACTGAAGTAGAAAGAATAGTTAGCTTCAAATTATCAAGAGTAAATATTCCAAATGACCTGACTGGAATATCAACATTGAATGTGACAGTCAAGAAAGGACACGGAACATCCCACTAAAGAAGTCTGACACATCACCCACATCTCTGGACATCTTCTACAGATGCACCATCAAATGCATACTTACTGAATACATAAGAATGTGGTACAGGAGCAGCTCTGCTTAACGTCAATGTGAACTAAAGAAGGTAGTGTATGCAGCTCAGAACATACCACAAATTTCCCTCTGCTCCATCTAAATCTCCTGCTGCCTAGGAAAGGAAGCCAACATACTGAAGGACCTATCACACCCTAAACACATTCTTTTCTCCCTCCTCTCATCAGTAAGAAGGCTCAAGGGTGTAAAATGGCACACCCACTCTCTACCCTGCAGCCATCAGGGTGCTGAAGGTACACCACAACAAAGCTCTCACACTGCCCTTGTTTGTATTAACTCTAATTGTGCCCTTTCTCCTATTTTATACGGCTGTATAAATGTTAGAGTTGATCAGTTAGATGACTAGTAGAAGAACTCTTCTCACTGCTCCAGGTATAATGTGACAAATTAACATAAACTGATAAACAAAACTGAAACGGAAAATATTGTTGGTATGCAGGCCATTTTAGACCACAGCTGAAATCACTATAATGGTACAAATTATCAGTGCACTCGCGTTATTTTGACCTTACTCTGTACAATTGAACTGCAGGGATTCTTGTATTCCAAGGGTGACCACACTTCAAAAGTATCTCAATCGATAGGTCTTGTGGTTGTGGAAGGAGCAATGTGAAATAAACTCCATGACATCTCCAGATTCCAGGTAACAAAAAAATGTTTTAACTTACATATATCTGATTATTGCTGAACCGCTTCTGAATTTCATAGAGAAGACTTCTATCTGTCAATTCACTCAAGGTGGACAGGTCATCATTTGGAGCAGGAGGAACCAGATTCACCTAGATTGAGCAACACATTGTGGAAAACAATTAATAAATGATGTTTTAGTGGAAATAATTTCCCAGTCAGACAAATACTCACAGGGTGGCCTCTTTCAGAAACCACAGACCCATAACTTAGGTTTACAGTCAGAACTACAAGTCAGGACAGTGCCAAACAAGTTCATGTGCAGCATTACCATGAGGAAGCTACTTCCATGGAGAAGGAACAGACATCATCAAAATGCTTCACTGAGAAAAATCAGTGTGTGGTGATACAACCATTAAACTGTCTGTGACTGCCTGCACCTGTCTGCATTCCTACCTGCCTACTGAAGGGGGCAAACCACTGTACCTGCAAGGAGGTAAATTGGGAGGCTGGCTCCACCTACTCCCTGCCAATCACTGGCCCCATATAAAGGCTCACACAGGCCCTTGTGTAGGCAGTAGAGCACATGGAGCCAGAAGGAGTACTGAACCTTGCGTGCAAGTTTTAAGCTAATTAGTACAGCCTTCATAATTGGAGCTTGTTTGTTCGCACTGCAACATATCACAGTGAACTATCCTACTGCAGAGCTTTCTAAACAAGTTCCTAATGCAAACCTATTTTAATGCTTAACACAAGAGCCAACAAGAGCCAACCAAATAAAAATAGCAAACAATCAACAAAAAAAAGCAGAACTTATAACATTATCAAAGTTTGCTGATGTAAAACAACAAGAAAACATAACTGTGCAAATTCATTTTTTTCAGATCATTTATAAAACCAATTGAGATGTTTAGGCTTTCATGCTACAGCATGACCTCTCAAAGCTGGCAGTGTGGTTGGTTTTGCACATCTAATCACCAATGAGACATCTACGCTGTTCATCTGTTGCCAAGAGTTCTGTGATTAATGCAGACAAAGAGGACATTCTCTCAAACTAGGGACACAAGGTCCAGTCAGTGGGCATAAAGACTTTTCACATTAATTGAGTTGTACGTGTAGCGTGAATTGATAATAAACTTGAACTTGATATTCTACTTCCCGCATACATTACCATGCTGACTGCAGCTGGTAAAACCAAAGTTTTCTAACTGTAAGAGGTTTCCCTTTAGAATTAGTCATGCAGCTCAACTGAGAAGATAAACATCTACAGCTGTTGAGAAAGCTCCTCTTTCTGGTGCTAGAAACATAAGCTTGTGTTGTGAACCACTGTTATACTGTGGTTGGCTACTGCTGGCTGGACACACTTCCCGAGATCAATCCTACCCCATAACCGCTTTGCATGCTCCCCATTCACCCTGTCATGATCAGTCAATGAATTTGTTGCTGTTCCAGTCTATAGTTAATAAAGGTCCACTTCAGTCTTCTGTGGTAATTGATACTGCATCAATTTTATTGACTAGAATTTTTCAAGAAAATGGACCAATATCTGAAACCCGAGAGACTCGACATAGACCATCAATCATCTGACACCTCAAACACATTCAAACTCTGGCTACGCTGCTTTGAAGACTTCCTGATGGTGACAACGAACGTTGGTAACACAGACAAGGACAGACTGAAGCTCCTCTTCTCACGAGTTGGACTCCTGGTCTTCCCAAAGATAAATAACACCAAATTGTATGCAGAGGCCATGGGTACACTGAAGGTTCAGTATCACAGAAGACACAAGGCACCTCCTGGCCACCAAGAAGCAGTAACCTGGTGAGTCGAGTGGCAAGTACCACGGGCCCTCCAGACCCTCTGCAAAGAGTGCAATTGCAAAGCCATGTTGGGTGCCAAGAACACAGAGGACCTCATCTGGGATGCCTCTAAGGCCAGTATCCACATAAGACAGTGACTCCTGGAACAGAAGGCACTTGACCTGCAAGGCCGGTTGAATTAACAGAGATGCTGGAGATGGCCTTCTGAAACTCAGACAATTACTTGGCCACCTCTTCACTGCCATGGGCGACTATTTTGGTCCAGGGGATCATCCGCACTGTGAGCGACTGGTCGCAGGTGTCATCGTGCTCCTCTAGCAATCTAACCTCGTTGCTGTGGTGGGTGATCACCCCAAATGCTATTTCTGATGGCAGGGAAAGCACCCAAAGATATGCTGCCCTGCCAACGAGGCGTTATGTGCTAGATGCAGGAAAAGAGGACATTAAGAAAAAGTCTGCCAGTCTAAACTGCCTGAGAAACCTAGCAGCACTGCTTGTGGACAGCTGTCACCCCAGTCAGTGCAATCGGCACCATCTCCTATGTGGACCAGCAATTTCATGTGCAAGTCATGGAGGACACTATTTTGGACCGCATTGGCAAGTGCCATATTCTCAAGTCTGCAACACCAGAGAGGAACAGCGAAGGTGGCCATCTTGGGCACTCAGGCCTTCATTGGCCTTGGACAGTGAGTCTATACTGACCTTCAACACCCCGAACCTAGAGGGACCACAGGAACTCGCCAAGTCGATGATGGATGTTTAGGTAAATGGGTTCATAACTAACTGTTTATTTGATAGTAGGAGTATGGAAAGCTTTATCCATTCCTATACCATTAAGCACCTATCCCTTGAAGTACAGCCAGTCATCCACAAGATATCACTCGTGTCCAAATCCCATATGGCAGATATCCATGGGCCTTGTGTCGTGACTTTGACAGTTAGAAACAAAGTTTACAAACACTTCAGGCTCTTTGACGTGCCACAGCTCTGTGTCCCCTTGCTGCTGGGGCTGGGCTTCCAGCACCAACTTAAGAGTGTTACATTGGAGTTCAATGGTCCTCATTCCCCACCTCACTATTTGCAATGAGCAATTCCTCGACAGTTTGCATGACCTGTGGGCTCTCGACCTTCAAGATCATCCCTCCACCGCTGCTTGCAAACTTCACCCCCGACAAAGCAGGTGGCCACCTGGAGCAGGCAATACTGCGCTGCAGAAAAAGCATTCATCAAGTCAGATGTTTAATATTTGTAGGGTGAGAGCATCATCGAGGCCAGCAATAGCCCTTGGAGGGTCCAGATGGTCATAGTAAAGAATGGGAAAAGAACAGAATGGACATAGATTATAGCCAGACCATCAACTGGTACACAGAGCTAGACTCGTACCCCCTTCCCCACATGGGAATAGACAGTTAGAACAGAATTCCCCCTGGGGCCATTCCTTCTAATAACATGTATACCATTTTGGCTCGTGTTGTGTGGGATGTCCTTTCAGGGAAGATGAGCAGAAGCTAGGCCTATGACACCAAAATTTGCTCGGATTCTTAGAGGTAATTGTGGACATATAGAGAGTGACTGAGATGGGAGGCTCCAGGTGTCAGATCAAGGACATTTGCAAGAGGAGGGTAAGTAGCCATAGGTTGCAGTGCACATGAAGGCCAACTGCACAAGTTAAAAAAAAAAGGGATGAGTTTCTGCAGAGTGAATAAATACAGCTAGGCAGATGGTTTTAAAGGCAGGACATCAAAGGTTATAAACATTATTTTTCCATGCAATTTCAGGAGATGCAATGTTTTCTTTTTTGTCTTGTGCATTCCCAAAAAGATTTAAAAGATTCATTTGTACTCTTCCATTCTAGTATACTGTATTTGATGTTCATGGTGTTGTCTCCTGCACAATGGAAAAAGTACCGTAAGCTGGGTAATGACTTGGTAGAGTATTTTGGTAAAGTATACATTAGTACAGAGAACTATATGAACAGAGGTGGAGGGATTAAGGAAACAGATGCAGAAGGAAAAAAAAACTATGAAAATAACTGAGCAATAAAGATTAAAAAAAAGTAATGCATTTTACTGGGAGAAGAAGTAAAGGCAGGGTAATGGGGCTATTCATGACAGCCAGGATAAAACCTCAGATAGTACTTGTGAAATCAAATTACTCAGTTTCCATATTTCCAAGGGAAAAAGATTACATGAGAAGAAGAGAATAGAAATAATAAAATTCCATGTAGAGTAAAACATGGAGAAATAGTGAATAAAAAGTTCAATGAGAAGACAAATTCCAACTTTCAATTTTAAATTACAGGTACCGGTAATCAGTTGAAGAGGCAACAGAGACACTATTGCTAATAATTCAATTGCAAAATGATGAGATGTCTGAGATTAGAAAATATTTAAATACAGAGAATGTTTTATGTGCTAATACTACAAACCATTCAGCAGAGCAGCTAGAGCAGAGATGGTTGGGGAAATAATAAGTCCCCACCATATACTTATTACCTGTTGGTAGGAAAACCAGAAGGTTTTGTCTTGAGGCTAAATCACACAAGTCTTAAGTGGTTGCAAAAACAGAGTCACCCAAGTGTTTATGCATATTATTATGGAAGGCTTCAATCCGGTTGAGAAAAAGATTAATAAAAATGACAGGATCCTGCATTATAAATTATAGGCAAATAATACATTTCCAAAGAAGGTAGGTGAAATTATTACAACACTCTACTTAAGGTCTCAACTAGAATTTTGTTCACCACATTTTATAAATATGTAAAGGCCACGAACAAGGTGATTTACCAGGAATGAAGCTTTCAGTTACAGGTGACCTCGGAGTCATAGTAGGGTAGAGTTAATCAAGAAAATCTAGGGGCTTTTATTCTTCTTCCTGCTGAAGGGCCTAGGCCTGAACCATTGGTTTCCCTTTACTTCCTAGGGATGCTGCACGACCTGCTGAGTTTCTCCAACATTTTGTGTGTTGTACCAGAGTTACAGCCTTTCAGGTTACAGAAATTTGGTCTTATCGAATTCACAAACCATTACCCAAATATATGTGATGCAGAATAAAATTAATTCATACCAAACTTCTATGGGGGGGAAAAAAATAAACAAAAAGATGAAAGAAGCAAATGTTGTCTATTTTTACATTCTCAACTCGTTTTTCATGCTTTTGCCCAGAAAATGTGACAGATCTATTAGCATGGAAGTTTCACTTTGCTTCCTGCTGTTTTCTTTTTTTGTGGTTTTCCATATAATTTACCCTCAATATATCTAAAACAGGACCAGCAAGTTTAAATCAAATTATAGCTACTCCTGCCTGGAAAGAGATACAGGAGTATCAGAACCGGAAGCACGAGGGTGAGAAACAGCTTTTTACCATGGGCAGTGAGAATTCTGAACAACTAATGAACTGCTCATACAAATCCTCCATGTCTCAACTATTTATTTAACAATAATATTTATTTAACGTACTATTTGTATATGCATAATGTGCATATTTATCATTTTTCTGTATATATGTTTGCAGTGTGTTGCACTGTGGCCAGAGAATAGTTTTGTTGGGTTGTATTTGTACAATCGGAGGTTAAATATACTTGAAGTAAACCTGACCAACCATTTATCTGTTACGAGTAAAATAGTTAAACTATCTTACGTATATTTGTATACTTGTTTAAAGGTGTACCTCCTTATTGAGGCTGGAAGTTGTTAACCACCTGCTGTCAAATGTAGCTGCTGGCCTCATAAGATATCCACTTTGGAAACTGACAAGGCAGCCTACTGTAGAAATAAGGGACTGCCTAGTGTAGACTGATGCAGAATGATCAATTTTACCTAATGCCTATATGTGCCTTGCTGCTTTGTGAAGGAATGTTGAGATAGTTGTGAATATATTTTAGATAAGTGAGAGACCCCACCACTGGAAGGTTAACCAAATATCATCAGAGGGAAGATTTAATTGTGTTGCCTTAATCCCAGTCTAGGAATGCTAAGATGTTAGTAAATAATTTAAATAAGTGAGGGGCACCATGACTTGTGTTGCTTGGCATTTCCACTTGCCTCAAGTTTACCAGATCATGTAATGTGTAAGAACGATAGCTTGGGAAAGAGTAATGCATCTGTGATTGATCCACAAAATGATGTAATATGCATATGAAGAATGTGTAGTTCAGTGGTGATAGGATGATGTTTGTTACATGGTGGAGACGGTTTTGTGATTGGTTAACGACAGATGGTGGCAAGATATACAAACCCATGTCTCTGAATGTTCAGGTGCTCCTTGATCCTCGAGGGGGTTTGAAGGACCTCCCAAGCTTGTATGTGAATAAAGGAGTACTGGGAAATTAAAGCATTTGAGCCCTTCATTCCTTGTGGTATATTTACTGAAGAAAAGAGCACCACCCAGAACTCGGACGAAAAGGGTCAAGAAGGCAACATTCATCACTACTCATCATTACTATTGAAAAAAAAAAGACATTCTGTAGAAACACTTCTCCACTCTTAACATGGGACTCAATGGCAAACAGAAGTTTGCATTATGGAAAATTGTGATAATTTTTTTTTCAGCTATGCAATCCCTCCATAAGATGGGGGATTGCCTGTGCGAGGACATACTGAAGGACCTCGTGTCATTGGCTCAGGAGCAGAAAATGACAGAGAAAATTTCACGGAGGTGGATAGGGCTTGACAAATCCACATCAAACTGCCAGTCATCTCTGCCATCAACGGAGGAGATGTTCCTAAGTATCAGTAGGATTATATGGGGAGATCAGGACACAACTTCTTCTGGTGAGAGAATGGACTAATGTGGTCTGGGAGTCATGAACATGATAAAAATTCTCATGAGAAATCTTAACTCACACTGTTAATCTCTACGGTCTCTTCACTTATCACAAAGCAGGAGGATGAGATTTCTCATTGAGAGTGCATCACTACAGGACTCACACCCAACATCCACCAGCACAGGTGAAGACTCAGTACATTGGTGAAAGCTGCCCACCTTCTGGATGAACAGGCCTCTCACTTGGGTCATCCAAGCAGATTATCTCCGATTCGACAAAATACTTCTACATCGTCAGCTCACTGGATCAGGAAGCCTCCTCACGAGTTGATGACCTTATCCAGGCGCCACCAGAGGAAAGTCTAAAGAACCTCCTAATTAATACTGAAGGGCTTTCAAGATGCAAGAGGGTCACAAGGCTCCTCCACCTGGATGGCCTAGGTGGGACAGAACAACGTCCGCTCTCATTAACAAGATGCTCACCCTGGCAGAGGAACACAAGCTGTGCCTCATGTTTGATCAGGCGTTCCTCAAGCAAATGCCCAAAGACATTAAGCTGCTGCCAGCCTTCAGCAAACCACGCAAGGTCATGACATGGGCATGGCATGGGCAGACGTACTTTACCGCCCCCAATGCAAGCCCACAGGAACAGATGACCATGTTACAAAGCCGCCGCCCAAACCTGCACGGCATCACAACAGGCCCACCCATATTTTCCTGTGCCCGATGCCTGGCTCCCAACAAGTTCAACCTCGCCAAGGAAGAGGAACTCTGCATCATCCACCAGTCTGACAGTCTCTCCTCCACTTGGTGCCTAAGCCAAACAGCAGCTAGAGACCCTGCAGAGACTACTGGTGCCTCAGTGATGCAACAATACCTGACCACTACCAGATCCATCATCTACACAATTTCATGGCAAACCTCCATGGTGCACGTATCTTCTCTAAGGTTGACCTGAATCCAGGGATACCACCAGATCCCCATTCACTAGAAGACTGCCATCATCACCCCCTTAAGCTCGAGTTTCTCCACATACTATTCGGCCTAAAGAATGCAGCCCAGACCTTCCAGTGCCTCAAGGACATGGTCAGCAGACTTACCGTTCCTCTTCATCTACCTGGACAATATCCTAGTAGTAAGCAAGACACGCGAGGAGCATATCTCCCATTTCTCCCATCTTTTCAACCAGCTAGCCAAATATGGCCTCGCCATCAACCCAGTGAAGTGCCAGTTTAGCCAAGAAATCAATTTCTTGGGCCACAGGATCACCACAGACGGCACCACTCCTTTACCCATCAGGGTGAAGGCTATCCAACAGTTCATCAGGCCAACGACTGAGAGGACTGCAAGAATTCATGGGCATAGTGAACTTTTACAACAGATTCATCCCCACAGCAGCCAGCATCATGCGCCCACTCTTCACCTTAATGTCAGCCTCCAAGAAAGACTTCAACTGGTCTGCATTCCAGAAGACTAAAGAGGCCCTGGCTACCACAACAGTGCTCACCCACTCACGCATGGTCTTGCCCACAGCCCTCACTGTTTATGCATCCAATACAGCAGTGGATGGTGTCCTGAAACAGTTCGTGGACAACGCTTGGAGGCCCCTCACCTTTTTTCAGCTGTCACCTACGAGTGTCTGAACTGAAGTACAGTGCGTTTGACAGAGAGCTGCTGGCCCTCTACCTCGCCATCCATCATTTTCACTACTTGAAAGGTTGGCCTCTGACATTCACCTTCTCCAAGCCCTCCGATCCACGGTCCACCCACCAGCAGCAGCACTTATCTTACATCTCGAAGTTCATCACCTCCATCCGCCACTTCTCTGGCGAAGAGAATATTGTCACTGATGTACTCTCCAGGCCAGCTGTTCACACCCTAATGCATGGCATCAGCTACCATGACCTGGCTCAAGCCCAGCAAGACAACCCTGAGGCCCACAGCTTCAGGATGGCAATCATGAGTCTGCAGCTCCAGGACGTCCCACTGGACACCAATGGCGCGACCTTGCTCTGTGATGACTCCACCTGCCAACCAGACCAATCATCCCAGCCCAATGGAGATTAATGGTTTTCAACACGCTGCACAGCCTTTCCCATCTGAACAATGGCACCGATGATATTCTCTCACTTCATCTGGCATGGACTACACAAGCAAGTTAGTGAATTGGTGAAAACCTGTACACACTGCCAAAATGTGAAGGTCCAGCTGCACTCCAAACCCTGCCTCCAACAGTTTGATGTACCAATTTGCAGGTTCCAGCACGTCCATCTCGACATAGTGGGCCACTTATGAGTCTCCCGAGGGTCAAGCTACGATAAAAGACAGATTTACCCAGTAGCCGGAGACTGTCCCAATCCCAGATGCCACCTTCTTCTCTGCCTTGGTCTTCTGTTATGGAGTCCCAGCACACATAATTACCGACTGGGGGGGCCTCAGTTCACTTCCGCCCTTTGGAATGAACTCTCCAAACTTCTGGGCACCCAGCTGCACTGCACCACCGCCTACCATCCCCAGTCCAAAGGATTAGTCGAGCGCTTTCACTGTCACCTTAAGTTGCCACTGATGGAAAGGCTGGAGAGGCCATCCTGGTGAACAAACTGCCATGGGTCCTCCTCGGTATCCGCACAGTGACAGAAGATGACCTGCGAGCCTCCTCAGCAGAGATGGTCTGCAGTGAACCCCTAGCAGGACAGTGGCACCATAATTGACAGAGAGGCAAAATGGGATCACTCGCACCACCACCGCTATTGCGACACTGCCACCCTCTCTCTGCTAACCCCCCAAGCCTAGACACCTGCGACTGTATTCATTTGCAGGGGCAGACACAGTGTCCCTACTAGGGACCCTATAAAGTACTTCACAGGAATGCCTCCACTTTCACCCTTGACAATGGGGGCAAAGAAGAACTTTTCACCCTAGACTGCTTCAAACCAGCAGACTTGGACTTGTCACACCCGGTGGTGGTCCCACTACCACTGAAGCAGAAGACCTCACCCACGACATGCAGTGAGACTACCGGCCCCGGTTCTGGGAGGGGGAGGGGCAGCATGGTTGTGTGGTGGCACACATATTTATACCAGCGAACTGCCTCCATGCAGTCAACGGAGCAGCCGCAGCAAAGATGTCGTCACTGGTTCTTCTCTTCCAGTACAGACCGGAAGTACGTGTATGTGCTTACATCAGCGTGATGCAAGTTCTGATACAGCAGGGACCAGCTCCAGAGGGGCTTAAAGGTTGCAGTGCAAACTTCAAAGTAAATCTGTTGTGCCTAACAACCTCTCAGCCCGTTGTCTCAGTGTTTGCTACTGTGCTCGCGCACACACCACTGTATTTGTTTCAGGTTCCCCACCTGCCTACATGTGTTGTGGATTTAAAGCCCTGTCATGCTTCATTTTATGGCTGAAGTTCTGCCAGTAGTGAACTTCACATTCATAAATATATGGATGAAGGCATCATGGAAACATCAATCTTCCACTTGTTGCTGCAATGGTTCAACAAAGCAGAGGATTAGGACAATGTTCACCAGTGCTTTCCTTGAATGTTCCATTTGGTTTTTAATTCATTTCTACTGCTCTGGTTTCAGAAATTGATTCTTGCTAAGTCTACCTGCAGCCGGATAACTATTAAACTTGGCATTTTGTATGTATTTCAATCCATAATCTATACTGGTTACTGCTTTTTATTTCTGGATACTATGCTTTTTTCCTGAAATCAATACTACTTCATGCATACATCCAGCTTATTCATCAAGGTCTCATTGATCACAAATCCAATTTCTTGGTATTAGGCACAATGTCATTCATAATCAAGAGAACCAGACAGCAATGGAATAGCTACCAATTTAAACAAGACAGTAGTAAACAGTTGAAAAGTTCAGGAACCTGCCTACATTTTCCTCATACGTTGATGAAGGGCTTAATCCCAAAACAATGGTTATGTATCTTTATCTTTGCTGTATAAAGTACATGGTTTGACTTGTTGAGTATCTCTAGTATTGTGTTTTTACTTCCAACTTGATAATATCAGTAACATCTCTTGTACAAACAGTGGAAAATAATACTATGTTTAGTTTACATTGCCACCAACTTAATTCCTTTATATTTTTGGAGACAGGTTATAAAAATAAAATAACAGCTAATAGTCCTTTGAATCCCACACCAATCTTTCAATTCACTCTTCAAAGAATGATTCTTTCAATTTCCACACCTGTTCTGATTTGGTTCCAGCCACCATAACCCAAACGTTTTTTCCCGTTATTTTCTCATTTTTTTTTTCCAATATAGCCCTTTGTGTTCATTGTGTTCTTTACACGAGGAGACTTGAATGAGGATTGGTTGACCACATTACAAAATCCTTCCATTCAATATTCAGTCTGATTCCCTGCAGCCTATCAACTTCATTTCCTGTCACACATTTGCTCTGACTTTCTATTTTTGACCAATAAAGAACTTCTTCAATTAGAGGAACACAATTTCAAATTGGGACCAGACTCACTGAAGTCTCATGGAATTAATATGGAGCTCAATGACTATAATAATTATTTTTAAATTTTACTTACAACGTGATGGAAGCTGATTCTGGCCATTTAAATCAGTGCCGCCCAATTACACCCAAATTAACCTACAATTTTGCTACTGTCTTCTATACTTCCACTTGATCCAGCTCATTATCAGCTTTATTCCACTAGCCATCTACTTTTGTTATGCATCTTAAGGCAGCACAGTTGGTGTAGCCATTTGCGCAATGCTGTTACAATGCCAGTCATCGGGAATGGGGTTTGAATCCTATGCTGTCTGTAAGGAGTTTATATGTGTTCCTCGGGTCTTTGTGGGATTTCCCTGGGTGCTCCGGTTTCCTCTCATCATTTGAAATGTACCAGGGTTTATAGGTTAAATGGGTGGCACAGACTCATGGACTGAAATGGCCTGTTATTGTACTGTATGTCTAAATTTAAAAAAACTCTATCCTTTATGTCATTTAATTTCCCTTGGCTTCTACATGATTTTAGAGCTTTAGTTTGAGGACTTTCCTCTTCTCATCCATTTCTCAGCACTATAAAGCATATTGAGGCTCAACATTTTGTAATTCTGAAAACTCATTAATCTTTTCCTTGAATTAATTTTGGGAAGTGAACACTGACCACACCTTGAAAATCCCATATGGCTGTTCCAGACTACAATTAAGATAGTGAATCATGAGGCAAATACAAATTAAATTAAGTAAAGAAGATTGATTTCCTTTCTGGAAAAGTATTTATGATTTGTTTTTAATACAAGTTCAGGGAGTTTCAAGAGCATAATTTCTGATGTCAGTTTTATAAATTCAATTTTAATGCACACATTAGCACTTACACCTGTCGGGGGTTGAGATTCACTCATCTTACCAGGTCTGCAAGTACTACCATACTCAGTGTAAGACAGTAGGTTTGAAAACTTAATTGCTACCCTATTGTGGTGCGCTGTTAGACAGAATCAGACACATACAAGCTAAAAACTGAACAAAAGGCTTTAATCCACAAAAACCTCCACAGAGCCAGGCTGGCTGTGGCTGCAGCAACTCTGAGTGAGGCCTCGAGAGGCCGGCACAGGCTTATAGCCCAGAGGGTGATTGACACCCAACCGGGTGGGGCTTGATCCATTCAGGCCGACTGATTGGCAGCCGACCAGGTGTTGTCCTGTCTCCTTACACTCCTGCAGGTACAGAGGTTTCCCCCTGTAGTAGGCCGGTGGTGTACCACCACACCTATCCAAGGATGTGTGCTATTTCTGAAGTGTATTTCAGTTGAACAGTATTCATAGAATTCTGTTTTTGTACAAATTGAAGGATAATTTCAATAGATGTTTGGTAGAATCTTACTTTCCATGCAGATCATGACTATCAGACAGTATATATGAAAAAAAGGAAGAATATGGGAACAACTCTGGAAAACTTCACAGTTTCTACATACTTTGGAAACTGCCACAGTGTAAGAAACACACAATTACTTCACCATTACTCGGAAATTCTGCCTCAGAGAAGGGTGACACCATAGTACAGCAACTGAAGCTACTGCTTCACAACTCCAGGGACACAAGTTGAACCCTGAATTCTGATACAGAATGTGGGAATTTGCCACAACCTTTCCACGACCAATGGATTTGCTTTGGCTTCTCTGTTTTCCTTTTTTCTAGGTGGGAAATCTGAAAGTCAGCATTTAATACGATCATTCCTCAGAGGCTGGTGGAGAAGCTGTCCTTGCTGGGACTCAACACCCCTCTCTGTAATTGGATCCTGGACTTCCCAAGTGAAAGATCACAGTTTTTCAGGGTTGGTAGTAGAATGTCGAGCACAGTCATACTGAACAGTCGCATATCTCAGGGCTGTGTACTCAGCCAGTTTCTGTTCATGCTACTGACCCACAACTGCATCACCAGATCCAGCTCCAACAGTGTGTGGTGCTACCACTATGTATATATGTGCTGCATGGTCCCGCTCACCCCACTGAACCTGTGACTCCTCCTTCCTAGATATCTCCATAAAGGCTGTTATGTTCAATCCCCTCCCTCAGTACCTGGCTTGGAACTGGGCCAGCAACATGCAAGCTGCGCTGACACTTTCAGGTGATTAAATTGTACTGAGGTGGAGAATTGAGCTATCCACCTACAACAACGAGCCTCCCGATGCCATATCCCAGGGTGCATGTGCCAATGCACAACTGGATTGGCCCAAGTCCTCCACAACAACCTCTGCCACCCCAGAGTCACCAGGCTCTACCACTTGTTACAGCCTGTAACCTCCCCTACTTGGTCGAAGATGTCAGGGAGTTGACACGCAAACCCCATTATACTGGATGGACAAAACCCACCTTATCAAAGCCTCCCACTGCTTTGAGGGGCTGAACATGGATTTTAAGGAGTCCTCCTATTCACCAACAGGAATGTATACTTTCTAAACATTGTAGATGAATGCACCCATTTCCCCTTCATCATCCCCTCCTTGGATATGATCACGGCCATGGTCATAAAAGCACTACATGGCATCTTCACTCTGTTCGGTTACCCCTGCTATACCCATAGTGACCTGGGGTCCTCCTTTATGAACAAGGAGCTGCACCAGTACCTGTTGGCCAAGGGCATAGCCACAGGCAGGACCATGGACTATAACCCCTGGGGGAACAGGCAGGTAGAGAGGTAAAATGCCACCATTTGGAGGGCGGTTCTCTTAGTCCTTAAATTGAAAGGACTACCCACCTCCCGCTGGGAAAACTCCCTGCCCGACGCACTCCATTCTACCTGGTCCTTTCTCTGTATGGCTACAAATGCAATACCACACAAAAGGCTCTTTTCTTCCCCAAGGAAGTCGGCATCCAGAGCCACACTATCATCCTGGCTGATGAATCCTGGGCCTGTGCTGCTCCGAAGGCACATCAGACACCACAGAACTGACCCTATGGTCAAGAAGGTCCACCTCCTCACGCCAACCCCCAATATACCTACGTGGAATATCAGGACACCGTCTCCATCCAGGACCTGGTGCATGCAGGAGACCCCTCAACTGACCAGCCAATTCCCTCCCCAGTAACCCCGACCAACCGGCCCCACCCAATTTTGTGCCCCAAAACTCCAACCAACCCGAACAGCACCACGGTACCAAACCCCCCTCAGCCACTGCCTGTTGCACAAGACACCACCCAGGAATTGACAGCTGTGACACGGCACACTCTGTGATGGTCGCAGCGACAGATGAGACCACCAGACTGGTTGAATCTTTAAGGGACTTTGGAACTGAAATGAACACTAAAGCATACCACCCTGCCGGACTTTGTTTAAAAAGGAGGGGTGAATGTGGTGCTACTACTCTGTGAATAGATGTATTTATGTCCTGCATGTTCTGACCTGTTCCCTGAACCTGAGACTCCTCCCTCTCAGATATCCCCATAAAGGCTGTTACATCCAAACCCCTCTGTAGGCATTTGCCTTGGAACCAGGCCAGCAACATTCAAGCTCTGCTGACACTTTAAGGTGATTAAAGCCAGAGGTCTGATTGTGGTTGACTGGTAGAACACGGTGTCATCAAATTTGTAACTGACACAATAGCAATAGGCCTTTCAGCAAGAATGATGAGTCACACTTGAAAGGATTGGCCCAATCCTGTAGTATGGTATGAGACCAACAACCCGAGTCTCAATATGGACAAGATGAAGGAGAAGATCGTGGAGTTCAGGAGGACCAAAAATAACCACCCTCCACTACATATCAACAACTCTGTAGTAGAGAGAGTGAAGAGCATTAAGTTTCTTGAAGTTCACTTAACTAGCAACCTATTGTGGACAATCAACATCACCTCACTTGTCAGGAAAGCACAACAGTGACTGCACTTCCTGAGAAGACTGAATTGGGCAAGTCTACCAGTCACCTTTATGTCAACCTTCTATAGGAGCTCTATCGAGAGCATCCCAGCCTGTTGAATCACAATGTGGTACAGATACCTCAGGGAAATGGATTGGAGATCAATCCACAGGACCATAAGTGTGGCAGAGGAGATCACTAGAGTCTCCCTCCCCGCAATCAACATGATCTACCAAGACGGTTGTCTGAAGAGGGCGTGCAAAATCATTGAGGATACCTTCCACCCTGCACAAAGGATATTTCAGCTGCTCCAGTCGGGGAGGAGATACAGGAGTATCAGAGTCATCACCACCTGGCTGAGGAACAGCCTCTTGCCATGGCCAGTGAGAATGCTGAACTACCCAAGGATCTGCTCGCACTAACTATCCAAGATGTTCATTTGTAGAAAACAATATTAATATATTTATTTGCATACCTAAAATACTTGTCCTGCATATGTATTGCATGTCTGTATATGTGTTATGTCTGGTTGTGCGTCTTCCTGTTTACACCAAGGTCTGGAGAATGCTGTTTCATTGAGTTGTACTTGTACAATCAGATGACAATAATCTTGACTCAATTTTGGTACCACAAAGGTATCTTTTCCAAGAATGACATGAATAAATATGTAAAGTTAAATATTAGCAATTTGCACATGATGCCAAAAATAAGAGATAGTAATTTGAAACATCAATGAGCCAAAATACTTCAAACAAGATCACAAAATAAACTTCAACAGTGGTTCAGCATTTGCTGTATTTCAAATTAATATGTATTAAACTGTAATACTATAATATAAATTTTCATTCCAAAACATACGAACTGCAAATTAAAACTGGTACATAGACAAAAAAATATTTGTGGTTACCTGTTCATCTCTGTAAGTGCCAATCATTGTTATATTGTCGTAGTGGCTCTCTTGTGAATTCTGTTTGCACAAGCTCCTCGAGGCAGCTTTAAACAACGTGTCTTTTTCCAACATGCTATCCTGTTTGGCTATGGGCAGGGTGAGAGGGCTGCTGAGAGATTGAATATAGGCAAGTTAGATCACCTTGAAGTTGTTCCTTCTAATGTTCCTGTTAAACTTTTTCCCTTTCACCTTTAACCTATGTCATCTGGTTTGTATCTCATCTAACCTCAGTGGAAAAAGTTACTTTCATTCACTCTATCCAATGAAGTTCCTACTTGTTTAACCTTTTCCTGTAACTCAGTTTCTCAAGTTACGGCAACATCCTAGTAAATCTTCTCTTTCAATCTTATTGATATCTTTCCTGTAGTTATCTCACCAAAACTGCACACAATGAATACATTTGTTCTCACCAATGTCTTAGACAACTTTTATAACATCCCAACTACTACAGTCAATAATTTGATTTATGAAGGCCAATGTGCTAAAAGCTCTTTATGACCTAATCTACCTGTGATGCTACTTTCAGGGAATTATGGATCTGTATTCCCAGATCCCTCCATTCCACTACATTCCTTCGTGTCCTACCATTTACCATGCATGCCCTACCACGGTTTGTCCTTCCAAAATGCAACACTCCACACTTGTCTACACTAAATTCCATCTACAATTTTGCAGCCCATTTTTCCAGTTGGTCCCGATTATTCTGAAACATTTGAAAGCCTTCCTCACTGTCTATTATACCTCTACTCTTTGTGTCATCAGCAAATTTGCTAATCCAATTTATCAGATTATCATTCTGATCATTGATATCTTTCTTCTTTGGCTTGGCTTCGCGGACGAAGATTTATGGAGGGGGTAAAAAGTCCACGTCAGCTGCAGGCTCGTTTGTGGCTGACAAGTCCGATGCGGGACAGGCAGACACGATTGCAGCGGTTGCAGGGGAAAATTGGTTGGTTGGGGTTGGGTGTTGGGTTTTTCCTCCTTTGCCTTTTGTCAGTGAGGTAGGCATTGATATACATAGTTAACAAATAACAATGGACTCAGTACTGATCCCTGAGGTTTCACCCTCCTGCCAAGCATTGTTAGTCTACCTTGCTGGTTCATGATCAAACAGTTCTTTGAGAGGATTGTTTGTTCAAGGTCTTTAACCCAACGAGACAACCTTGTCTATCTTGGGTTCTTCACACTGCAACCTTGCTTCTCCTGGTTCCTGGGAACTGTAAATGAATGTTGTATCTACATGGTCCCTTTAAGAGAGTTGCTGCTGGCTGACTCTGTGGTCTGCACACAAGCTTTCGTATCTCAATGTTTATGTTTACAAGAAAATTTTCTGGACTTCCTGCCAATTCTGCTACCAGAGCTGTGGCTTATCTTTTCAAGGATGCAAACAGTCTGGCTAGCTTTTGCCTCAATTTCAAACTACACAATCCACAAAAAGGTTCATAGGCTTTTGGAATATTCTAGTGTTACAGCATGGATGTCTTCTTGGCTTTAAATTAAGTTGTTAATAGTTTTAGACTAAATTTTACTAGCCTTTCTTCCGACAAAAAATCACAATTAGGTTTTTCTTTGAATCATCCACTATTACTCTCTGGCATTTCCTGTAAACCCAGTGTCAATCCAGTTTACTACTTTGCCATGAATACCGAGCGTCTGAACCTCCTAACTAACCTCCCATGTGGGACTGTGTCAAAGGGCTTTTAAAGTCCATGCAGATAACATTCATAGCTTTTCCTTCATCAACTTTCCTGGTAATCTATTCAAAAAACTCTACAAGATTTGTTAAACATACCCTACCACACACAAAGCCATGCTGACTATCTCTTATCAGTCATGTCAATTGAAGACCATCATAAAGATTGTTTTGAGAATGTACTTCTTTCATACATGTGAGGTCTAAAGGAAAACCACAAAAACACAAAGAAAATATGCATGATTTTATGCTTCTTTCAATTGGACTGGACACCACTGTTTAAGAACTCTGAGTTTAATCATTTTCAGGTGGCTGTTAAAAGAAATGAAAATGCAAAATCGTGTTAACTGCAGATGGCACGACTGATACCGTTCCAATATTTAGGATAAATTTTAACCCAGTGACAACTGGTGACATGACAATGGTTGCTGTTTAAACATCCTCTAAATGCGTGAACAATGTAGATAGGTGTGCAACTTTTATCCAAGTTCATTTTACATTGTTAGTTACATGGAAAATACTAATTAATTTTTAAATAGCAGGTACATTGGACATTGCCAGTAACATTTCGTGATTGTAAACATAACACCCACTATGGGATTTCAAGGTAAGCAATTCAAAGTGAAATGCTTTGACGCATTTCTGACTATAATTAACATTGTTTATATTGCCAAAGGATATCATGCTTCTCATGAGGCAAATGAAGGAGGTATATGCCACAAATAGGCATCTACGATTAAGTAAATTCCTTGAAGAGTATAAAGAATATGGGAAATCACTTCAGAAAGAAATTAGGAAGGTTAAAAAAAAGGCCTTGGTATATCCCTGGTGGATTAGGTAAAGAAAATCCTAAAAATATTCTACAAATATTTTATGATCTAGGGAGAGATTATGTTCCCCCAATGAGTGGCTGTTCATGTATAGAGCCATAAAAGATGGGCTGGTTCTTAAATAAATACATATCAGTAGGTTTTTAGCATGGAGAAGAATTTTGGAGAATAAAACAGTGATATCCTGAACCATATCAACATTATGAAGAGGGACAAATTGGCAGTTCTGAAGTGCAAAAAAAAAGTTAAATCCCTGTGACTCAACCAGGTGTATCTGAGGGTAATGTGGGAATCAAAGGAAGGGACTGCTGTTGTTCCAGCAGAGATTACTGTGCCTTTACTATCCATGGATGATGTACTGTGAGGATGGTTGATGTTTTGCCTTAATATAAAAAGGGTGTGAGGGACAGGCAGGGAATGACAATTAGTGGTGGGAAAGTTGATGAATGGGATTTTAAGATCCAGGGTTTATTTACCTTTGGAAAACCAAGGACTGATTTGGGATACTTCAGCATGATGTTTGTTGTTTATGGGCGACTACATATGATTAATATTTTTGAGTAAATTACCAAAACTACTGATGAGACTGGGACAGCAGATTTTGTCTACATGGACTTTGATAACAACCCACCAGGTAGTCTATCCTAGAAGGTTGGAATAAGATATAGAAGCAGGAGTAGGCCAATTGGCACATTGAGCCTGGTCTGCCATTCAATAAAATCAGGGTTGATTTGCCAGTTGACTCAACTCCACTATATACCTTTCCCCATTCTCCACAATTCCCCTATTATGCAAAAAATTAACCTAACTTTGTGATTTTAAAATATTTAAATGAGATAGGTTATAATGTTTCCCTAAGCAATGAATTCCACCAATTCATTATTTTCTAGGAAAAATTAGTTTCTCCTCATCTCAATCCTAAATCTGCTCTACCTAATCTTCTTCTTTCTTTGGCTTGGCTTTGCAGACGAAGATTTATGGAGGAGTATGTCCACATCTGCTGCAGGCTCATTGGTGACTGACAAGTCCGATGCGGGACAGGCAGGCACAGTTGCAGCAGTTGCAAGGGAAAATTGATTGGTTGGGGTTGGGTGTTGGGTTTTTCCTCCTTTGTCTTTTGTCAGTGAGGTGGGCTCTGCGGTCTTCTTCAATGGAGGTTGCTGCCCGCCGAACTGTGAGGCACCAAGATGCACGGTGGAAGGCGATATCAGCCCACTGGCGGTGGTCAATGTGGCAGGCACCAAATACTGAGGCACTATGTCCCCAAGTTCTAGTCTCACTGACCAGTGGAAACAATTCTCTGCCCCTTTTTATCCCTTTCATAATTTTAGATTTCCAAAAGATCCCTTCTCATTCTTCTGAATTCCAGTGAGTAGAGTCCCAGGCAACTCTATCTCTAATAGGCTAGCTACCTCAACCTTGGAATCAGCCTGGTGCACCACCTCTGCACTGCCTCCAAAGCCAATATATCCTTTTTCATGTAAGGAGACCAGAACGGCACACAGTATTCCAGATGTCGTCTCATCAGTACCCTGTACAGTTGCAGCAGAACCTCTCTGCTCCTAAGTTCAATCCCTCTAGCAATGAAGGCCAACACCCCATTTGCTTTATTGATTACTTCTTACATCTGCAAACCAACTTTTTGCAATTCATGCACAAACATTCCCAAGTTCCTTTGCACAACCGCATGGAATCAAGTGTGCAATAGCAAATTGAATACAAAATTGACTTGGTGGTAGGAGACGGAGTGTGATAGTGGAGAGTTGCCTTGCAGACTTGTAGTCAGTAGTGTGCTGCAGGGGCCAGTGGTGGGTACTTTATGCTCTTGATATATATTAATGACGTGGAAGAGAATGCAGGTGTTATAATGACCAAGTTTGAAGATGACACTGAAATTTGTGGCATAATGGACAGTGAAGTTACCTAAAGCTACACAGGATGTAGATCAACTGGGAAAATGGGTATTGGAGTGCTGAATGGAATTCAACTCAGACAAATATGAAGTAAACCATTTTGGGGAATTAGACCAGGCCAGGACTATTACAGTGAAAGGCACAACCTGGAGAGTGTCATTTAATATCAAGGCCTTTGGGTATGAGTACACAATTCTTTGATGGTATGACACATTGGTAGACAATGTGATGGAGAAGGCATATAGTATGCTTCATTTCATCAGCTGAGGCATTGAGTAGAGGACATTAAAGTGCTGGAGAAAC
The DNA here is from genome assembly GCF_036971445.1 of Narcine bancroftii. NCBI lineage: Eukaryota > Metazoa > Chordata > Chondrichthyes > Torpediniformes > Narcinidae > Narcine > Narcine bancroftii. Next base: position 93,930,709 of record NC_091475.1, read on the forward strand.
TCAGTAATTCAAACTCAGTAGACCTTCTCCAGCATGTTTATGTATTGCCCTCTGACCAGAGTGTCTGCAGATTTTTCTGTTTGATTCCATTGACTACAGGAATTTGGATATCTTGTTCTACAAATCATTGGTTTGGCATGGAGAATTATGTGCAGTTCTGCTTGCCATGATGTAGAAAAGACTGATTAAGTGAGAGAGCATGCAAAAAAAAAAAAAAATCACACGAATATTGCCTGAACAAGAGGTTTCAAGTTAGACTCAGCGATTTATGGGTTTATGGAAGAAAATGTGGTGAGAGTGATGGAAGCAGGTACAACTACAATATTTTAAAGGAGTACATGGATAGAAAAGGTTCAAAGAGTTATAGCTAAATGAAACAAATGGGATGAGTTAGACTGAAGATTTGATGACCTGAAGGATTCTGCTTTGAAACATTGGGCATTCTTTTTCACCTGTTCTATCTCAAGCAACTTCCTTGTGAATTTCTTCTTCACCTTCTCCAGCACAAATGCGTGGTAATCAGTACAGCACTTAATAATCCAGCTATGGTCTGACCAAGGTTCTATGATGTTGAAGCATAACCTCCGCATTTCTCTTGTCAATGACCTAGCTAATGAATAAAAATACTCATATACCTTCCCTACCACATTCTTGACCCATATTACCACTTTCCAGCTCCATCTGTTTCTCACTATTCCCTGTGATCCTGCCATTCAATGCACACACCCTAGCCTCATTAGTAATGCCAAATGCATCACCTCATTTTGCAGCCCATTTTACCAGCGCATCAATATCTCTCTGTCATCTTAAACTACCTTCCACACTCTGAACAACTCTGTCAATCTTTATGTTATGCATGAACACCCAGATCACGTCTCCCAAATACACAACTAGGTCATTCATATAGATGACAAACATCAATCAGTGTGGGGCACCAGTAATCACAGGCATCCCATCACAAAACACCTCTCTACCATTAACTTCCATCTCCTATTTCCATCAACATTGGATCCAGTTTGCCAACTCCTATTTCCATCAACTTTGGATCCAGTTTGCCAACTCCTATTTCCATCAACATTGGATCAAATTTGCCAACTTGTCCAGGATCCCACAGTCCTTAAACCATTGAACAAATCTATTTATTAACTCTTCACAGAATTTTTTGCTTTCCTTTAGTGGTGTACTGGATTATCAGCCTTGATTTCTTATACTCAGGAATTAAAATTGAATCTGATTCTTTAATTCAGAGAGAAAAAAAAAATCTATGGCTGAAATAGATAATGTAATACAAGTTCTGCCCTTCTTTTACAACAACATTATAATTCTGTCAGAAAGAGAATGATGAATCTATTGAATAACAATATCACCTCTGCAAAACGGCAGTTCAGGTATCCAATATTCACCCTTTTGGAATTTATAAACTATTATTGAAAAATTTAAGATGTGCAATCAGATTTCACTCTTACAGAATCTGTGAGAACATATAACTGAATAACCACAAAATGAGAAAAAGAAGCAACATATTTTGTAAATTTTTGTCATTGCAGAAAACCTTGATACAGATAGTTTTCTTGGAATGCAACCCCTCAGTATAGAGAGGTGTACTGCATTAACTTAAAAAAAAATCTACAATGAGTTTTCAATGTTTCTCAAAAAGGAAGATACTCAAGACAATAAGCACTTTCAGGTAGCCAGAACCCCCCGATTGTAAAGCCGCATATTATGCCCATATGTGGCTGTCGGGAGGCCACTTGAAAGTGCAGGAGGCATATTATGTGAGGCAAACTTTGTAACCTTCCTCCAGGAGGGATAATTGCCGGAGCACTGAGGTCCCCTCCAGCACCTGAAGGGGATGACAATCAGCTGGCAAGTGCCTGACAGCCCCCCTCCCCGCTGCCCCTGCCATGGGATGTCACTGCTCTGCTCTCTCCCCATAGCCTCATGTTGGTCCCCACACTGATCCCACTGCTCTGCTCTCTCCCCATAGCTCCATGTCAGTCCCCACAATGATCCCATTGCCCCATGCTGTCCCCACAGCCTTGTATCAGTCCCCATAATGTGGAGCAGCTGGCGCGGACTGTCAGCGCTGGGGCAGCAGGTGTGGGATGCTGGGGCGGCTGGTGCGGGCAGAGCAGCAGGATCAGTGTGGGGACCGACATGGGGTTACAGGGAGAGAGCAGAGCAGTGGGATCAGTGTGGGGACTGACATGGGGCTAGGTTAATTGACATATAATGTTTGGTGCAGACATTGTGGGCAAACAGGCTGTTCCTGTGCTGTACTGTTCTTTGTTTTAGATATTAATTGTAAATGGTGTTTGCATTTCCCTCTGACAAATTCCCTGAGTTTTTATTTGCCACCCTGATGTCTTTTGCTAACTGGTTCATGTGTAAATTCTTCTGCACCACCGAGACCTGTATGGTTATATATTTCTCCTGATGCCTCTGCTAGTTGAAACTCTTTGAGCACTCAAGGTTTGGCATGGTTATGGGCAGATTATCAACAAATATTTGGTGCTCGGTGCCTGCATTGGAAAGCAACAAATTAATCTGTCCCTCACAAGTGGGATCAGTATGGGGACAGCCTGCGCCAGCCGCCCCAGTGTTGATAGCCCGAAGGGACAGGAGCTGGAGTGCACTCCAAGGCGCATCCCGTGCAGCTGTCCATTTCAGATAGCCAGTGCTGCACTTTGAGCACTGCCACCTGAACGACCATTCCACAGGTCTGAATCTGCTTCTGCAGGTGCGGTCTTGGCGGAGAATGCACCTGTAAGCGGCTAACGTTTCACACTTTTTAATCCACTTGCAGGCCACTGCGTTACAGGCAAGTTCGCAAAGTCCCATTTTCTATTGAATTCCATGTTACAAGGAAATCTGTTCCAACAGAATATTTCCTCTCAACACTACGGACCATCAGGTATACAGTATACATCAGGTTAGGGAACTCTTCAGGTGTACAGTCTATAGGTTAGGAAACTCTTCAGGTACAGTCTATAGGTTAGGGAACTCTTCAGGTATACAGTCTATAGGTTAGGGAATTCTTCAGGTATACAGTCTATAGGTTAGGGAACTCGGAAACTCATTGCTGCTTTATTTAATGAGAAAGTATCAATAGAAGAGATTGCCTTGTCATTTTCTCTAAAAAAAACCAGCTTGAAGTGAAAGGCTGCAACTTTTAACGACAATGAACTCTGTTTGATTACTGTTGGATATTGTGTTTATTTTTTCATGTTCATTCTGCAAGAGTGAATTTTATTCCATATAACAGAATGCAAATAAGAGCAGCCAAGTAGCCTATTGGAAGATGTCATGTGCACTTTTTTAATGTTAGAAAGATACACTTTTGAAAATGCAAATAAAGCAGTAAACATTGAGAAATAATGACCATTTCCCTGAGACTTCAACTCACCATGCACAAATACTGTGTTATATACTCCAATTAAAAGTGGCTTCTGAGGCATTTTAATAAAAAAATACAAGAACTATCAGTGATCACACCACTTTATTCACAGATTGATAACTATGATGTCTAGGCTTTGCTTTGTTATCTTCTAAAATAAATTCTGAAAATTGCTACTTTCATCTTACCTGTGTATATTCATCTACACTTCCATTCATCTCTGTCAGATCTTGACCTTAATATTTTTCAACAACTTTATTCTCCACTGGCTACACCTCTCCCCACATTTCTTGCTTCAACTCAGAGCATGCTTTCTACAGTGATGCCCATCCTCATTTCCATTGAGAAATCTGATTTAAAAACTTGAACAGGAGCAGTGACCCTGGCAGTGAATCATGTATATTTGATAGTTGAAGAAATATTTTGGCAGAAGATTTTCTAAATTATGCTAAAATCATTGTTCTATTATACAGATATTTGTTTTGCTTGAACAATAATAATTATTATTATTCACACATAAAGGCATGCACCATTTAGCAACATTTTTAAAATTGGCTACTTTTGTAGCAGGTTAAATAATTGGACAATATATACAAATTTAAGTATCAAAAAGAATGTGTCAGGTCTAATTAACAGTTCCTACTTTCTAAAATAGCTGCAAAATACCAAATTCTCATAATAAAAATATCACGATTGAGCTTTATATTCTTTGACAACCAATAAAAGTGCTGCCAAAATGCCAAGAAAATGCAGGAGTGTAATTTTATAATCATTACAACATACATGATTTTTATATTCCGTTAATTACTGTCAGGATAACCTATTCATAGATTATCAGCAGAATTCAGAGGAATGTTTGAAAAGGTAGTTTGAAAGATGGATCAAATACAACTATTGATTTCATCCATCTTGAGCAACAGACTCAATAGGTTTTCACACAATAGGTATCTGATTTTCCACTCAACCATATAATTGTCTATGCAAATACTATTTGCAAATTTGGAACAGTCAAATATTTCATTATAATCTTGAATAAAAACTACCAGTCTTGTTCTATTTTCTATAAGAGCCTGGTATGAACTGAATTGTTTGTGACACATTAAAAATGGAGTTGTATTTCCTAATAAATGCTACTCTTATGTTTAATATGTGGATGCAAAAAAAGAAAAACAGGAATCATCCTTGGAAAAAGTAAGAACAAATTTTCTTTTGTTATTTTTCACAATGGAATAGAAGGAAAGAAGAGTTCAAAGAATTATTAGGACCCCTTCCATCTCTCACACTTTATCTTTTACTGACTACTATCAGTAAGGGGTTACAGGAGCATCAAAATCAGGGCTGCCAGGTTAGGAAATAACTTTGTCCCACAGGCTATGAGATTGATTAATGAAATCCTGTAACTGAGTAATTTATTCCAAAATATTCATATTTTCATGCAACTACTCTATTCTTAGATGGCAGTCTCTTGACATTAAGGTCAACTTGGTTCCAGTTTTGTTTTGAGCTCTGAGGTGCCTTACAAGTCCAATGTGGTGATTGCAGACTGTTCCATCGAAGAGATAAAAGACAACTGATGGGGTAATTTGTGAATGGTTCACTCGCTCCCCTGATTATACAAGGCTTCTGGGTATTCTGAATATATGGCCTTGTGAAGCTGAAGTGTTCCTTTATTATTTTGAGCAGTTGTGGGCCAGCATTCTCGAGAGTCAGTTGGGATATGGCAATTCTTCAGGGAACCTTTGTGCCCATCTTTGAATCATTTTGACTATTAATCTCAATGATCGCAGCTGGAATAAAGTTCATGTTTCCTGAGTTAATTGTCCAGCATACAAATAAATAACTGGTCCAATGTGGCCAATCGTGAATGACTAGAACCTCAATGATAGAGATGTTGGCCAAGGAGAGGACATTGTTGAGGATTTGTGTATCCTCATCGTGGACTTGTAGAGGCAGGGTTTCTGGGATTTTACCAGTACTTGAGATGCCTACTGCTAATAATTTAGATCCGAGACAAATCATAAGGCAAGGATCACTCAAGTTTCGTGTGAAGTCTGAGGTCTTGATTGCAAATAAAGTCAGGGTTTTAGATCTCAGAAGCAGATTCTTCAGCTCAATTTGTTCATGCTGGCAACTATCTGAATTACTCAATGACCCCAAACTGTGCTGTACATTTAAATGATGGTGAGCTCCGCTTCATACCCATTCTCAAATCACAGCAATAGGTTATTTCACTGAAAAAATAGGATACTCAATGAGAGTTGCCTGCTATTTCATTAACTTTGTTGAGTTTGGCTGCTGAAAACAAAGACAAACATGCTCTGAGACAATCAGAGTGCTGTGCAGCAGGATTCTCAGAGTACCCTTCGAAGGTCAGAGTATTTGAATGGAAGTGGTCTCTACTGCCCCTTTTAATTAAGGTCAAAATGATTTGAATTTTACAATGCAGCTCTTGTCCCTCTGCAATAGATCTGATATTCTCTACCAACACATTATTTATTGATTAAAGTAAAGTAAAATATCAATTTAATTGAGAACAGAAATATATATGCATCTCTGGGTGATAGAGAAATTAAATCACTATTAAATCAAAGCAATTATTTTGGTTTTTTTTAATTGCCAGAAAGAGCAGTAGCCCCAAGGACTGGGTGCATTTTAAAACACAGCTAAGAAGGAAAAAGAAATTGATTAAAGCAAAGGCTAAAATAAATTTGGGACTGAACTGGCAAAAACCATGAAACTGGACCAGAGATGAGAATAATTCACAGTCTGAAATAAGGAAGTGACAGGAGGAATTAAGCAATTACTTGCCTATGGCTTCGTTAAAAACATACACAGTTTGCTATATTTTGAAGAATTCAGAGCACAGTGAAAATGAGGAACAGAATGATAGCTATCAGTCAAGAAAACATCGAAAGGATGGGAATAAGCTTGAATATTAAATCCCAATGATCTGCAGACCTACCTTCCAGTATTTTGATGGGGATGGTTTCAGAAATAATAGATGCTCTGGTTATCTTTTTCCAGGTTTCTGCAGATTCAAGAATCATACCTATGGTTTGGAGGGCACCAAATCTGGTTCAATAATTAAGACAAGACTTGAGAGTATCTGTGCATTTACATCAATGAGAACTGATGCTCAAATGTCTCTTTTGTAAAGACCTTCTGCTCAGCAGAGATAGAGTTCCTGCTGGTGAAATGCAGCCCCTTCTACCCGCCCAGGGAATTTTTAGTTATGCTGATTGCTGCAGTCTACATTCCACCTTCGGCTAATGAGGGTGAAGCTATGAAGGACTTTTACAGTGTCATCTGCGAAGCCCAGGTGTCCCTCCCTGATGTTGCCATGATTGTAGTTGGCAACTTTAACCACACCAACCTGCAAACAGTCTTATTAATAGTCTTTCAATAGTATGCAAACTTTTCCACCAGAGGAGTGAACACACTGGTTTGGGTGTACACCAATGTCACTCACGCAGACATACCTGCCCCTTGCCCCCACCTTGGCTACTTGGACCACGTATCAGTCCTGCTAACCCCAGCAAACGGATCACTGGCCAAACAAGCTAAGCCAGTTTACAGGGAAATCAGAACATGGCCAGAGGTGAAGGCAACAACAACGCAACAGGACCATTCTGAAACCACACACTGGAGCAGTTTCAGGGAGGTGGCCATCTAAACAATGAGGAGTATGCAAGTTCAGTGACCGGCTACATCAGCAAATGCATTGAGGATGTCACCAAGATCAAATGCTTCACAACCAAGGCTCACCTGAAACCATGGTTAGATGCAGAGGTCGTGATGCTGGCCTCAGGACAAGGGCGAAGAAGGCACTAACATCAGCCCATGTATGGGTATGCACAGAAAATCCATAGACAGCTCTGCGAAACCAAAGACACAAGGCACATGTGGCAAGGGATCAAAACTATAACAGATCAAAAGTCGACTTTACAAGTTAAAGACAATGATGCCTTCCTTCTCTACAGAACATCTTCTTTGCATGGTTCGATGAGGAGAAGAAGAGGATGATGCTGAGGAAAGCTCAGTGTCCACCAAATGAACCTAGATGTGGCTGAGCTGAGACCAAGAAGGTGAACCCACACGGCAGTGGGATCAGACAACATGGCCAGGTACAAAGAATTGTGCAGGCCAATTGACGGAGGTTTTATGGACATCTTCAATACCTCACTGGAGCAGTTCATCATCTCCATGAGTTTCAAGACAGCTACCGTCATCTTGGCACCAAAGAGGGCAACAGTAACAGACCTCAATGACTAGTGCCCCATGGCACTGACCTCTACCGTTATGAAATGTTTTGAGGGTCTAGTGATGGAATGCATCAAAGAACACTTCCCAAGGATGCTGGACCCATTTCAATTCACATATGGATGAATCTATAATACTAATGTCTCTCCACCCCATCCTGATCCATATGGAGAACAACGCCTCAGTTCAGTGTTTAATACAATCATTCATCAGAGTCTAGTGGAGAAGCAGTCCTTGCTGTGATTCAACACCCCTCTCTGTAAATGGATTCTGGACTTTGAATCGGGAAGACCACAGCCTGTCCAGATCAGTAGCAGCACATCGAGCACCATCATATTGAGCACAGGTGCACCACATGGCTGTGAGTTCAGCCCACTCCTGTTCACGCTACTGACCCACAACTACATCGCTAGATGCAGGTCCAACAGTTATCATGTTTGCAGATGAAACAAAAATATTTTGCCTCAACACCAACAATGATGAGTTACACCTCAGAGAGGTGGAAAATCTTGTGATTTAGTGTGAGAATAACAACCTACATCTCAACATAGACAAGATGAAGGAGATGATCGTGGACATCAGGAGGAACAGGAATTACCACCCTCCACTACACATCAATAACTCCGTAGTGGAGAGAGTAGAGAGGACCAAATTCCTTGGTGTGCACTGTGTGCTACCACTGTACACATTGTATCTATGTACTGTATGGGCTGGCTCACCCCTGAACCTGTGACTCCTCCCTCCCAGATATTGGGCTGTTACACCCAAACTCCTCCCTCAGTACCTGCCTTGGAACTGTGCCAGCAACATGCAAGATGTGCTGACATCTCAAGGTGATTAAAGCCTATAAATCACAGATACTTGTCTAATGTGGTTGATTGGAAGCACATGCACATAACAAACTGGGGTTCTCGGTGGAAACCCACTCTGACATTGGGAAAACATACAAACTCATTACAAACAGCGACGGATTCAAACCCAGGTCGCTGGAATCGTGTTGCGCTAACCATGCTGCCCATCTTTTTCTATTCTAATGAAATTCTCTGAGGATGTTACTCCTAAAATACCAAACGAAGAATTATGATTGTGATGCACTTGCTTTATTGGAACACTGCCAATAAACTCCCATGTGGCAAGTTGGTCATCAAGTTAAAACATTGAATTATGGGAGTGGGTGTGGTGGCTGGAAATATAGTGATAACAAAAGATTAGTTATCAGACAGAATGTATGAATTGAAATGAAATATTTCCTCAGGATGGCAAATTGTGGCAAGCAGCATACCACAGGGGTCAGTACTTTGGCTCCACATATTCACCATTGTATGTATTATGATTCCGGGGATGAAATGCCATGCTTCCAATTTTCTTAACCATATTAAACTTGACAGAATTATGAGCATTGATGTGGATGTTAAAAGTCCTCATGGTTATGTATTATAACTGAATGAGTGGACAAGAACATCACAGATGAAACATTATGTGGAAAAAAAAAACCCAACCACATTACTTAATATGATAAGTCCTACTTCCATTTGCTTGTGATCCTTAACTGCCCGACCAAGAGAGCCAGGGGACAAGCATTGAAGCAAAAATGCCCTGAGCCATGGCATGGCCTTCAACAATATCACCTGCAGGGCAAACAAGTCCCAGCCATGAAACCCCACAGTAAGTCTCTGGAAGTCAGCAAGCCCTTTGAATCAGTTAGCAGTTAAACATTTTAGAGCTTTTAAATCTTCTGAATGGCTCAGAGATTAAGAGTTACTTGACTTAAAAAAATTAAAAAGTGTTAATTAAACAATATCTCCAACATCAAAGAAGCAAAACACCATTAAAAAAAAAACAAGCATTCGATTGTCATTTCATCCAGCACCTTAACCATTCAGAGCCTTCAACATTGGCACACCATCTAAATATCACAATGTAGTTATTCACCAAAACTTAACCTCTACATTGGAAGAACAAGAAAGCAACCACCTTGAACTAAAATTCATTATTTCCCCTCCAACACTAATACCACTCTGACCTGGAAATATATTGCCACTTCATCATTACCGAGACAAAATCCTGGAACTCCCAGACTATCAACAAATGGACTGCATCAAGATGATAGCTCACTATCTCTTAATGGGTCAATTAAAAGTGGCCAATAGATATTGCCTGTGCCAATTTAAAGATGCTCCTATTCTGATCCTGAAGACTTCATTCCTATTTTCTTCCTCATAGGAATAGGAAACACCTGTTCCTGAGAAGAGGTTCAGTGAAAATTTCTGAATGTTAACACGCAAGGCTCTTTCAAGCAAAGAAAATGCCCGACTGTAAAAGCAGATGTTCTCCGCCCTTGCGTCTCAATATGTACCTTTCTGAATGTGCTATGGCTTGCTCCGAGGAGCTGAATATAACTCTTCTCAGGGAAGGATAATCAGCGAAGCACTGAGCTTCACTGCCCCACATGAATGTACAGCCACTGCAAGCGACTGGTTAGGGGTGGGCTGATGATACCATCAGCCCACGACCCATCTCCCCACTCACCCCTCTCCCTCCATGACCTCCGCAAGACAGGGGTGATGAGGGGGAGCTGTCAGGCAGCACGGGCCACTGGGTTGCTTCAGCCTTTGGGTCCACTGTCTGCAACTCAATACACAGCAGAGCAACGGCCATCTTCTCTGCCCATAATCACCATGCAGCTGGAATTATTCTGGGAAACCCAGAGTGGTTCCAGCTGCGTGGGTGATTATGGGTAGGAAAGATGGCCATTCCTCTGCCAATATTTATGATGGGTGGCACTATGGCACCAGTTTCCCTGCCTCCATTGGCTCTGGAGGGAGCTGCGAGGCGCCGCTCGATGTGAATATGATGCTGGAGCAGCCTTTTAGGTTTGCGCTATGAAAGATAAATTTTATGTTTTCCCTTCGGACATAGCCGGCCTCCAAGTGGAACCCTGGCATGAAATGGCCTCTCAATACCTTTGAGTTTACAGTTTTCCCAATTACCTTTAAATTGATTAGTTGAAAAAAAAATCAAAGAATAGTTTTATCCATGGAGTATTAGATTTGGTCTATTTTAATCAGTGTGATTAACAGAGAAAAATAAATAGCACCCTAAAGTCGACACTTCCATTGAGGGGGATGTTAATGAAGGATGTGGAGTCAGATGAGTTTGGATGAGTTAACTCCATACGAGTTTGTTTTTGTCCCATAGTTTTCTGTGAACCTAAAATATGAAAAGTATCAATATGGTATTTAAATTGTGTTAATTAGTTGGATTAGTTGAATTAGTGTTTAATTAATTGGATATGACCCTCATGGCCAAAATAATCAAGAGGTACCAAAGTTCTATGATCAGCAATGATGGTATTGAATGATGGACCAGGTTCACACATCCATTTTGTATGATTCTATGAAATTCCAGTAACAAGAATAAAGCTTTAATTCTCAGGGATCTAAAATTATATTGTACACATCAATAGAGTTTTTGAGCATGGACTTAGGTCCTTTGGCCTAACTGGTCCATTCTGACCAAGTTGTCTGTCAAGTTAATCCCATTTGCCTGCATGAGGATCATATCTCTCTGAGCATTTCCTATTCATCTATTATCAAAGTGTCTTTTATATGTTACAGGACTTAACTTTCCAAATTTTGTTGAAAATCATAATATCTCATAAAAAGATGACAAAGGAAATTCTTCCATTCGTGGCTGAAGCAGAGTGGCATGAGATTCAGATGAGTTTGATTCCCCTACGTTATCTGGATCAATCTCAACTAAGCTTAAATTTAACTTTATATTTCATTATTTTAAAGAAATTAATCTACTCAGCACAGTAACAGGCCCTTTCAGCCCATGAGCCCGTGCCAGCCAATTTACACCCAATTGACTTACAACCCCCAGTACTCTTTTTTTGAACAGTGGAAGGAAATGGGAGTCCCCGGAGAAAACCCATGCAGATACAAGGAGAAGATACAAGCTCATTACAGACAGCATGGGATTTGAACCATGGTCCTGATCATTGGCACTATAACAGTGTTGCACTAACCTCTTTGTTTCCCTGGTTGGGAAAATTGAAATATCTTGTAGCAGAATATAATAAAGAAAAATATAAAAGAGATAAAATGCTAGAAGTATTCAGAAGAACATTCTGCACCAGCATGGAACAAAATGCTCATTGTGAACTCTGTCTCTCACTCAACTGATGCTGCCTGTCCTTTTGATCTTTTCCAGTATTTTCTCTTCCCATTTCAAGTTTTCAAGTATCTCCAGCATTATGATATTCTGAAAAAAACTTTGACATTTCAGAAAGTAATGGGCTCTTGATCAGGAGAAGGATGGCGTGGCAAATTCTCTTGAATGTTCAAGGAAAGTAGAACGTTGTCAACTTTAATCCATGATTTGTTTATGCTTTCAATAATTTCCTAGTTTGATAATTGAAACTCTTTGCCCTGAGGCCATAATATCTCTGAGTTCACACAAATAAAAGGAAATCTTACATCTTGTGCACTAGTATAGGAGCACTGAAATTTTCCTCTTTCATTTCAGTATTAGGGTACGTCGTTGTGGATCGTCTCCCCACCTCCTTCCAGTCTTCTGCATTCAGCAAAATTTCTTCCAGATATTCAGACATTGCCACATCTAACAAATAGAGAGACCAGAATTATTTCAAGTGATCTCAGCAGCAGGAGATTGTGTTCCAATTAGCACTATTCGAATTCTAATGTACAAGAAAGGTTCATTATTTACCAACAATGTACTAAACAACATTAGGTAGCACCCAAAGCAAAGCTAGCATTAGCAGCTTTTTTAAAAAAGTCCAGTAACCTCCCTTTTAGTCAATATGTAACTATGTTCTTTCTTCTTCTCAGGAAGTCCCTTCAGATTGAGATTTTGTTGGTTCTTGGGGTTAATAAATTCCATTGTGGAAATAGCAAATGCTTCAAAAGATGGGATAGGAATGTCTGATGGGGCAGTCAAGAAGATAGTGTATGAGGTAACCCGCCTCTGTGAACTCCCAATACAAGGCCACAAAATTCACGATACAATCCTGAATGTTCCTTCTCCATGATGAGTTGCTGGAGGGGTGAGGTTTCCAGGAGTTAGTCAAGATATTGCACTTCATGGATGCTTTCAATCATTTTCTCTGTAATTTCTTCCATGACAAATTTCACAGCAGATTCTCTGTTTTTGGGAATCTGATGTCTGGCATGAAAATAATGTGGTAGCTTAATGTCTTGACCATTTAAAAGAGTTTAACAAATCAAAAGAACAAAGAGTTTGTTCTATCTATATTTACTTGTAATCTAATAGCACTCACGATAACTAGTTTGCACTAATGGATTACATTCTTTGAGATATCACAAAATCTCAACAGAGAAAGGGTTAACATGGGAATCTTCCATTAAAATAAGATTTTGTTTGTAATGTACAGAGTAGTAAATAATGCAAATAAGTCTGGCTGAAACTCAGACTTGCCTTTTATGTGTTAGTCAATGCATTTGGAGGACTTTGGAGAGATATCCAATAAATGTCAAACTTATTTCTAACAAATGAAGAACTTGGCCCCATCGGCCTACATCAGCTCCTTGAAAGGGATATCCAATTATAAATGAAGGGCTCAAACCCAAAACATTAGTGGTGTATCTTTATCTTTGCAACATAAAGAATACTGTTTGTCCTGCTGTTTCTTTACCATTATGCTTTGATTTTAATTCATTTAGGCTCACTGTCTGGCTCCTTCTCCAAATATTTACTTTTCAAAGTGTACATACAAATCCCCTTTGAATATTATTAGTAAATCTATTTTACCATTCTTTCAAGCATTGGATTCAGCAATATAACAGCTCACCGGCAGAAGTTCTCTTTTTGCCTCCCTTGGCTAAACCCTTAAGTTATGAAAATATCAGATTGTTATGCTTTCACATTACACTGATAAATTAATTGTCCCCCTGCCTTACGTACATTTAAACACTCACTCCCGCTTCCACTTCCTGTGACCTCCAAATATTCTTTGAGATTCCTCTCTTGCCGGAGTCCTTGGTTTTTCCAGGTAGTTCCATCCTGGGGTTCACAGGGGTTCACATCCAATGAAACATTTAAAAAATTGGTAATCTTCTTTGGCTTGGCTTCGCGGACGAAGATTTATGGAGGGGGTAAAAAGTCCACGTCAGCTGCAGCCTCGTTTGTGGCTGACAAGTCCGATGCGGGACAGGCAGACACGATTGCAGCGGTTGCAGGGGAAAATTGGTTGGTTGGGGTTGGGTGTTGGGTTTTTCCTCCTTTGCCTTTTGTCAGTGAGGTGGGCTCTGCGGTCTTCTTCAAAGGAGGTTGCTGCCCGCCAAACTGTGAGGCGCCAAGATGCACGGTTTGAGGCGTTATCAGCCCACTGGCGGTGGTCAATGTGGCAGGCACCAAGAAATTTCTTTAGGCAGTCCTTGTACCTTTTCTTTGGTGCACCTCTGTCATGGTGGCCAGTGGAGAGCTCGCCATATAACACGATCTTGGGAAGGCGATGGTCCTCCATTCTGGAGACGTGACCCATCCAGCGCAGCTGGATCTTCAGCAGCGTGGACTCGATACTGTCGACCTCTGCCATCTCGAGTACTTTGACGTTAGGGATGTAAGCGCTCCAATGGATGTTGAGGATGGAGCGGAGACAACGCTGGTGGAAGCGTTCTAGGAGCCGTAGGTGGTGCCGGTAGAGGACCCATGATTCGGAGCCGAACAGGAGTGTGGGTATGACAACGGCTCTGTATACGCTTATCTTTGTGAGGTTTTTCAGTTGGTTGTTTTTCCAGACTCTTTTGTGTAGTCTTCCAAAGGCGCTATTTGCCTTGGCGAGTCTGTTGTCTATCTCATTGTCGATCCTTGCATCTGATGAAATGGTGCAGCCGAGATAGGTAAACTGGTTGACCGTTTTGAGTTTTGTGTGCCCGATGGAGATGTGGGGGGGCTGGTAGTCATGGTGGGGAGCTGGCTGATGGAGGACCTCAGTTTTCTTCAGGCTGACTTCCAGGCCAAACATTTTGGCAGTTTCCGCAAAGCAGGACGTCAAGCGCTGAAGAGCTGGCTCTGAATGGGCAACTAAAGCGGCATCGTCTGCAAAGAGTAGTTCACGGACAAGTTTCTCTTGTGTCTTGGTGTGAGCTTGCAGGCGCCTCAGATTGAAGAGACTGCCATCCGTGCGGTACCGGAAAATATTACCAAAAAATTGGTAATATTCTTTTAAGAAATGCTATTTAAAACCTGACAGTATTCAAGAATAAGGTAGGTCAACCAGAGCAAGAGGAACCATCACAAGAAGCAATTGAGGTCTCAGAAATATTAATCATCAAAGTCTTCTATCCCATTCATTTTATATATTCTTCTCTGCTAAATATCATTGGTTATGTAAAGAAAGGACTGCAAGCAATTGGTCATGGATGTAACAATGCGTATGTATCAATTGATCATTTTCTGGCAATACCATGGACTCACTACATTGAACTCATTGTTTCTAGCTGGATTTCTAATTATTTTTGTGCAGCATGCAATTTGGAGATCGGTATCTTGTGCATTTCACATCCCATTTCAATGTGATTACTAATCGATCTGGTTGTGCTGAATATTTTTCACGTGATCCAGTGCAACAAAGTCTCATGTCTCATTTTAAATAGTCTTGAGTAAACAAAACCATTTTATGGAACTTGTACGTCCCCCTTATCATTCATTTTAATTAATGTTTAATTTAGGTTATTTTCAATAAATATGAAATTTTTAAAAAGCTTAACAAATAACTTTCATTGAACTTAACCAATGAACTTGAGCATACATACAGGGGTGGGCACTGTCATGAGTGCTCTGCGTACAAACATAATGTGTGCAAAGGTGGTGCAGTATATGTAAGTGAAAGTAACATATTTGGTGAGAGTGTGAGAGATATGGGAGAACAAATTAATTGCAACTCCGTTATTAAAGATTATTTTTGAGATATACGCACCTGAGGGCCTTTCGTTATTACAGTTCACAAGATTGGGATTTGCACGATGCTTCAAAAGCAACTTTACAATCGCAATCTGAAGGGGAAGCAGAAATATTTTATGTTCATCAGTGTAGAATAAAACTATGATAATCAGCTCTCCATCCGTTTGGGAATCCCGATGGTTCATCATCTGGCTGATTTGGTTCTGATTTCAAGACACCCATTAACACACCAGAGGCCCAGTTCATGTGCTCCATTTTATACCTAGGGGTCTTGTACCTCCACTCCCTGTCCCACACTGAAGCATTGGTTTCAATGGATCTTGTTATACACCAGTTCCCAAGTTCCTGCTCTTCCCTACTATCACATAGGTCAATTTTCCACATGGTCTTGAAACTCACCTAGTCCCTTAGCAGGTATTTATTTTCCAAACTATCTTTAAATTTACAGGGTCCATTGGAAAAAATATTATTCTATAGTGTTATCATCAAAAAGATGAGTAACTTTCAACTACAACCCTGGCCCGACTTAAATGGCAAACATGACAGATTAACATAATTTTATTTTCCATTCATATTATTCACCAATTCAATCTGCAGTATTAAAGAGAAATTAGATTGTCATTTAAAAAAAAAAGTAAAATAGGATCACAAGTCATTTATCTCTTTGATCCTGTACAATTTCATTCAAATGGATCTGGACCTCAACTTCATTTTACTAATTTTTATATATAAACTCTCCAAAACTTCTGAAGGAAGCTGAGCAACCTTAATGTTAGCATTTGAGTTGTGAGTCACAGAATTGCACCACCCTTAAATCTAAGAATATGCTCGCTATTTAAACACTGAAGAGATTACCCTAGTTTTAAAATTGTACACTTCAGTCTGAATTTCCCATCAGTGGAAATAGTTGACACATTTCCACTTCATTTAATCTCATTTTAAAAAATACTGATTAATTTACCATTTTATCTCCTTCATTGAATGAAAACAAAGCAGTTTTTTAATGAATTATGTTAACACTTTAAACATATCTTTCCAGTGTACTGTGGTGCTCCACACAACAATGTTATTGCTATCAAGGAAATGCCTCACAAGATCTCTCTCTTTCTCTCTATATCTATCTATATATCTATCTATATAAAATAGACACACACACACACATAGATATATATATATATATATATATATATATACACACACACACACATGTATATACATATGTATGTATATATACATATATACACACATATATATGTGTATGTATATATACACATATATACACATGTATGTGTATGTATATATACACATATATACACATGTATGTGTATATATATGTATGTGCATATACATAGATATATACATATATGTATGTATATATATGTATGTATATATATGTATGTATATATATGTATGTATATATATGTATGTATATATATGTATGTATATATATGTATGTATATATATGTATGTATATATGCATACTTTTGTGTCTGTTTCAATATAAACACTTCTGCAAACTCTTCTTAAAGCACTCATTTGAAGCAAACAAAAAAATACAAATGATCTATATTCAAATAAAGTCTAATAAAATCAACTCAAACTATATATTTTCATTGCCTTTAGAGTTGTTTGTTTAGAAAAACACATATATACATGCTATTAAATCATGAGATAAGAAATTAACAGCTAGTTTTGCACCAAATGTTAATTTCACAAATGCAGATCTTTCAGCTTGCAGTTAAAATTATTCTGCTGCCTCTTTGCAAAAGTAATGAACATTCTTAAACTTTAACTGTCTACCTACTAGTTACTTCTTTCTCATCTAATATCTCTAGTCTGATGGGTGATGAGCAGAATGATCCAAGTTCTGAACAAGTCGATAGCCCCTTTTCCACTGGCTCTCTGTCCCAAAAATTAACTGGGAAGTTACTGGGACAGGGTCCAGTGGAAAAGGAACAATGTCCAAATGCCGGCGTCAAATGATGTTATTTCACACTGGGGATTAACTGCCTCTACCCCTACTCATATCCCCAGAGTTTGCTGATGTCAGTGTTTGGATAAAACCAATGGAAAAAGGAAGACTTACATCCCGGGAAACAAATTATGTTTTTTTTTTAAACTCTTTTACATTTCACCATGTGCTGAGGCTGACTGTGGGAGACATGAGGTAAGGCTGACTGGCTCCTTAGCTGCTCTTCCTCTCCTCATTTAGGAGTGCCATTCAAAATTATAGTAGAGTGCAAAGTCAGGGGAATAAAATCTGTTGTGAATATTTAAAAGATTAGACTCAGAAAAAAGAAAGTAAATTATGTCTGGAAACTAGGGTGATAGAGAATTGCAAGAGCTACTCTCATTGCGGCTGGATGAGGCTGTAGGGCACGATTTGATGGGCACCATTAAAGATGGCAGGTTGTATGAGAGGAAAGCATCTAAACTCAGGGAAATGGGATAAAATAAGGACAAGACTCAGGTAATCAATAAACTCAAGGCACTTAGGAGGAAGTTCCATCAGGAACATAACAGAAGGAATGGAAAGACTGACTGGACTGGCCTTATTTCAACCAGGCTTATAGTATCTGGGGTACCAGCAAGCAAGCTGTGCCCTTCTCCCTGGTAGCCAACATGCAGTCTAGTCAGGGGGCTGTTGCACAAACTCCAGAACACAGTTTGTGACCAGAGGACAGGGAAGAGGAGGAGGTAGAGGGACCTGATGCCCTCAGTCCCTCATCTGCCTCACTTGCATCTCAACTCCCCCATAGCACACCCTCTCCCTCTGCCTCATCCACTACCAATACCACAACAGTTCAGAAAAGAGGCACCTCATCTGCTGCTGCACCAGAGACTGGTAAGAATAATTTTTTATCCGTTCATCCTTACCTATATGTTTACTGGTTTAAGGACATGACGTGTCATGTAAATCTCATGTGTTGCACTTGTTTTTCAGGAACTGAAGAGAGGAGGAAATGCAGGAAGCCAACAAAAAAAAGCAGGAGGCCACAACCGGGCTCCTAGGCTCCCACGTGAACTGGATCTAGTGGACCAGGAATGAGAGGCAGGTGGAGATGATGCAGGCAGTGGGGAACGTGAAGCTGACAGGCAGCAGCACCAGGCAAACCACGGAGGACTATCACATCAGATTAATGAGATTAGGCAGGAATACAGACCCATACAGGTGTGATGAGGATCTTGGCGCCATCAATCGATCTGATTGCCCATGTCGAGCCTTGGCCCTCCACCAGCCACTCTCCTTCCACCATTGACCATCCTCCTGCAAACCCTCCCTCCAACCAGCTGCCCCCTCCCTTGTGCCACATGCCTCATTCCTTAACCATCCATCTTTTCAACACCATCAGCTCGCCCCGTACAATTCTCCTCCATCCTACCAAATTCCACAGCCTGTCCCCTTGCAAATCCTCCCCTCCTCCTGCTGCCATCATCCTGCACTTGAGCACCCCACTTACATCCCGGCTCAGGAAGGGAATACTAGACATAGGGTGGTAAAGAAGGTTCTGCAGATGAATCCCTCAGTTCCCCTTTCCCCTCCATTTACATCCAGTTTCTGGAGGAAGAGGATGAGTGATGAGAATACAAAGAAAACAATCGCAAATGTTCTTTTTCTGCAAGAAAATCTGAAGTTATTTTCCCAAAGTCGAAAAGTTTACATTCATTATTGGTTGTAATCGTTGATGAGCAGTGCAAAACATCACATTGGTTGGTTTTAAGTTACAAATGTGACTAAGGACTTTTGCAGTCCTCAGAGTTGCAGGAAATTTACCTGACTCTTCTGTTCTTTGATTTCAAAAATGCACTGCCTTTAATGGCATTTTAAGTGAATTTTGAAAGATGTCATTAATGATATGATCATTCAGAGCTTTATTCTTACAATTAAAGAAGTTATTCTTGCACTACATTCTTAGATGAGCAATAAACTCTTGAGATTTTGCAGCCATGCCTCAGTTGTCTTCTTCACATCCACACAAGACAGTCATAATAGTCTCACATATGGTAACCCTGGCCTGTTGGATCCCTGAAGGTTTTTGGTGGTGGGAGATCTGTTTCCACAGTCTTGCACTCTTCAGTGAAGTATTCTTTGTTGATATCTCACTAATGTTATGCAAGACACAGCAGGCAACAACAACCTCTGACAAGAAAGCAGTATTAATGTCCATTCTTTTCGACAGGTACTCCCAGTGGCCTTTGAGACGTCCAAATGCATTTTCCACAACCATCCGCATAGAGCTCAGTTCAAAATTAATTTTCACTTACGCCGATCTATGACATGATGCTGAGTGAACCCCTTCAGCCATTTTCTTAGTTGGTAGGCCAGGTCCCCGCCATGATGTGCAGGGATTTCCATTTCATTGACTTCTTTGGAAACCTGTGAGCTGAGGAATGAGAAGAGATTGGACACTCATAGTTCAGGGCACATAAGAAAGTACCTGAGGCCTTTGCCTGGCACTCTAGCTGATTAAATGTGCATGTCCCAAGCTTGGTCTAATATGATGATATTCACTTATGTCATGGGAGAATAGATAACCACCTGCATCCTCAGCCATTCTGTAAATGGGAGAGTTGATAGAACTTTACCATCGTGGGTATGACCAGGCCAATCCACATACACGTCTGTGAAGCTGAAAACACGAAAGGAAAATGGATAGTGTGACACAAGGCTTAAATTATTAAGTAAGCACAACCAATATTAATGGATTCATCATCCTTACCAGCAGTTGTGGTTGACAACAGCTTGCAGAACACTGAGTGCCAACCTATGCGATTGTAGTGGGATGATAGATCTTCCTGTGGTGCAATGAGGGCCATCGATGGCACCAGCGCACATTGGATATCCACTCCTCCTTTCAAATGCAGCGATGGTCTCCTGAAGACACTCTCCACTTGGCAGCTCAGTGAAACAATTCACGAGGAGCTTCTTTACGGCAATTGTAGTTTGCCTCACTGCCTTGAAATACAGTGGCTATACCCACACTAAACAGAGCACTGATGGAACAATATTCACAGGGATGACATACCACCACAGAACTATTGCAAGTCTGATTCGCAGCTCCAGAGGATTCCAGCAGTTGTTGATCTTAAGCATCATCTCTGGCTTGAGGATCTCCTCAATGAAATCAAATGTACCACAATACATTCTAAGATACTCACATCACTGCTCATCATATTTATCTATGACTTCACTTCAGAATACAGGTCCCTGAGGTCTTTCCCTCTTCAACATCTTTCTGCTTCAATGCATCTTTTCAAAATACCTCATTACAACCAGACTTTTGTGCCAGCGGCTGGTCAACAAAGCTCGACGCTCCTCCTCAAAACCCTCCCATATTATTTGCATTATATTATTTGAAGCAGATACACAATCTCCATTAGCCTCTTCCATTGCTCCATTGACTGTCTAGTGGCAGATCCATACAATTCCATGATGTTCGCCATTGTTCTGATGAATGACGATGTCACTTCCTGCTATTGCGTGTGTCGTCACCCTTGATGTTTTCAGTTGAAGGAAGAATACTCTGATCCCCGGGGGTGAGATGTGTTCAGTTGAAAGCAATTAGTGCCCTAGTAAGGGGTGGCCCAGTGGAAACAGCACATACAGCTTCCTATCCCAGGACACTGCACAACCAATTTACTGGGATGCCAGTGGAAAAGGGGCATATGTGGTGGCACACCACTAGGCAGGCGAACTGGCCCTGCTTGTAATCCACGTGGCGGGGCAGCCGGCCAAAATGGTGCTATCAGGGGTTTCCCCTTCTTCTCAGCACAGGGCTCAGAAGCCTGCACTGGGAGACCACATGATGCCTGGGTGACGTCAGCTCCCCCCAGCGCAGTTCTCAGCCAGGTCCGGGCTGGGAGTACAAGTCTAGGCCAGCAGCCTGCAATAAATCAGTTCTGCTCACTGAGCTCAACCCAGAGCAGCATCATCCCATCCACAGCCATCGAGTCCAGGAACCGAGCTCGAGGACCTCCCCTCTTTGTGGCCAACGCAACAGAGATCTGGCTGCATGGAGACAAGACAGTCCACTTCCAGATCGGCCAACAAAAGTTCTCGTGGAGGTTCACCGTCTCGTCCCTTCCAACCGCCATCCTGGGTGCCAACTTACTCCTCGCCCCTGGGCTTCTGGTGGACATTCGGGATAGGCGCCTGGTGGACGTCCGTACTTTCCAGGCTATTCGCCTTGATGCCTCTTGCACAGAACAGCCACAGATGGCCACGATCAGCAGGCCCAGAGATGAGTTCCAGCAAATACTGGATGAGTTTCTGACCCTCCTCAAGCCACAGTTCTCCGATGCCTTGGTGCGCCACAGGTGTTCCACCACATCCCCACCCAGGGCCCACCGCTTCATGCCAAGGCACCCTGACTCCCGCCTGACAAGTTCCAGGTGGCGAAGGAGGAGTTTTCACATCTGTTGGAGCTGGGGATCATTCTGCGGTCCGACAGCACATGGGCCTCATCGCTCCACCTGGTCCCGAAAGCTTCTGGCGGATGGCGCCCCTGTGGAGACTATCAATGGCTCAACGAGGTGACAGTGCCTGACCATTACCTCATCCCTCACACCCAGTCCTGCAAGAAATCAGTTCTGCTCACTGAGCTCAACCCGTCTGGTTGTGTGTTCTTTCAGTAGCAGTGTAGCTGCCGCTACACATGTATTTTCAGTTCTGTGGCAAGCAAAGTGACTAACACTGGAGAAAAATTACATTGCTTACCGTTCATATGCAAGAAGTCAAAAAGTAAATAAATAGATTAGAAAAATCCATTTCAGTGCACAACTTCTATAGCCACTGGGACTTCCCACAGCCTTAAAGCATTTAATTGCTGGGACATTGGTACACTAAAATTTGAAATGAATTGTATATTGACACACATACCAAGATGCAATGAAAAGTTTTGCTTTTGTTGCTATCCAGGTAACCCAACCCATACTTAAATAGAACAGATTGTACAAAATAAAGCAGAAGTACAGGATATACTGTTATAGAAGTCAAAGAGTACAGGACATAGACAAAAGTACAGTTAAAACAGTGCAAAGGCATAATCTTTTACCAATGACATGTCCATTTAAGAATCTGATATTTAAAAAAAAATTGCCCTTAATTTGGAGGTTTGAAGTGGGGGAGAAGATAATTTTGTGACAGAATATAGATATGTTTTTGGGAGATAAATTGGGGCAGGGTTTATTAGTGTAGGTCACATACAAACACTTTAAAACAGATCTTATTTAAAATACTGGAGCTCTGCTAATGCTAGACATGTCGAGGCCTCAGAGTCTTTGCAAAAGCTTTGGAGAATGCCCAAGAGACTTGACTAATGGATTGTTGTTTGCAAAAAGGCAACAGCTGAAATAACTTGTCGGAGCCACATTCTGTCTGCAGGGTCATGTGGTTTTGCAAGTAGAGAGAGTCAAACAGGCTTTCTCCGTGTGTGTGAGAAAGAGAGACTCAAAGATCAGTTCTACAGTTTTACAGTCAACAGCAGCAACTGGAACTAGAACAGCATAAGCTGACAAGTTGGTGGAAAACCCCATTTGGAAGATGGATTGTGAGTGCTTAGTTCAGCCTGGTCAAAGCCCTTATAATTCATGCAAGAGGAGAGGACTGGCTATCTAATATTTCACTTGAAATAGGAGAAACAAAAAGGCACTCTGTGGAGACCTGAAAGAAAGAGGTTATCATCTGAAGAACCCTGATGGGGCAAGTTTCTTCGGCAAGACACTGAAGTGGCTGACAGAAGTAAATCAGCTGTCGGAATCAGCGTACAATGAATCTCTTTCTGACAACTGACAAGAACCTTCCTGAAGTGTAACCATTTACCTTTCAAGCACCAAAGCCTGGCAAACTTTATAAATGTTAAATTCTGTGCACAGTATAAGAATTGCCTGCAATCAGTGAACTTGGAAGAATGAGAAGTGAGATTGGACTGTGAACCAAAGAACTTTTCTGAACTTACACACACACACATTGCATACATGTGCGCTTAGAATTAGAAGGGGGTTAAGTTAGATTAGTTAAGTCAATAGTGATAGGTTAAAGTGTGATTCTGTTTTCATGTTTAAAGGTAATTAAAAGCAACTTTTGTTTAAGTAACCATGTGTCTTGGTGAATTTCTATTGCTGCTGGGTTTTGGGGACCTCTAGGCTCGTAACAAAATAACTGGGTGGGATGGATTCCTTAATATTCTGGTAGCTTTACCAAGACCATGGGAGGCAGAGTTGAGTTGATGGAAGAATGATTGGTATGTGTTGGCCTGATTTTTGTTCATAGCTACTGTTTGTTCTGATCTTGGGCAGAGCAGTTCCTGTTCAAGCTGTGATGTATCTAGACTGGATACTTCACATGCATCTGAGAAAAAAAAATGGTTAATGACTTCACGGTCATGCTGAAGTTTGACATGCCGGATGTACAGCTCGTCGAAAGAACCAAAGACTTGTTGATCCAAACAAAGGCTTTTATTAGCAAAAGACAGGACAATAGATAATAGACAATAGGAGCTGGAGTAGGCCCTTCGGCCTGTCGAGTCAGCACCGCCATTTTACAGATCATGGCTGATCACTACTATCAGTACCCCTTTCCAGCCTTATCCCCATAACCCTTAACTCCTTTGCCCACTAGAGTCTTATCTAACTATTTTGAACATAATCAGCGAATCTGCCTCTACCACCCTCTGTGGCAGAGCATTCCACAGATTCACACTTCTCTGGGTAAAAAAATGTTTTCTCATCTCCGTCCTAAAGGGCCTACCCTGTATTCTTAAACTATGCCCTCTAGTCCTCGTCTCCCCCATCATTGGGAACAAGTAATCCGACTTCACCCTGTCTATCCCCCTGATAATTTTGTATACCTCAATCATGTCCCCCCTCATCCTTCTAAACTCCATCGGATACAAGTCCAGTTTTTCTAGCCCTTCAGCATATGTCAACCCCGCCATCCCTGGAACTAACCTTGTAAATCTGTGCTGCACACCCTCTATAGCTAGTATGTCCTTCCTCAAAATTGGAGAACTGGACACTCTTCACAGGTGGCCGACCAGTCCGGAATGATCTGACCTGGCTAGGGACACAACCCTTTAAGGCCTAGACAATAGGCGTGGCTTAGCTCTCAGCAAATCGCTGTAAGCACAGTCTAGATACAGTAACTATATACACTATGTACATTGGTGATAGATCTGTACTATCACATTCACCCCTTCTTGGAGAACTGACCCTGGAAAAAAAACAAAAAATGAGGGAGAGAATGAAAGGAAGGGGTAGGTCAAGGACTGTAGCGGTCAGGGGGTCTGACCATCCGGCGTGACCGCCATGGTGGTGGGATTGGGATCGCTGGAGTGATGTCGCCAGCGGGCTCATCGGGTGAGACTGCTCCGTCGCTTAATTCCCCAGTCGTGTTGTCGGCAGGGTGGCCCGGGTCATTGGGGTGCTGTTGGTCCTTTTGTTGCAGCATGGGGCCTGGGGAATAAAGAGTTGGGGAATGTTGGGTTGGGGGGTTTGCTGGGTCTACCGCATCCTGAGCTAGGTCCCGCACCGAAACAGTGTCCTCCCGCCCGTCTGGGAACTCAACGTAGGCGTAATGTGGGTTCGCGTGGAGTAGAGTCACTCGGTCGACCAAGGGGTCTTTCTTTGAGTGCCGGACGTGGAGTCGCAAAAGGACGGGCCAGGGACGGTGAGCCATGCTGGTACAGTGGTTCCTGATTCAGATTTCCTCGGGAAAAGGAACATCCTTTGGTGGGGGGTGGCATTTGTTGCAGTACATAGGAGGGAGCAGATGGAGTGCAAGGCACTAGTGAGAACCTCCTGCCAGTGAGAGGTGGGGAGAACTTTAGACTGGAGAGCCAGTGTAACCACTCTTCATATGGTGGCATTCTCCCTCTCGACCTGGCCGTTACCGCGTGGGTTAAAGCTCGTGGTCCTGCTTGAACCAATACCACACTCCAGAAGGTACTGTTGCAGCTCTGCGCTCATGAATGAGGACCCCCTATCACTGTGGATGGAATTGGGGTATCCGAAGATGGCGAAAATACTGTGAAAGGCCTGTATCACTGAGGTGGCAGTGGTGTCTGGGCAGGGCACAGCGAACGGGAAGCGGGAGTACTCGTCGATGGCCGTAAGGATGTAGGTATTACAGTTGGTCTGTAGTTGGCCTACAGACTGCAGCAAAGTTGCCCTTTTTAAGGCACTTCTGGCACCTGGGTTTTCTTGCTGGGCACTGGGACCTGCTGTGCTTGTCCCTCCCGCAGAAATAACATTTTGGGTTCGTAGGGGGCAGTGTAGCAGCAGCCAACAGGCCGTCAGTATCTCGGGGGGTGGTAGGGTAGAAGGGCACTCTACTCACATCAGAACGAGGGGTCCAGTCCCTCGAGAACTCGGTGGACTTTAAGGCTGCATCCTCCATTGTGATTGCAATCCGGGCCACGTCCTCTAGTTTTTCTACCCCTTGCTCGAACAAGCGCAGCCTCACTTCGTTCGATCGGAGCCCGGCCACATAGGCATCCTGGACGAGATCGTTTGAGATCTCGGCAGCAGTTTTGTCCACACAGTTACAGTCCTTGCCCAATGCCTTTAATACTTGTAAATATGCCCTGCTGAACTCGCCGGGCTGTTGCTTCCTCGAAGCAAGCACGAGCCGGGCATGAACTCTGTTCACCGGTTGATTATACAGTTCTTTCAGTACCTTTATGGCTGCGGTGTAAGTGGTCTCATCCTGGATGTTCTCGTAGACTCTCAAGGACACCATAGACAGCAATGCTGTTAGACGCTGGTTAACCTCCTCCACCTCAATGAATCTCAGGAAGTTTTCAAAGTTCAGCAGCCAGATCTTAAAGGCTTTGAAGGCTGTAGCTGACCGTGGGTCGATATCAAGTTTTTCTGGCCGAGTTAAATGCTCCATCCCTTTCAAAAAAATTCTTTTTGCTAATAAAATTGTAGAGCTCGTCGAAAGAACCAAAGACTTGTTGATCCAAACCAATGTTTTTATTTGCAAAAGACAGGAGCTCTTCACAGGTGGCCGACCAGTCTGGAATGATCCGAGCTGGCTAGTGACACAACCCTTTAAGGCCCAGACAATAGGCGTGGTTTAGCTCTCAGCCAATCGCTGTAAGCACAGTCTAGATACAATAACTATATACACTATGTACATTGGTGATAGATCTGTACTATCACACTGGAGGACCAGGAAAAAGTAACGGCAAATGATTTATTGTAACATTTTATCGTGAATGGCCAGCTGCTGGAATATACTATTAAGCTAATGAAAATGAACAGTAACTTTAATATTCAACCAAAGTGTTCCAGGGGATATTGAAGTAGAATTTAGTCTACAAATACCATTTTGCATTCCTTATGGGCACTGTTGATGCTGCCACAAAACAATAAATTTCCTGACATGTTAATGACAATAAATTCTGTTTCTGAATGCTATTACAGCACTGGTGACTGGGATTGGAGTTGGAATTCCACACTGTATGTAAGGAGTTCCTACATTCTCCTCTGGCTGTGTGGATTTCCTCCGGATAATCTTGTTTCCTCCCACTTTTCAAAAAAAAACGAACAGGGTTGTAGGTTAATTGAGTGTAATTGGGTGGCGTGCGCTCATGGGTCTACATGGCCTGGTCCTGTCTAAACATTTTAAATACATCTCTTTGCTTCCTATGGAAGCTGTGTCACCTGTTGAGTTTATTTAGCACTTTAATGTATCATGGCATGTTTGACAATGATTCATATCATTTTGATTGACAAATCATGATATCACCACTAGAACAGAAGAAACCTTTCAACAACTTGATACACACTATTAAGAAACAGCTATGTACACTGGATACACCAAGGACTATGACTTCGACAAAAATCTCAGTTGAAATGCTGATAGCATGCACCCAGTCTAATCACAGTTCTATTCTAACCTCAGTAGTACAGGGTGAGAAAATTTAAGTTCTTGGGAGTCACCATCTCGGAGGAACTTTCCTGGACCCAACACACCAATGGCATCATGAAGAAAGTATGTCAGCGCCTCTACTTCCTCAGGTGTTTGTGAAAGTTTGATATGGGAACAGAAACCCTGGCAAATTTCTACAAATGTGTGGTGGAAAGTGTGTTGACCTGCTGCATCACCATCTGGTACGGCAACACCAATACCCATGAGCATAAAGCTCGCTAAAAGGTTGAAGATACAGCCCAGGACAACACAAGCAAAAACCCTCCCCACTTTTGAGTACATCTACAAGGAACACTGCCGTCAGAGAGCAACAGCAATCATCAAAGACCCTCACTGCCCAGCACACATTCTGTTTCCCTGCTGCCATCAGGAAAGAAGTATAGGTGCCACAAGACTCGCACCACCAGGTTCAGGAACAGCTGCTACCCCTCCACCATCGGACTTCTCAATGATAAACTCAATCAGAGACTCATTTAAGGGCTCTTATTTGTGCACCTTATTGATTTTCTTTTAGTTCTCTCCAAATTGTTACAGTCAGTTTGTTTACATTTATTATCTGTTTACAGTTATTTGTTTACATGAATACACGGTGTACAGTTTTTTTCTGACATACCAATTAGGGATAATTCTGCTGCACCTGCAGTAAAAAGGAATCTCAAGATTGTATGTGATGTCATGCATGTACTCTGACAATCAATCTGAAATCTGAGGCCTCACACTAACATTCATCTAGCAAAGTTGGAACGCAATAGTAGATCCACAAAACAATAAATTCACATTGGTACATTTAACATAACTTGGAAGTTGCAAAATTACTTCAATTGCATCTGTACATTGTACTTATGTACATGTCAATAAACTCTCACTCATTACCTCAAATTTATTCCAATTGTTTACTGCTTACATCACTCCACACCTAATCATCGGCCATATGCAGTGCCAAAAAGTAAGGTTTACTGTCCAATAAGTTGCTCAGTCAAATACATTTCTGATTCGGTTAGAACCAAAATCTACAGACATCAGTGCAGCCCTGGTTTATATTTGAATAAATAATAAATTTCAAATGAGGGTGACTCTCAGAGTCATATTATCATACAGCACAAAACAGGCC